>NC_136909.1:38756924-39248192 GCF_949606895.1 Notothenia rossii | reverse complement strand
AACAGACCTTGATTGTGTTTGAAACTTGTTTTCTTCTTTTTATCTTATTCATTTAGGAAGTGCATCAGCCAGTCCTGCAGATGCTGGTAGTTTGCAGATCTCAATAGAAGCACTCTTTGTGAGCATTTGCTGGAAAAAGCACTACCTTTACAGACAAAATGGTAAGCATTTTGGGACATTTATTGGTTGTGTTGATTAAATCCCGTCAGCTCTTTTGTAATCTATGTGTTACTCTCATTACAGATCGTACCAAAAGGCATCAAAAGATCGTCCAAAAGGTTGCCCAAGAAAAGAAAAGGTTGCTAGAGGACATCCACAAGTACAACCAGCAACCTGATGGTGACCCTATTGACACCAACTCGGTTGTGGAGAAACTCTTAACCAAATCTGCAGAGATCATGATCTGGCCTTGGCAGGAACCCAACAGAGGTGCTGTATAAAGATTTTACTTCTAATCTACAAAACTGTAGTCATAAAATGTGTTCATTAATGTGAAATGTTTATATTCATTCTCAGACGGTGTGGACATTCTCACTAAGAAGGGGCTGTTTGACCAAAAAATGCTTCTGTCACGACTGACAGAAGAAAAGCAGATCTTTGTGAAGGAGATGATGCAGCACTGTCAGTACCTCAAGGACTCTGTATCAAAGGTCCAGACACTGATGGCCCCAGTTTCATTGATCACACAGACAGGAAGTAAGTGAACCACATGGATTTATTCACTTTAAAATACATAAGTCAATGTTTTTCAAACCAGCAAAGGCAAACACACTTTAAAGAAGATTTTATCCATCTGTTTGTTTTTATTTGAGTCTGACTGCATTCTAGTCTTTCTTGACCTAAATACGTTTTCTCTGAATAATTTTCACAATTTATATTTTTGCTATATAACTTGTAGGCTATCCGAATGGAATCACAGAGAAGGGGTACAAGGGCCTTATGTGTCTTCTAAGGAGAAATCTGCATGACCTCAGACTCAAACAGCAGACAGTAGCAGGCGCCTACAGAGGAATTCTGGAACCCAGTCCTATAGGCTGGTGGAGGAGGAGGAGGAGGAGGACGAGGACATGGAAGAAGAAAAAGACTGGCAAAGTGACAACAGCTGATGAAGATGACGCAGAAGAAGGAACTTGACTTGTGGAAAGTTACTTGGTGCCCTTATGCAGTTCTATAGTTAAAGCGGACATATTATGCTTATTTTCAGGTTCATATTGTGTCCATATATCTGCCTTTTTACTGTTTTTCATTTTCATAGCTCCCTTCAGCCATTCTGACTTAATAATCAGATTTCAGCTAGCTGACTGTTTTAAGTGAATAAAAAGGTAGTAAAGTGACACCAAACACAAAGCAGTCTAACACTACCACGCTAACACAGCTAGCTAAGCTGTTAGCTAGCTAACATGTAGATGTTTGTGTCTGGATTTGATTAAGTGTGCAGTTTTTACATTAAAGTGGACATATTAAGCTTATTTGAGTTTGAAATGAGTGCTTCTACTGTGACATGTTTCCATGCTTTAATGTTGAAAAATTACTTTTTTTCTCATATTACCTGTGCTGCAGCACCTCTTTTCTTTACTTTGTCATGTGCATGATCATATATTGTAACCTGTGTTTTGCTACATATGCTCTTTTATCTTACCAAAATAGTAATAAACTTGATTTTGTACATAAGTGATGTCTGTAAATATTTACTGATACTGATAGTTGTCTTCACACATCAAATAATTAGCTTGAACTGAGGTTACAGTCATACCATTTATAACAGAGATTGATATTGGATGTGTAACATAATTCATAACTAACTAGAACCTATGTTGAGGATGGGGAGAGGGACAACAGTTCTTCCAAAAAGCACTGGTAGTGTAAGGGACATCTTAAAGGGTCAGATAATAAAGACAGACATTGGCAGTGTAACGTTGTTGTAACATGTAAAGCCCTAACACTGAGTACATCAAAGTAACAATTCAACAATATTAACCACATAGTCACCACTTGTCATAGGCTACTATCGGCGATAAAGTTTAATACAAATATTACCAAAGATGTACCCAATACCCATTAAAACATCCAAGTTGGATCATTATCCAACTCTTACTCTCTCATCCTCTCTGGACTCTCTCTGTCCTCTCACATCTCGGCCGGCTTGTCAGTCCCCTCCTGCTCCCTGGCTAAATGACGCACTGCGTGCTAATAGAACCATCCTTCGGGCAGCAGAGCGGAAATGGTGGAAATCCAAACACCATGACGACCTCCTAACCTATCAGGCTCTCCTCTCCTCTTTCTCTGCTTCCATCTCTCAGGCAAAAAGCACTTTCTTTCAAGATAAGATCCAAGCTTCCTATTCCAATCCCCAAAAACTATTTTCTATCTTCTCCACCCTCTTGGACCCCCCCAAAGTCCCTCCCCCCTCCTCCCTTCTGTCAGGCGACTTTGTTAACCACTTTGAAAAAAAGGTTGATGATATTCGCTCTTCTTTTTCTGACTCACCTTTACTCACCGCTGGGTCACCAGACCCACCTTTCACTCACACACTGACCTCCTTCTCCCCTCTCTCTCCAAGTGAGGTTCTTACCCTCATTACCTCTGCCCGTCCTACCACCTGTCCTCTGGACCCTATCCCCTCAAACCTCCTTCAGACTATCGCTCCTGATATTCTACCGTTTCTCACCCATTTCATCAATACTTCTCTAACTTCTGGTCACTTTCCAAACAGTCTCAAGGAGGCAAGAGTAAACCCTCTCCTAAAGAAACCCACTCTCAACCCGTCTGATGTTATAAACTACAGGCCTGTCTCTCTCCTCCCGTTCCTGTCTAAAACACTTGAACGCGCTGTCTTTAAACAACTCTCCTGTTATCTCCATCAGAACAACCTTCTGGATCCGCACCAGTCTGGTTTCAAGGCAGGTCACTCAACAGAAACTGCTCTCCTTGCTGTCTCTGAGGAACTGCACACTGTAATGCAGGGTTAAGGCGCGTGACCCACTGAGACCTCTGTTACAGGTTGAGTTGAGCAGATCTGAGATTTAAAATCTCTCAGAAATCACCGTTTTAGCTACAATAACTACAGAACAATTATACAGAGTAGAATAAATGAAACAGATAAGTCTATTTAAACAAGAATATAACTTACAGTGATTGCTGAGTCAGTATCGATAGTGTCCTCACCGGGTCTGGATGCACACTGAGTTATTCTGAGTTTAAATGCGTTATTTAAATGTTTTTTCAGCTGAGGGTTTTTACTAACTCACGCTGTTTTGCACTTCACGCAATCAGCAGAGTGTTCCTGCCTATTGTAATGCAGGATTAAGGCGCGTGACCCACTGAGACCTGTGTCACAGGTTGAGTTGAGCAGATCTGAGATTTAAAATCTCTCAGAAATCGCCGTTTTAGCTACAATAACTACAGAACAATTATACAGAGTAGAATAAATGAAACAGAGAAGTCTATTTAAACAAGAATATAACTTAAAGTGATTGCTGAGTCAGTATCGATAGGGTCCTCACCGGGTCTGGATGCACACATTTCATCTCAATACTTTGTTATATACCCTTTGTTGGCAATGACAGAGGTCAAACGTTTTCTGTAAGTCTTCACAAGGTTTTCACACACTGTTGCTGGTATTTTGGCCCATTCCCCCATGCAGATCTCCTCTAGAGCAGTGATGTTTTGGGGCTGTCGCTGGGCAACACGGACTTTCAACTCCCTCCAAAGATTTTCTATGGGGTTGAGATCTGGAGACTGGCTAGGCTACTCCAGGACCTTGAAATGCTACTTATGAAGCCACTCCTTCGTTGCCCGGGCGGTGTGTTTGGGATCATTGTCATGCTGAAAGACCCAGCCACGTTTCATCTTCAATGCCCTTGCTGATGGAAGGAGGTTGTCACTCAAAATCTCACGATACATGGCCCCATTCATTCTTTCCTTTACAAGGATCAATCGTCCTGGTCCAGGCCCGGCTCCAGGATGAAATGACTGAGGGGGCTTTAAAAAATCAGATGGGGCGTTTTTTCTTTTCACAACAACGAAAAATACTGGCAATGTAATGAATTGACACACCAAGCTTTTTTCCTTCTCACTGCACTACAATCTCTTTGCTTCTTTATTTGTTATTCTGGATTTACCCCTCTCGTTCTGTTCTTTACCTCTGATCTTTAATAACAGATAGTACATTATTAGATGGCTGCACTTTGGTTAACAGACTAACATTGATTTCCTCAATTTATAAATTGACAGGCTCTGTAATTATACCATAACCTTTTCTCCTCTATCCCTTAACTCATCTTCCTATACAGATTTACTTACCTCTAGTCAGGTCAGGATTAAAGAACTATTAATCTGGTTGTTTTTTATTTCCAGGATTGAATGTTCAAACCAAGGCCTGAAACCTGGCATTTCATAAGAAAGTGACTAATATATAAACCAAATGTAATATTGGATCAAATACTACACCAAATGGACAGACCCAGATTAAAAATACAAATATAGTTCCCTGGTTTGTCTCTAGAGTCTAACTGCCATGAGAAAAATCAAATCAATGTTCCAAAATCCGTCACTAGATGTCGCTCATTGTACCAATACGGTTGATATAATACATAACATATTATTATTCTAGTAAAAGGGCTCGCTTTGGCAAAAACCTGATCCATACAGGCAGCCCTGTATAATAACCATCATGTGTGGTGCTATCTGTAGTTGTCTGTCTTATTTTTTGTTGATGTCATTGTTTTCACCAGGGCCGGCCCTTGGCATAGGCAGTATAGGCGAATGCTAAGGGTGCATCAACCCATCGGGGGCACCGAAAGTTGGGGAGAAAAATTACATCATGTATTTTTTAGCTGCCCGGATTATAACAGACAAAGACGCTGAAAACTGCACTGGAACAACATAACATCAAGGACAATGGATTTCAAGTCAATATACGAAAGTAAATCAAGAAATTAAGTAAACAAGCTGATCTTCAAGTTCCTCAGAAACACTGGTCTGAGGACAAGGATTTAATATAAACATTTAATAAATCAACAGTAGGTGGCGATATATGCTCCAAGTGGAAGCGATTCGCCATTAAAGAAAGAAGAAGAAGACGAAGTAGTAGAAGAAGAAATACGCTAACGCTACAAACAGGCACACCACTGTTACTCTGTTTTTACTGACATACAGTGGCGGTTCTACGGGGTGGCAGCTGCCAACTCAGAAAAATGCCTTGCCACCCCAGCTGCCACCCCATTTGGCAGCTTTGTTTTGAAAGAAAAGTTGTGGCTCATCGGACATTTGTGAGAGAAAATCTCTAATGTCCGAGTGCAAGTGAATGCAGCACAAGACGCGAGCCTTGTAACGCCCCCTCCCCCCGCCCCGCCCCGCCCCCCTGCGATTTCATTTGAACGGGAGGACAGCGCAAAACGAGAAGCATTTCGGATACAAGTAGACAGAAGGAATGAGGTATTTGCGGTCAGGGTATGGCTGGGGTATGCTACAGCATATACATATGGCTTAGCCCCACCATGAAAAATGATGTTAAAGTAAGCAAAATAAAGTCTGCCAACTCGTGCGGAGTAAATTGCAAAGACAGCAGTTAGTAAGATTGATTTCAGTAGCCACTTGTCTGGAAATACCGAAGACTAGAAACGGTTTGAAAACTTTTGGCACGTAGTGATCGTCTTCTCAATAGAACATCTTTGATAATGTCTTCTGGCCAATCAGAATCACGATAACGGCGTGGTGTTGTTGCAGGAAGTCCCGACGGAGAATACTTTTGCTGTAGTACATCTCGATATATATCGTTACAACTATAAGACCCCACGGTTTGATGATTGATAGGTGTGTGGGCTATCTTTCATTTTGACACACAGAACAATAGAGGCTATCCACCCTTATCCACAATGTAAAGTAATTCACACAGCCTCTTCCCTCTCCTCTCTGTGAGGAGCAGCAGGTTCAGCTTTCAGAACAAAGTAACAAAAAACTGAAATGACATTCATTTTTTTTAAATACGTCGTGTAGTAATATATATTTATTTATTTTTCTTCTTAAGAGAGCACCAGAATGTGTATTTGATGTTAGTATTTCAAAAAATCTCCTGGGGGAGAATCCCCACAGACCCCCCTGCAGGGGTTGGGTTTTCAACTCTTTCACCTGTGGGGAAATTGCAGGATTGGCTCCATGTCGCCTTTTTTATTTACTACAAGACAAATGTGCCTTTTTATTTCATACAGTTCAATTTGGATTGAGACAGGGAAATAATATAAACCTCACGCGTGGCGTTTCACTGTCAAGGGGAGCCTGTATGTAATTACATTGCAAATACTGACTTGAGCCCCACCACTGTATGGGTTAGCAGCCCTACCATAGATTACCCAACACAAATACTCTGGCGCCGCAACTGTTTGTGGTCTACTATGACAAAGAAGAGCCTGTCAAGTTTGGCTGTACTCAGCATTGAATCAAAACGCACCATAGCTTTAAATCTTATTAAGTTTGTGTGGCGTTTTGCTGATCAAGATGGTAATCGCCACATTCAGCTGTTATAGGCATGCCAACTTGATGCTCTGCTCACGGATGAGTCGATGAGAATAATAAACTGTTAAGATGATGACCTTACATAAATATATGTTTCTTCTTTGTGGGGGTCTGCCCCCAAAAAACAATTTCAAGTCCTGAGAAAGTCAAATAAGACGGTGTGTAAAACTTCACTGCCCAGCCAAAAAAAAGTAAGCACTTTGATTTAACTAGGCCAGTAGGTACGGGCATTCCACTGGATAATAATTGCAGTGATGTATGTTTTAGCTGAATACACAGTTTTTTTTAACCCTAACTGATGCAGTTAGTCATTTCTTTAATGTTTGTTCTTTCTGATTTAAAGTCAAGGTTGTAACTGTTTGCAATGAAGTTGTGGGGCGCTGAACTGTTCCTTTGATTATTTTGAATTATGATAGTAATTACTGGTCTTTCAAATTTGAAGGAGGGTGAGCAAGCATCTTGAGGAACGTTCATCATTAACTCCTCCAAAAAATATAGTTTATTTAATAATAACACTGAAGATGTGAACCATAACTGTGATTGACAGCTGATAGGAATAATATGGTTGTTAATATTATCATATTCATACAGACGCACATCGATGAGACAGTTAATTAATGTATTTATTGCAGCAGTCTGCATATTTGGTACCCCTGCTGGTCTAAGAGTTAAACCAACTCATTCAGTTAAAATTCATTAAATTACGTGTGCCACCTTATATATTTATATTTAAGGCTTTACTGATGTGCCACAATAATCTCACCTAATGTTATTGAGTTAAAATATCAATATTGTGGCTCTCCAAGTTAACATTGATTGATATGACTGCGATTAAATCAGAATATACTTCTGCCAGGGGATGCCACCCCTCAAATTCTCCTGCCACCCTCTTGCCACCCCATGAATATTTGTCTAGATCCGCCCCTGCTGACATATAACATTTGATTTCACCCTGCTCTATTTCTTTTAACGGACGTTCAAAAACGGGAATATTTTCGGGAGTTTCAACCGGGTACCAGCCACCGAAAACGGGGATTCTACCCGGACGTTTTGGTCACCCATCCGACTGTGTTTACAGCTAAGTACACACGCTAAGACTACAAGCTCAGTTGGGGTTGAGGCTTTTTTACACGTTGCTTGACTGCCTGCCCACATATCTAATCTAAACATAGTAACGTGTATTGGGGAAAATAATTATTTAAAGTTATTTAATAATTGTGACATTTATTGTACTTTTTGATGGATGAATGATGCTCAAAGTCAGGAGGCAAAGAATACAACTGAGGGGGCAATGCCCCCTTTTGCCCCCTCGTGGCACCGGGCCCGTCCTGGTCCCTTTGCAGAAAAACAGCCCCAAAGCATGATGTTTCCACCCCCATGTTTCACAGTAGGTATGGTGTTCTTTGGATGCAACTCAGCATTCTTTCTCCTCCAAACACGTCTAGTTGAGTTTTTACCAAAAAGTTCTATTTTGGTTTCATCTGACCATATGACATTCTCCCAATCCTCTTCTGGATCATCTAAATGCTCTTTAGCAAACTTCAGACGGGCCTGGACATGTACTGGCTTAAGCAGGGGGACACGTCTGGCACTGCAGGATTTGAGTCCCTGGCGGCGTAGTATGTTACTGATGGTAGCCTTTGTTACTTTGGTCCCAGCTCTCTGCAGGTCATTGACTAGGTCCCCCCGTGTGGTTCTGGGATTTTTGCTCACCGTTCTTGTGATCATTTTGACCCCACGGGGTGAGATCTTGCGTGGAGCCCCAGATCAAGGGAGATTATCAGTGGTCTTGTATGTCTTCCATTTTCTAATAATTGCTCTCACAGTTGATTTCTTCACACCGAGCTGCTTACCTATTGCAGATTCAGTCTTCCCAGCCTGGTGCAGGTCTACAATTTTGTTTCTGGTGTCCTTTGACAGCTCTTTGGTCTTGGCCATAGTGGAGTTTGGGGTGTGACTGTTTGAAGTTGTGGACAGGTGTCTTTTATACTGATAACGAGTTCCAACAGGTGCCATTAATACAGTTAACAAGTGGAGGACAGAGGACGCTCTTAAAGAAGAAGTTACAGGCCTGTGAGAGCCAGAAATATTTGTTGTTTGTCGGTGACCAAATACTTATTTTACCGAGGAATTTACCAATTAATTCATTAAAAATCCTACAATGTGATTTCCTGGATTCTTTCCCCCCATTCTGTCTCTCATAGTTGAAGTGTACCTAGGATGAAAATTACAGGCCTCTCTCATCTTTTTAAGAGGCACAATTGGTGGCTGACTAAATACTTTTTTGCCCCACTGTATATATATATATATATAATAGGTAGGCTCAGCAGACAGACCGTATTGCAAAGATAAAGTGTCACATGATTATCTACTAAATAGTGAATTCAGCATCAACTTCACCAAGATGAAGTTAATATCTTCCGAAGATACGTGTTTATGTCTTTATGTCCCTACTAGAATCCGAGCTCAAATGACTCAAACCAACAAAATGTCCAAGCAAAGAATCATGTGCACCATGAGGCTGGGTTATAAGGGTAATTTACAAATAAAATACCCCATTATAACAATGGACTTTATCTTTATGTATTTATTATATATTACCCCCTCAGGCTGATTTTGGAAAAGGACATTAACCGTTGTTTGGTGTTTTTCCCTTATTTATCTAAAACAAATGACATGATAAATTACTTGTGTTTATGTGTATAAGACTTGTGTTTCTGCCCCTGCCATTGCTGCACAAGGTTGCAACATTGTAGATAAATTCAACCACCGACACCTGTCTGCTCTCACATTCTTCTATTCTGCAAATTTGGGGTGGGACACAATAAATAAAGCTTCGCCAGTTTGTTTGTTTTATTGCACAGTCAAGACATAACAATAACGGCATCACGCCGCTCAAATAGCTTTTGCGAACATCGCTCAAAACATTTGGAGTTGGGACCTGCTTTCTGTAGAAGCAGCTGCATCCCGTCCTCAGAGTAAATTGCCAGAAGCGCCGACACTTCCTCATCATTCCACCGCTCCGGTGTTGTAGTACGTGTGGTCATAACTGCTTTAAAGTACAAAAAAACTACTCGCTCAGGTGTGGATGTGGTTTTGTAGCGAGGAAAAAAATGGCTGCCTAACAAAAAAAATTCAGAGTCTAACGGGGCGTGGTTTGCAATTCGCCCAGCCAATAGAAATAGAATAGAAATTAGCACTCTTTTATCACCAGGTTCGTACCACCTCTCTAGCAGGGACTGAAAATGGCCAAAAGAGTTCCCAGCACTGAGTAGTCCCGGCGGTGTGAATGCGACATTATTGGTACTAACGGAACTAAAGAACCAAAGTACCAGAGAAAGTACTGCGGTGTGAATGCGGCTATAGACTGATCAGCAGAGGATACGTCCTACAGTTTTCCTCTCCCCCCCCCTCCCCCCACAGTTCAATGGGATACAGGAAACACTCCTGTCCTCCCAGAAGCTATGTCTGGCGCTCCAATCCGAGCTGCTGGAACTCCTGTTGAAAGAGGATATTTCCAGGGTTCCTCAAAGGGAGGAAAATCAGGGGTTTTCACTCGTTATTTTTCTAATCCCGAAAAAGACTGGGGGAATGAGACATCCTCGATCTGTCAGTATTCCACAGGCTGACGATCAAACAGGTGCTGGAATGTGTTCACCAGGACGACTGGTTCACTTCCACCTGAAGGATCATCACAAAACACAGGAAACTCCTGCGTTTTCTCATTTCAGGGAATATCAGACCAGACAATCGTCTGCCGTTCAGATATTTCCTGGCTCCTCGCATTTTTGTGTAGAGAAGGCTGGAGCCACTACACAGAGGAGGGATGAGAGTGTGGTTTTCTCTGGACGACCTGCTATTTGCTGGCTCGCTCCAGAGAGGAAATCGCTTTACAGACGGTACATCTCGTATCGCATCTGTCAAAGCCTGGGTTTCATAATAAATTGGAAGAAGAGCTGTCCTCTTCCCTCTCAGACAATCGTTTATCTGGGAGTGGAATTAAACTCAGCTAGCATGAGAGCGCGGCTCTCGCGGCTGCGAGTGGAGGAACTGACAGCTGTTAGAACTTAAAATCAATGTTTTGATGGTATAATGTAGCTTAAACATACCGTCAGTTTAAACGCTGTTTTATACTGAAAAAAACTGAAATTCTCGTGCACAACCAGTTAAGCTTTTATTCTGAAAATCCTTCATCTCCGGTTAGCATTTAGCATGTGGCTAATATACGATTTCCTAAAGAGGTGAATTTAGTAGCGAAATGACATGGAGTGGTGCAAACCGAAACCTACTGATTTAACACTACAACTATAGATGTTGAGATACCACCATGCTGAATATTAAATGAAGATACAGTTTATTTGAATACATTATTGTTTACAGACGTGGGTAGCATGTGACAACATCCGGAACTCCACCGGAAACCAAAATGCCGTGAAGTATTTCCAGTATTTTTAAAGTATGAATTACAGGGTTTAGAATGTGTTAAATGAAAAGTGATGAAAGAGAATATGAGGAGAAGAGGCATGTGGAAGTAAGCAATGAATGTAAAATGTCGGAATCCTCTGTATAAAGCAATATCGGATCGGACTCAGAAGAACGAGGGGGGAGTCCCCTACATCACTACAGCTCCCAGAGAGGAGGAGCGAACAGCCAGGAAGCGGGAAGTACGAAGACTTGTTTGTCTCTTCTTCACGGCCGCCATTGCGAGAGGGAGCTGCAGCTTTTCTCTCCTCACCAGAACAATATTCTGTCTGTAACACTACCGCGCCTTTTTAATTAAAGTATCCCATTTGAATCTTCTCAGAGACTCCATTTAGTCTCATTTTAAAGCTTCTCTCCTGGTCGCGAGAATAACGAACATAGTTAACAATTGGTGACCCAACCGACGTGATCTCGTTCCACCGGGAGAGCAGTTGCAGTTTTCAAAGGAGCTTGAACGATGCTGGCAGACATACACTCGGGCCCATACAGAAAGGTAAAGAAGTACCTGTTTATTCAAAATCTTCAATAGATTTCATAGTGAACAATAGGAGTGTGTGTCTGTCTGGTAAATTGGACTCCTGAGAAAGACTGCCTAAATTAAAGTTAAAACAAGCCTAAATTGATAAACATTGGTATTCTCGGTGGCGTTGCTTTGTCACAGGCAGGGTGAGTTCATTTTATTTTTTTCTTACATTTAACCCTGCATGCTATTCGTTTGTCTGTTATTACATGTCGGCTAGAGGCCAATCACTTCAATAGGTGTCTCTTGTTACGTTTTAAGTTAACGTGAATGGTTTTAGGCCATTAAGCAGTTGGGACTGCTTGAGGCAAAGACACAGCCATAGTTGGAAGCTGAGGTTATTGGAGTGAGTGTTTGTGTTAACAACAGTGTGAGGCTGTTTTTAAAAAAGTCCTTTTTCGAGGAAAAGGCCTGAGGAGTTTGAAGCTTTCAGTGGTTACTTTTTTCTGTTTTCAACAAGACATTGCGTGTGGATTACGACGAGAAAAAGCGACATTCGTGCGTCAGATAGACGATATTCTTCTGACTGTGTTTGGATAGCGTCCCATTTTGTCCCTGTTAACTGTGTTCGTTATTCTCCCGACCAGGAGAGAAGCTTTAAAAGGAGACTAAATGGAGTCTCTGTGAAAGTTCAATTGGGTACTTTAATTAAAAAAGGCGCGGGTTGGTCACAAGCATGATATTGTTCAGTCAGACAAACAGCTGTGATCCGCTCCTCGATAGGGAAGAGAAGAGCCTGGATCTCTCCTCCGGTGCTGTTATATATCCTCTGCTGGCTCCTCCCCGCCAGCCGGCTCGCCTCGTCTCCAATGTCCGTTATTGCATTTAAACAGAGGATAGGTTCTTTTAACATTCAATATATGCTTAACACGCCATTTCTCCTCATATTCTCTTTCATCACTTTTCATTTAACACATTCTAAACGCTTTAATCAATACTCTAAACAATACTTCTCGGCTCGTTTGGTTTCCGGTCATTCCGGATGTTGTCACATGCTACTCTCGTCTGTAAACAATAATGTATTCAAATAAACTGTACCTTCATTTAATATTCAGCATGGTAGTATCTCAACATCTATAGTTGTAGTGTTAAATCAGTAGGCTTCGGTTTGCACCACTCCATATCATTTCGCTACTAAATTCACCTATTCAGGAAATCGTATATTAGCCACATGCTAAATGCTAACCGTAGATGAAGGATTTTCAGAATAAAAGCTTAACTGCTTGTGCATAAGAATTTCTGGTTTTTCAGTATAAAAGAGCATTAAAACTGACGGCATGTTTAAACTACATTTCTACATTAAAACATTGATTTTAATTTCTAACAGTCCCTCCTTACACACCTAAAAGGTGTGTATAATACTGAAATCAATGAGTTCTTCATCTGAACTTTGCATATTACATATCTCATATTAACAAACATACAATCAAATGGAATGGTTTTACAGCCGGCTTTACAAAAATACAAAATAAATTCTTGTCTGTGTTCAAACATAAAAGTTTTCCCTTGTGCATAACTTCTAGTGTTTACATTCAATATCATTCTTCAAAATAGCAGCAATGGCTTGGTATCAGAACATTTCTTCGTCCCTCCTTTCACAGAAACCGTTCTCATACCACGCTCATTGTTAAGGCACTTGTTTTTACAAAGTGAAAAGAAACAAACCATTTTAGAATAGCAATGATTTTTACAACATGAGATCCACCATATTAGAATAGTATAAAGTAATAAAGAATAAAATAAAAATATCTTGGATTGGCAAAGTAAATTGAAAAATAAAAATAAACTATCTTGGAATGGATGTAAAGAATCACATCAGCTGGACATTCGTTGATCAATCTCATCTCCGAACATCCATATCATTTAAACTAACTCATCATTGTCATCAACATCTGTATACGGGGGTTGGCCGTCTTGTTCTGCTAGCATTTGTAATTATCTCCTCATGAGAAATTTACCCTCCCTCCTTTCATACCATTTAAGGTATGAAAGTAATATGTTCTCTAGAAGGGGCCGTCTTGATCAATCGGTACGTTCTACTCTGGGGTACGGCATTCTAAACAGTCATTTCTGGGAGAAGATTTTGGTCAGTTACAACAGTTGTAGAGTTTCATCACTTAAAAGTTCCTACTCAGTAACTTTGGGTGGTCTGTTCTAATGCAGTGATAAAGTCCCTGAAATGGTGGGAAAACCGGTGGAATATTAATAACGCATCATACTAATTTATCTTCAATTATGGTCTACTTAAATACCTATGCTAACCCCTTTAACAGTGTGTGGAACCTTGGGTGCCCGAGCATGTGATAATTACTTCCTCCTTTAACAAGGATTTTAAAAACAGAAGTCATTTCATTAATGGTTTGTAGTTCAATTCAGGAATTACACTTATGGCAGATATGTTTCTCCTTTAAATAACATCTCTAAATGTCAGGTCATCACCGATTGAATGGATGACCTTTAGGAGCTGGTGGCGCTTGTCTTTTAAAAC
Organism: Notothenia rossii; assembly: GCF_949606895.1. NCBI lineage: Eukaryota > Metazoa > Chordata > Actinopteri > Perciformes > Nototheniidae > Notothenia > Notothenia rossii. The sequence continues at coordinate 39,234,189 of NC_136909.1, read as the reverse complement.
TCATACTCTGGTGCCGTGCGCTCCCTCTGAAGCTGCAAGTAAGATTTAAAACATCTGCAGGGTGGATCGAGCGACCCCTTCTCCCTGAACGATATTTGTTGTAAAATATGCACAATCACAATGAGTGATCCAAGGCCCCGCATGTATTACTCCCAATTATAGTAGTTTTTTTTTAATTAAAATGTGCAATCTCTCTTTGCCCAGTGTCTTTTTAAAACTCTACATCTTGGACGAAAAACAAATGTTATTTCCACCTTAATCTTCCCTCCTGAGGTAATAACCATGCTACAATGGAGAAATCAATACTCTAGATTGGAATACTATCTTTGGCTTGGTACTAGCTCTACCTTTAATATTTTCCATACAAATAAAGATTTGTCTGCTTTTATAGAGTGGTTACTAAAACCATCCCTTTAAACTGTAGGTCTACTGTAACAAATAAAATCTTACCCAAATTCACACATGAATAAAAAAAACTCTTAAAGAATAATCTGTTCATATGATGAAAAGATTGAATAATATGTTCTACCCTCAGTGTGTTTTTAGGGTTATTTAATAGTTTCCTCTTTCTTTCTTTATAAATTCACCAATTGATTAATTAATGGCTAATAAACCTTTTTCTTTACGTATTTCTCGTTGGTGAATAAGTGTGTTTATGTGTAAACTCACTCACTCCCGTTTTCCTTCTCTCGCCCTCTGGTTGTCAAGCCACGACCCCCTCACGTTCTGCCGGACCATGCCAACTCCTCCGGCCTGTCTTCTCCTCCGTCCACCTTCTCCTCAGTCCATCTGCTCTTGGATCCTTCCGCTGTAACTCTTTTCAGTGTCCCATCTGCTTTGCTTTTAATCTCCTCCTTTACAGTCTCTACTTTGTTGCATGGAGGGCGTATTCTGCCCTCATGTCCCACACTCTGTTCTTGTGTCCAAATCTTGTGGCTCAGCTTGGAACTTCATGTCCTGTGGGGGACCGATGAGAGTGTGCCTTTTTATGTCACCTGTAGTTCTGGATTCCTCAGGTGGAGATGGTTCAGCTCTGCTTCTCTGTCTGTTCGATGGAGGAGGAGGAGTCTTCCGTGGTGAGGTCTTTTGTCTGCTTGGAAGTTGGGGTCGTAGCGTTCTGACAGGCGGATAGATAGAGAGAGAGAGATCTCGGGACGCATTATCTATAGTTAATTCTAACACACTGAGGTAAAATAAATCCAATCTTTCCCACTCTATTTTCCTACACATACTATCTTTCTTTGATGTTAAATGTCATCGGAGCCCAGTTAATGTTTTCTAATAATTGTACCATATCCCTAAACATTTTTTTCACCCACTGTAACATGTTTACTCCAATTAACTCTTTCAGGAAACCACTTTCTTCCATAAATTTAAATACCTAGATGCTTCAAGGACCACATATTTCACACACTATAAAGGAACGTCTCCATATTTTCTCCATCACTTTAAATCTCACTGTTATTTAGAACATAAGTAACTTTGGTGACTGGAAATATCTGCAATGTCGCCACTGTCTGCTAGGAAATTTTGTTCATAGAGTTTGTACGTACAAAGCTGTACTTTTGGGTTAGTAGCCTGTTTCAACTGTAATCATTTTCAATAATTCTACTCAGGTCACCGGTCGGTTGTTCATAAACTTAACAGGGGGTGTTTCTGGTACAGACTAAAACATGGATCCAGTGTATTTAGAGATTCCCCTAATCTGTAAATCCCCATCACTTACATATCCCGATCACTTAAACCCATCTCATCATTTGATACAAGAACTGCATATAGGGGGGTGAATCATCTTGATTATAACCGCCTCTTGTTTGGGACCGAGTATTTCTAACTCCTCCTCTTGTTGCTCAGCTGATCTTTCGGCTCTGAGGATAAGTGAAAGTCTGTGAAACACAGCTGGAGTCTTGTTAGTGATGTGGGCATTCTCTATGAGTGAACTAATGGTTCCATGTTTTACTTGATATTGTACTCCCCATCCAACCAACAAGATGCCAAGTGTAATGAGCACAATCAACAATGCTATTCCGACTCTTATCCCTAGGGGACCCCACAATTGGTTTGGCTTTGTTCTCGTCATCATCTCTATTTTATCCCTGGTTGTGTCCGTTACAGAATTTAAATAATGAGTCCAAAAATAACATACAAAAAATTGGACTCTTTTTCAGATGTAAAACAAAAAAATAGGTTTTCACATTAATGTACAATCTATAAAAATCTATAGACAATTTGTCTTTTGAGCTGTTTCTATCTTTATCTTATTTCTATTTATTGTTTTGTTCCAGCTCTGCCAAATCAGTCCTAACTCCCAATAATGTTCTGGAAGTCGCCAGTGAAGGGTGACAATGTGTGAGGTGGTGTCAATTTGCTCCTTTTTCCTTACCTTTAAACCGGAGCGCGTGTGAAGTTTGTTACAACTTTTCACGCTTCCGTCCACCGGGGATGAGCCCACTGTCTTTTGTGAACTTTCACCCTCACCCAATCACCTGGCCGAACAGGAGTCTCTTCTGGTGTCTCGTCTGGTATCTCTGTAGTTTTCCTAGCCTGTGTAGACAAAACTTGCATAATATTACTCAGAGTTCTGACATATTCATCCACTTCTATTTGTATAATATCTAAAACTGGACCACTCCCTCCTTGGAGAAGGCCCAAGCTTCGGCATACCTCTTGTTGTTTTATGACCTATTGTTGACTACATGTTATTATTTATTAACTACAACGTCACTGAAATCAACATATCTGTATAATCATGACACTCCCTCCTTTGAGCATAAAATGCTCAATTAATATTGTAATGATTACCGTATTATGAACAGGACATGGAAATCCCACAACGTTGCATTAAATAAATATAAATTCTCCGTGTACCCACAAGGCGTACAAAAATATCATATGATGTATGGCTTTCTGATGGCATAAATGCATATTCACAAAACATTTCCCATTAGCACTTCTAATAGTTTACTTGTTTCAATAATGGCTTTTGTAATGGTATTATGCATCATCGTTGCTGCGAAAAACAATACCCCTGGTGTCGCTAATGCGTCTCAATAACTCTAGGATTAGAGGATTGGTTGACACTGCTGAACTAACATATGATAAAATAATCTTTCTCCAAACTGGAGGTAAAATATGAACTATTCTCACAGAGAGTGACCTGCATGAAGGGCTGGTGCCCCTCACTCAAATGAGATATTGCCTTACGCACTACACTATAAATCAGTAAAGTTACTCAAGAATAAATAAATAAAGACTGATTCTTGAAACTGTTGTAAAAACCCTACAACTTCTTCATCCAAGCTCTTAATCAGTGTTATGTTATTTAATCTGCGGCTCATGCCTTAAAACAGACACTTCAGACCGATTATAAAATTGTGTTTATGAGAAAAATGTAATCTTACTCCATAAATCACATAATTGTTTGATTAAAAACTGCACTTCTGGCTAAGAATAAATGAAGTTCCCCTTTAAACACAGCCCCGGTCTTCTGACGGGGTCTATTTATGTACTGGCTGGAAAATGTTGGGCCAGTCTCTGTCGCTCCGTCACAGTTCTCCCACTAACAGTCACTCTCTAGTTCTGCTGGGTTCTTGTTGACTTCTTCACTGGTTTGAGACAAGCGACCCTATCGGACACCTCCCTTTGTAGCCAGACTTCACCACAGCAGAATCGAGTTTATGTTTTCAGGTCTGGACAGCTTCACGTCTGGTGTATCGCCGCCCCTTGCATATTTTGGGTGGAAGCCCGTCTTCTTGACCTCACTAGTTGTGTGGACACAATAGTTTTCTGTGTGGGGGAACAACATCACTTGTAATCTGTATCCTTCTCATAATTACAAAAATAGTCTGCTAAATGTTCTACTCTGCTACTTCTAATTGGTGGATGCTCTGTGTAAATGTAAATTCAAAGCAAAAGGAGCAAATTGAATTTGCATTTCACGAAATGGCGATTGCCCTGTCTTTGTTTTTCCACATGTGGGGTGTAAACAAGATGGCACCCGATTATTTCGCACTCTGACCTGTAGACAAAGAGATTTGTCCATGCGGCTATCAGGTGGGAGTTTAAACAATGGCGAGGTGATCTTTAAACGAACCGTAACAAAGTAAACCACTGGTGTGGTATTATAAACCCTGAAATCCAAGCCAAAACAACGCTTAGTTTAAAATAACAAACTTTCTATCTAGTTTACTATGAAAAAATGGGCTTTATCTTATTGATATCATCACTTAAAGTTAGGAACCCTTACGCACTAGCTATAAACCTGTTCACGTAATATTTGACTTTATAGTCGACTATGGGCTTTATCTTATTAATATCATCACTTAAAGTTAGGAACCCTTACGCACTAGCTATAAACCTGTTCACGTAATATTTGACTTTATAGTCGACTATGGGCTTTATCTTATTAATATCATCACTTAAAGTTAGGAACCCTTACGCACTAGCTATAAACCTGTTCACGTAATATTTGACTTTATAGTCGACTATGGTTAACTGTTGCTATTTGGACACGCCAAACCGGGACCATGGAGACCTATCAGCCACTGATAATAGACCGTCGTCTTATTACTGCACTGCTGTTGTAATTCCGATTACCGTAACCCACCCGCAATATCTTTTTTTAAACAGAACAGTTTTAACCACTGATAAAGGCTTAGACCTTAACCAAGCCTTTCTTGAAAAGGACTTTATTTAAAGCACTGACTTCGGTCTTAACCCTGAGTTGATTCACTATGCCCCGCTGGTTTTCACTTACTCGGCCCTTAACCGATTCGCTATGTCTCCAGATCTTAACAAAAATCGTCAAATGGGCTATATACCCTTACGTCATAGGCTAACTAACTATTAACGTAACAAGAGACACCTATGTGAAAGCAGCAAGGCACCTATCCGAAGTACAATGTCCACACACTATATATTTAAAATTCAACACCCACACATGGTTAATAGCATGCAGGGTTAATGGAACAAAAGAAAGTGTGAACTCACCCTGCTTGTGACAAAACAACGCCTCGTGGTTTTAGAGTGATTATTTTATCAATTTGGGTTGTTTTAACATTAAAATGCACAGCTATTTTCAGGATCAGCCGGCTGCCGTCAAACACACAAATCTAACTTTGCCTAGTTTAACTAGTGAAGAATCTTTGTCATAACAGGCATCTTCTTACCGATTGATTTGAGCTCTTGTGTGTCGAATGGCTGCAAGCGTCTCCAGGAAACAGCCGGTTGGTTTTCTCTCCTCGGTCAGCGGGATCACGTCAGGGAATTCACCAGATTGTTAACTGTGTTCGTTATTCTCCCGACCAGGAGAGAAGCTTTAAAAGGAGACTAAATGGAGTCTCTGTGAAAGTTCAATTGGGTACTTTAATTAAAAAAGGCGCGGGTTGGTCACAAGCATGATATTGTTCAGTCAGACAAACAGCTGTGATCCGCTCCTCGTTAGGGAAGAGAAGAGCCTGGATCTCTCCTCCGGTGCTGTTATATATCCTCTGCTGGCTCCTCCCCGCCAGCCGGCTCGCCTCGTCTCCAATGTCCGTTATTGCATTTAAACAGAGGATAGGTTCTTTTCACATTCAATATATGCTTAACACGCCGTTTCTCCTCATATTCTCTTTCATCACTTTTCGTTTAACACATTCTAAACGCTGTAATCAATACTCTAAACAATACTTCTCGGCTCGTTTGGTTTCCGGTCATTCCAGATGTTGTCACATGCTACTCTCGTCTGTAAACAATAATGTATTCAAATAAACTGTACCTTCATTTAATATTCAGCATGGTAGTATCTCAACATCTATAGTTGTAGTGTTAAATCAGTAGGCTTCGGTTTGCACCACTCCATATCATTTCCCTAATAAATTCACCTATTCAGGAAATCGTATATTAGCCACATGCTAAATGCTAACCGTAGATGAAGGATTTTCAGAATAAAAGCTTAACTGCTTGTGCATAAGAATTTCTGGTTTTTCAGTATAAAAGAGCATTAAAACTGACGGCATGTTTAAACTACATTTCTCCATTAAAACATTGATTTTAATTTCTAACATCCCATAATAGCATGTTTAAACAGAAGAGATAAACATACTGGCTCTTAAAGTAAAAAAATGTACGTACATGGGTTGAGGGCTATGACGTAAGGGTATGAGGCCCATTTATCATTGTAAACTAAATACAAATGTTATTTTAAAACTACAGTGTTGTTGTGTGTTGAATATTCTAGACTAAAGATCACCCCACCATTATTTCAACTCCGCTGTGAGAGCCACGAGGTGTGTTTTGAAATCCCTTTGTTCTTCAGGTTTTTCTTGTTGAATTGAGGTCAGTTTTGCAACAGTTGTCCCTCGTGGATTGAACTGTAAATTACAACAGCGCACTCTGCTGGTTAGGGCTGTAACGATACACTAATCTCACGATACGATACGATACACGATATTGAGCTCACGATACGATATATATCACGATATTCAGCCAACGATACGATTCGATATAATTCAATACACTTACATCATTTTCTGAAAGATTTTAAAGGGACAGTGTGATTTTGGTGACATCTTGTGAGTGTTCCATTGACTTGGATTGAATTAATTCAACTGAAAACTGAAAGCATCAATTATACAATATATGGCTCTGACTAGACAGAGAGTCTACAGCTTGCAAATGCTGGACAAAATGACTCAAAAGATGTGGTGAGAACATTTGTTTCATTTATTGAAACAGTGCCAACTGTAGTTTACAAGCCTTTGAAACGTAAGTACATAAAGTGCAGTATCACAATGGAAAATGGAGAATTAAAAGGTGCAGCAGGTGGCCTGTTCTGAACAGATTCTTTTACAGCATTTTTAGCTTAACACAGAATATGAGGTAGCCAATAATTCAAGTCACGAAGAACAACATTTAATGTAAAATGTACCTGCCAATAATTCAAGTCCAAAGGAGTGACATTTAAGCCAAAAACACTAAACAGAAAGGCTCCTCTCTACATAACTGCATCTACATTCTCTTCAGATTTTTGTTCAGGAATATAATCTGATCAACGTGGTCTGGGAGAAGTGCACTTCTCTGAGCAGTGACGATGGCCCATTCCCAAACCGCCCCCTACACCCTACCCCTCCGTTTGCGCGTTCACGCGGAGGGTCCGCCTACGAGTGTGGAGCGGTGTGGAGGGGGAGTGGGCTATCAAGCACTCAAACAGCGAGTCTGCAGCGGTGCTGACTTGAGACCGGTCTCTACCTGACCAGTAGCGTGGCGTGGGGAAAAAATTAGGGGAAGCCAATAATACGTCCTTTCTTTTGGGGTGGGGTGGTCAATGTAATAACGTAACCAGATGAGTGATTACAGCGCCCGGTATCATTTTACACTGTTAACTGTGTTCGTTATTCTCCCGTCCAGGAGAGAAGCTTTAAAATAGGAGACTAAATGGAGTCTCTGTGAAAGTTCAATTGGGTACTTTAATTAAAAAAGGCGCGGTAGTGTTACAGACAGAATATTGTTCAGTCAGACAAACAGCTGTGATCCGCTCCTCGATAGGGAAGAGAAGAGCCTGGATCTCTCCTCCGTGGCTGTTTATATATGGTGTGCTGGCTCCTCCCCGCCAGCCGGCTCGCCTCGTCTCCAATGTCCGTTATTGCATTTAAACAGAGGATAGGTTCTTTTCACATTCAATATATGCTTAACACGCCGTTTCTCCTCATATTCTCTTTCATCACTTTTCATTTAACACATTCTAAACGCTGTAATCAATACTCTAAACAATACTTCTCGGCTCGTTTGGTTTCCGGTCATTCCGGATGTTGTCACATGCTACTCTCGTCTGTAAACAATGTATTCAAATAAACTGTACCTTCATTTAATATTCAGCATGGTAGTATCTCGACATCTATAGTTGTAGTGTTAAATCAGTAGGCTTCGGTTTGCACCACTCCATATCATTTCGCTACTAAATTCACCTCTTCAGGAAATCGTATATTAGCCACATGCTAAATGCTAACCGGAGATGAAGGATTTTCAGAATAAAAGCTTTAAAGCTTAACTGCTTGTACACAAGAATTTCTGGTTTTTCAGTATAAAAGAGCATTAAAACTGACGGCATGTTTAAACTACATTTCCCCATTAAAACATTGATTTTAATTTCTAACAGTCCCTCCTTACACACCTAAAAGGTGTGTATAATACTGAAATCAATGAGTTCTTCATCTGAACTTTGCATATTACATATCTCATATTAACAAACATACAATCAAATGGAATGGTTTTACAGCCGGCTTTACAAAAATACAAAATAAATTCTTGTCTGTGTTCAAACATAAAAGTTTTCCCTTGTGCATAACTTCTAGTGTTTACATTCAATATCATTCTTCAAAATAGCAGCAATGGCTTGGTATCAGAACATTTCTTCCTCCCTCCTTTCACAGAAACCGTTCTCATACCACGCTCAGTGTTAAGGCACTTGTTTTTACAAAGTGAAAAGAAATAAACCATTTTAGAATAGCAATAAAATAGTAAAGTCAAATAAAATAGACCATCTTGGTATAGTATAAAATAAATTGAAAATAAAAATACACTATCTTGGAATAGTATAAAATAAATTGAAATGGATTCACTCCATTTTAGCATTTTATTTTGCTCACTTCTTCACATGATTTCATAATGTAAAGAATCACATCAGCTGGACATTCATTGATCAATCTCATCTCCGAACATCCATCATTTAAACTAACTCATCATTGTCATCAACATCTGTATACGGGGGTGGGTCGTCTTGTTCTGCTAGCATTTGTAATTATCTCCTCATGAGAAATTTACCCTCCCTCCTTTCATACCATTTAAGGTATGAAAGTAATATGTTCTCTAGAAGGGGCCGTTGTACGTTCTACTCTGGGGTACGGCATTCTAGACAGTCATTTCTGGGAGAAGATTTTGCTCAGTTACAACAGTTGTAGAGTTTCATCACTTAAAAGTTCCTTCTCATTACCTTTGGGTGGTCTGTTCTAATGCAGTGATAAAGTCCCTGAAATGGTGTGAGAACCAGTGGAATATCAATAACTCATTATACTAATTTATTTTCAATTCTTGTCTACTTAAATAGCTATGCTAACCCCTTTTACAGTGTGTGGAACCTTGGGTGCCCGAGCATGTGATAATCACTCCCTCCTTTAACAAGAACTTTAAAACAGAAGTCATTTCATTAATGGTTTGCAGTTCAATTCCGGAATTTACACTTATGGCAGATATGTTTCTCCTTTAAATAACATCTCTAAAAGTCAGGTCATCACTGATTGAATGGATGACCTTTAGGAGCTGGTGGCGCTTGTCTTTTAAAACTCATACTCTGGTGCCGTGCGCTCCCTCTGAAGCTGCAAGTAAGATTTAAAACATCTGCAGGGTGGGTTGAGCGACCCCTTCTCCCTAAACGATGTTTGTTGTAACAAATATGCACCATCACAATGAGTGATCCAAGGCCCCGCATGTATTACTCCCAACTACATTAGTTTGTTTTTTTTAAATTAAACTTTGCTTTCGCTCTTTGCCCAGTGTCATTTTAAAACTCTACATCTTGGACGAAAAACAACTGTTATTTCCACCTTAATCTTCCCTCCTGAGGTAATAACCATGCTACAATGGAGATATCAATACTCTAGATTGGAACACTATCTTTGGCTTGGTACTAGCTCTACCTTTAACATTTTCCATACAAATAAAGATTTGTCTGCTTTTATAGAGTGGTTACTAAAACCATCCCTTTAAACTGTAGGTCTATACTGTAACAAATTAAATCTTCCCCAAATTCACACATGAATAAAAAAACTCTTAAAGAATAATTTGTTCATATGATGAAAAGATTGAATAATATGTTCTACCCTCAGTGTGTTTTTAGGGTTATTTAATAGTTTCCTCTTTTTTCTTTATAAATTCACCAATTGATTAATTCATGGCTAATAAATCTTTTTCTTTACGTATTTCTCGTTGGTGAAGAAGTGTGTTTATGTGTAAACTCACAAACTCCCGTTTTCCTTCTCTCCCCCTCTGGTTGTCAAGCCACGACCCCCTCACGTTCTGCCGGACCATGCCAACTCCTCCGTCCTGTCCTATTCTCCGTCCACCTTCTCCTCAGTCCATCTGCGCTTGGACCCTTCCGCTGTAACTCTTTTCAGTGTCCCATTTGCTTTGCTTTTCATCTCCTCCTTTAGTCTCTACTTTGTTGCATGGAGGGCGTATTCCGCTCTCATGTCCCACACTCTGCTCTTGTGTCCAAATCTTGTGGCTCAGCTTGGAACTTCATGTCCTGTGGGGGACCGATGAGAGTGTGCCTTTTTATGTCACCTGTAGTTCTGGATGCCTCAGGTGGAGATGGTTCAGGATAAAGTCTTGTCATTGTTGGTTCAGCTCTGCTTCTCTGTCTGTTCGATGGAGGAGGAGGAGTCTTCCGTGGTGAGGTCTTTTGTCTGCTTGGAAGTTGGGGTCGTAGCGTTCTGACAGGCGGAGAGATAGAGAGAGAGAGATCTCGGGACGCATTATCTATAGTTAACACACTGATGTAAAATAAATCCAATCTTTCCCACTCCATTTTCCTAACCATACTATCTTTCTTTGATGTTAAATGTCATCTAAGCCCAGTTAATGTTTTCTAATAATTGTACCATATCCCTAAACATTGTTGTCACCCACTGTAACATGTTTACTCCAATTAACTTTCAGGAAACCACTTTCTTCCATACATTTAAATACCTAGATGCTTCAAGCACCACATATTTCACACACTATAAAGGAACGTCTCCATATTTTCTCCATCACTTTAAATCTCACTGTTATTTAGAACATAAGTAACTTTGGTGACTGGACATATCTGCAATGTCGCCACTGTCTGCTGGGAAATTTTGTTCATAGAGTTTGTACGTACAAAGCTGTACTTTTGGGTTAGTAGCCTGTGTACTCTTATCCCTAGGGGACCCCACAATTGGTTTGGCTTTGTTCTCGTCATCATCTCTATTTTATCCCTGGTTGTGTCCGTTACAGAATTTAAATAACGAGTCCAAAAATAACATACAAAAAATTGGACTCTTTTTCAGATGTAAAACAAAAAAAATAGGTTTTCACATTAATGTACAATCTATACAAATCTATAGACAATTTGTCTTTTGAGCTGTTTCTATCTTTATCTTATTTCTATTTATTGTTTTGTTCCAGCTCTGCCAAATCAGTCCTAACTCCCAATAATGTTCTGGAAGTTGCCAGTGAAGGGTGACAATGTGTGAGGTGGTGTCAATTTGCTCCTTTTTCTTTACCTTTAAACCGGAGCGCGTGTGAAGTTTGTTACAACGCTTCCGTCCACCGGGGATCAGCCCACTGTCTTTTGTGAACTTTCACCCTCACCCAATCACCTGGCCGAACAGGAGTCTCTTCTGGTGTCTCGTCTGGTATCTCTGTAGTTTTCCTAGCCTGCTGTGTAGACAAAACTTGCATAATATTACTCAGAGTTCTGACATATTCATCCACTTCTATTTGTCTAATATCTAAAACTGGACCACTCCCTCCTTGGAGAAGGCCCAAGCTTCGGCATACCTCTTGTTGACTACATGTTATTATTTATTAACTACAACGTCACTGAAATCAACATATCTGTATAATCATGACACTCCCTCCTTTGAGCATAAAATGCTCAATTAATATTGCAATGATTACCCTATTCTGAACAGGACATGTAAAACCCATAACGTTGCATTAAAGAAATATAACTTCTCCGTGTACCCACAAGGGGTACAAAAATATCGTATGATTTATGGTTTTCTGATGGTATAAATGCATATTCACTATAAAAAAAATCAGCAATTAGCACTTCTAATAGTTTACTTGTTTCATTAATGGCTTTTGTAATGGTATTATGCATCATCGTTGCTGCGAAAAACAATACCTCTGGTGTCGCTAATGCGTCTCGATAACTCTAGGATTAGAGGATTGGTTGACACTGCTGAACTAACATATGATAAAATAATCTGTCTCCAAACTGGAGGGAAAATATGAACTATTCTCACAGAGAGTGACCTGCATGAAGGGCTGGTGCCCCTCACTCAAATGAGATATTGCCTTACGCACTACACTATAAATCAGTAAAGTTACTCAAGAATAAATAAATAAAGACTGATTCTTGAAACTGTTGTAAAAACCCTACAACTTCTTCATCCAAGCTCTCAATCAGTGTTATGTTATTTAATCTGCGGCTCATGCCTTAAAACAGATACTTCAGACCGATTATAAAATTGTGTTTGATGAAAATGTAATCTGACTCCATAAATCACATAATTGTTTGATTAAAAACTACACTTCTGGCTAAGAATAAGTGAAGTTCCCCTTTAAACACAGCCCCGGTCTTCTGACGGGGTCCATTTATGTACTGGCTGGAAAATGTTGGGCCAGTCTCCGTCGCTCCGTCACTGTTCTCCCGTTAACAGTCACTCTCTAGTTCAGCTGGGTTCTTGTTGACTTCTTCACTGGTTTGAGACAAGCGACCCTATCGGACACCTCCCTTTGTCTTTCGGCAATAATGTCATTATGGGCTTCAACTGCCTTTCGTCTCTCTTCCATTCCTCTGTTGAGCTGCTCTTCCATTCTTCTGTTGAGTTCCTTTTCCATTATTCTGCCGAGTTCTTCTATTCTTCTGTTGGATTCTTCCTCTCTTCTGCTGAGTTCTACCACATGTAAGCTGTTTGTCAATCCTTGGCTGGCATCTTCCAGATGGAATACCAGACTTGCAACCATAGCTTTTCTTTTTTCAGCTCTGTTCATAGCAATGTTTTCAGGTCCATACCAAGAGGGTTGTCCGGCTTGTTGTTCTCGCAGGTATTCTCCATTTTCATGGTCAATTGCTGCTTTTCTATGGGCTTTCGTTGGTTCAGGCTGATTATCTGCTGGAAGCAGTCCTCTCGTTTGCCACTGTTCCAACAGTTTCTTATATTGGGTCCATGTCTTCCATCTAAGATTGGAACTGTTGTAGCATCTGATCTGATTTTTACCCTTTCCTTAATAACTGCAGTTGTGCATGGTTCTGCGTCTGGTCTCAACTTAGTGTCTTTAAGTGACATGTTCTCTTCTTATTCGAATGAAATTATGAAGTTTATCAAGGATTGAAGCACTAATCCTCCGACTAGCACCTTTGTTCCTGATTTTAATATCCTATGTCATCCGATCTTAACTTTAAATCAGGTTGTTTTTTTTTTTTTGTTTTTTTTTAAAAATTTTTATATTATTAAAGTAAATTAAAATATAAAAATTTTGCTAATTCTAAATTGTTTAAAAAATAAAAATTTGTGCAAATTTTAAATTGTTAAAAATAAAAATTGTACAGTGTACAGTATAGTTTTGACTTTGAAATATGAATTTGGTTCAAATTCACAATGTTATGGTGTTTCTGCTATTTGGGTAATAATTCTGTACTACCACCAGAGTGCGCTATTTTAAATTCCAGCTTAATCCACTAGGGAATAGCTGTTTCAAAACTGACTCGTTTTTAACAAGGAGAAACTTAGTTTCCTCAAAAATATCTTTAAAATAGGAATTTACACTATGGTTAAACACCACAACACATAACCGCCAAAACACATTTGCAAAGAAGAATATTCACAATGTTATGGTGTTTCCGCTATTTGGGTAATAATTCTGTACTACCACCAGAGTGCGCTATTTTAAATTCCAGCTTAATCCACTAGGGAATAGCTGTTTCAAAACTGACTCGTTTTTAACAAGGAGAAACTTACGTTTCCTCAAAAATATCTTTAAAATAGGAATTTACACTATGGTTAAACACACATAACACACATAACCGCCAAAACACATTTGCAAAGAAGAATATTTCAAAAACCGCCAAAACACATTTGCCAGCAGCAATATTTCAAAAACCGCCAAAACACATTTGCCAGCAGCAATACTTCAAAAACGGCCAAAACACATTTGCCAGCAGCAATACTTCAAATCTTTGGAAATACAACAATCCTTCTCTCTAATATCCAAAAATTGATTCAGCCTTCTAGTTCCAACTGTGACAAGAAGTATTATTCGTTCTTCACAAGATGGAGGTCAGGAAAATGCCTCATTGGAGTGAAACCAGCTGCATAAGAACAAAGAAAGGAGTGCTTTGAATTAGCATTTCACGAAATGGCGATTGCCCTGTCTTTGTTTTTCCACATGTGGGGTGTAAACAAGATGGCACCCGATTATTTCGCACTCTGACCTGTAGACAAAGAGATTTGTCCATGCGGCTCCCAGGTGGGAGTTTAAACAATGGCTAGGTGATCTTTAAACGAACAGTAACAAAGTAAACCACTGGTGTGGTATCATAAACCCTGAAATACAAGCCAAAACAACACTTAGTTTAAAATAACCACATTTCTATCTAGTTTACTATGAAAAAATGGGCTTTATCTTATTGATATCATCACTTAAAGTTAGGAACCCTTACGCACTAGCTATAAACCTGTTCACGTAATATTTGACTTTATAGTCGACTATGGGCTTTATCTTATTGATATCATCACTTAAAGTTAGGAACCCTTACGCACTAGCTATAAACCTGTTCACGTAATATTTGACTTTATAGTCGACTATGGTTAACTGTTGCTATTTGGACACGCCAAACTGGGACTAATATGGAGACCTATCAGCCACTGATAATAGACCGTCGTCTTATTACTGCACTGCTGCTGTAACTCCGATTACCGTAACCCACCCGCAATATCTTTTTTTAAACAGAACAGTTTTAACCACTGATAAAGGCCTAGACCTTAACCAAGCCTTTCTTGAAAAGGACTTTCTTCACTGACTTCGGTCTTAGCCCTTAGCTGATTCACTATGCCCCGCTACTTTTCACTTTCTCGGCCCTTAACCGATTCGCTATGTCTCCAGATCTTAACAAAAAGTCGTTAAATGGGCTATATACCCTTACGTCATAGGCTAAATAACTATTAACGTAACAAGAGACACCCATGTGAAAGCAGCAAGGCACCTATCCGAAGTACAATGTCCACACACTATATATTTAAAATTCAACACCCACACGTGGTTAATAGCATGCAGGGTTAATGGAACAAAAGAAAGTGTGAACTCACCCTGCTTGTGACAAAACAACGCCTCGTGGTTTTAGAGTGATTATTTTATGAATTTGGGTTGTTTTAACATTAAAATGCACAGCTATTTTCAGGATCAGCCGGCTGCCATCAAACACACAAATCTAACTTTGCCTAGTTTAACTAGTGAAGAATCTTTGTCATAACAGGCATCTTCTTACCGATTGATTTGAGCTCTTGTGTGTCGAATGGCTGCAAGCGTCTCCAGAAAACAGCCGGTTGGTTTTCTCTCCTCGGTCAGCGAGATCACGTCAGGGACGTCACCAGATTGTTAACTGTGTTCGTTATTCTCCCGTCCAGGAGAGAAGCTTTAAAATAGGAGACTAAATGGCGTCTCTGTGAAAGTTCAATTGGGTACTTTAATTAAAAAAGGCGCGGTAGTGTTACAGACAGAATATTGTTCAGTCAGACAAACAGCTGTGATCCGCTCCTCGATAGGGAAGAGAAGAGCCTGGATCTCTCCTCCGTGGCTGTTTATATATGGTGTGCTGGCTCCTCCCCGCCAGCCGGCTCGCTTCGTCTCCAATGTCCGTTATTGCATTTAAACAGAGGATAGGTTCTTTTCACATTCAATATATGCTTAACACGCCGTTTCTCCTCATATTCTCTTTCATCACTTTTCATTTAACACATTCTAAACGCTGTAATCAATACTCTAAACAATACTTCTCGGCTCGTTTGGTTTCCGGTCATTCCGGATGTTGTCACATGCTACTCTCGTCTGTAAACAATGTATTCAAATAAACTGTACCTTCATTTAATATTCAGCATGGTAGTATCTCGACATCTATAGTTGTAGTGTTAAATCAGTAGGCTTCGGTTTGCACCACTCCATATCATTTCGCTACTAAATTCACCTCTTCAGGAAATCGTATATTAGCCACATGCTAAATGCTAACCGGAGATGAAGGATTTTCAGAATAAAAGCTTAAAAGCTTAACTGCTTGTACACAAGAATTTCTGGTTTTTCAGTATAAAAGAGCATTAAAACTGACGGCATGTTTAAACTACATTTCCCCATTAAAACATTGATTTTAATTTCTAACAACACACATTTGTATCATACAAATGCAGGACTTACACACGCCTGTTATCTGACCGACAGGTCCGCACCAGGGCTCGAGCTTAAGGACGTCCCGTCGTCGAAAAAAATTGTGTCAGGGAGGATAACAAATAATTTTGGGACGAATTTGGGACGAGAGTTAAAATAAAAATACCCTGCTAACTCTACTACAAACGGCGATGAAAATGAAATCGACTGCACGTTGTGTGTAGCACACAATTATTAAACCTCCTTGTCAACATAAACACACAAAACATTTAGCAACCCGCGAAACTATGGAATCAAATTAGGGTCAATAATATTCACAAATTATTTCACAGTCTGCAGTTGTATATCACCTGTTGTGCGCATGTGAAAAGATTTTGTGCATGTGTAAAAAAGTTTTGTGCACACAGATATAATTTGCTCGTGTAAAAACATTTTGCAGCTGTAGAAATATTTTGTGCGTGTGTGAAAAGTTTTTGCAGATATAATTTGCACGTGTAAAAAAGTTTTGCAGGTGTAGAAATATGTTGTGCAAGGATATTTACAACAGTGAGGTTTCACAAAGTCTGAGATACGGACACACAAATTTCCTATCTGTGTGTGCGAACCTGAAGTTACAAGCTACAAGCTGCTATTTACGAGTACGAATTTTGACCCTGTTTTTACGCCTGAGTATGCTAGCCAATCAGCACGTTGCCCACTGACTAGCCAATCGGGACGTAGCCCACTGACCATCCAATCATAGGACACAAGGTTCTAACGCGTTCGTTTTGCTGACCTGCGCCACTTGGAGCGTGCTTGCGGGAGTCAACATGGAGGAGCCCGAGGCGAACTCTTGTGGGACACAGGTGGGTTAATTACATGCTACCACGGAACATGCCACTACAGTTTTAATTAACTAACGTTACATCGTAATTAACTAAATATATCAAGACAGCTGTGCGTGCATCCCTGAGTTACTTATATTTTATATTTAACGCTAGCTAGTTGAAGTGGTCTTTGCTATTGTCTTAGCTAGCTACAGTCTGTTGGCTAAATTAACGTTTGTTGTTGTTGTGCCGTTTGAATGAGTAACGTTAATGTTAAAGAAATTAATGCAACACTTTTGTCGGGTGCTTCCTGACATAATGCCCCGGGCATTTAATATGGAGAGGAAGGTAACGTAACGTTAGTTAGCCAAAGGTCGAAAAGGTTCAGTTTCCAATCCGATTTGTGTTCACGTCAGCTGGAAAATAAAGCAAGTGAACCGAAAAGGAACGGTAAAGTGGGCTAACCATACGATCTTCATAATCAATAATAAATAACTGTATGGCCTACTCAACACAAATGCTCCTTACAACCCGCTGCAATAGACGATGAGCGATTCATGTTTTCTTAAAAATCATATACTCTACAGTATATGATTGATTTATGTATTAATTATTTTTATTTGTTTAAATATAATTCTATATTTTTTTCATATACTCTACAGTCCATGCATTATACTTTTTTGCATGAAAAGGGCAGAACTTCAAAAGCTTTAACCTGAAACACATGCCTCACTGCTCGAGTTCAGGCCAAAATTAGCCTTACTTCATTCATTTAAAAGACCAATCAGCAATATTTAGGACACAAATAACATATTTATAACAATAAATGCTCTTCCTCAGCTATGTTTTATATAATGTAAACACAAGCAGTATTGTAGCCAAAGATAAACATTTCACTATACATTGTGCGGGTCATCTTATGTAGGCGCCGATCACATCATGTTATTCAGCACAACACCACAAAAAGGGGTCTGGCGATGGACACGAAGATTATTTCAATCATCAAAGGACTTGGTGGGACAAGATGTGGTGTGGATACATCAAGCAATTAATACCTTTTTATTTTGCAGATATGGTATGGTAATATTTGGTGGAATTGATGGATTTTCAAGAAAGGTTAGTGCTTCCTGGAGTTTATTTTACAATTGAACAAAAGTGAATTGATATTAAATGCCATTTTTTAAAGTTAATTATCACGCACATACAGTATGGGGTCAGTATTTAATTCATTAATAGGTTATTTGAGTACTGTGTTTCTGTGGTGCTTACTTTTTCCTTTCTATAAATGCTCTCATAGATCATGTACCTACAAGTAGCCAATAACAACAAGGCTTCAACAGCTCTGCAGTTCTTCCTTGAGGCTGTGGACAAACACGGATTTCCATCCAGGTAACAGGCTATTTCTTGTTTTGTGTGTGTTTTTTTTTACATGTAAACATTGGATTATTGGAAATACTGAATATGAAGAAAAATGTCAGGTGCACTTGATACAGTTAAAAGAACACTGATTTGTATCAGTCTAGGCCATTTTATAAAAATAAGGTAGACTTTTGTCACGGCAGCCGTATTGACATGAACTAGCAGGTAAATACAGGTTAAATTAATTAAGTTGATTAAGGTTCCATTCTATTTAGTGCAGTAGAGCCTTCTAGTGAGCCAACATGCACAATAGCAGCACCCTGACTGTTTGATCTGAATGGAACAGAACATTAATTAGTATCACTGGTAACACCTGTGTTTACCCTACTATTTTATGTCAAAATGGCTGCTTTTCAAAAAGGTCTATAGGCCTACATGATCAACAGATTTTTCACTAAGTTTTACAAGAAAAGTTGTAAATTGATAGTTGGGGATATAGTGCCTATTAAGCAAAGGCCCAGGAAGCCCTAGCACCCCCTATATGTCATTTCTGAAACAACACTTTACCAGTGATGACACTTATGGGTATGGCCTTAGAATGAGATTGGATTATTCATTCCTTGTTTATATTACTTTACATGACCTCATGACATATTCCCAATATTATGTGTAGGTCTTTCCAGTGATGTGCCCATAAAGAATGTTTCAGTCTCATACTAAAACCTCTTGTTTCTGTGGTAACAAAATCTTTAAAACTGCTGGTTCCCTGGGGGATTAGCCAGTAGCCAATAGTGAAGCTTGTTAAATGGCTATAGCTGTACTTAGAAAACTGGAGATACAGCCAGCTCTAAGAGTACAGAGATTCAAATTTCACATTGTCAAATTACTTAACATGGTATCTGTATGGTTGTACATGTCAAGGGTCAGAGGAGACCAAGGTGTGGAAAATGTGGACATTGCCAGACATATGTTTGACGTTCGTGGGTGCGGCAGGGGAAGCATCATCTCAGGGAAAAGTGTTCATAATCAAAGGTAATATCAGTGTATGGTTGTAGCTTCTGTCATAAAGCTTTCTTTGGTCAAAATATCTTTTGCTAGTGTATCGCTTAATAGTGACGTGCTGCCATTAATTATGGTTCTAAAAGTTGTTGCTGAGATTAATGTACATATTAGTGTTATTAGGGATGGGGAAAAATCCATTGAGTTACTATTTGCATTTTTTGCAACGTAAAGGTGTGATAATTGTTTACGGACTGCATTTATTCATTTATTTTTGTCAACTGTCTTTCAGGATAGAGCGCCTGTGGCGTGACGTGTGGAATGTCGTGTCAAGTATTTATTACGATCTGCTCCACAGCCTAGAGGAGGATGGCCTGCTCGGCCCAGCAAATTGCACACACCTTTTCTGTGCTCAGTATGTCTTTCTGCCCCGAATTCAGGAAGATCTTGACACATTCACAGATGGCTGGAATAACCATTCACTCCGAACAGAACGTAACCTCACTCCTAACCAGCTGTGGGAAATCGGGAAGAGTCAGAGCCCTGTCAGCCCTCCTGACAACTTCGAGGTAAAGGGGAAAAAACTGTTTTGTAGTTCTGTGTTTTATTCACCATTATGGAGGAAGCCAATGTTAGCACACCTTGCTTTCTTTTAGAAGTCATAACAATGTTAGTATTTGGTTATATGTTTATTTGACAAAATCCTTACACTGTTCTTAATATTATAATGAAAATGCAACACACAGGAACTGGAATTTAGCCTACCAGGACCACTGTGTTTCACTTTACCAGGCATCTTCCAATAGTACACAGCAACAACCATATGCATAATCAGGCTACAGCAGAATTACAATTTGTGTCAAAGCCAACAATGGGCTATGCAACACAATGTAACATTGAGTTTCAGTTGCATAGAATAGTTTTGTTGATATACAAAGACATAGGCCACAATCTGACAAATGTAAAACTAATGAAAACAACTACTGTTGTAGTTGTTTTCATTTTATTTTTCTTTGAATTTGTAGGCCTCAAAAAGAATATTGCAGGAAAAAAAGATGCTGACTTCTTTCACTGGTAAATTAACACCTGAAAACTGCAATGAATATGCAGTGCACTAGTCTATTTAGTCTGTACAAGGATAACATTTAAACTAAATAAATGGCTTAATAAATTACAGTTCAGTAATGCATGTCAAGTGATTGAAATCTAGTTTAGTGTTCATGTCAAGACAAAACAACAATTGAATCAGTGGGGTGGAAATAATTTAATAATAAATAATGGACTGTATTAGTAATTTAGAATTTGTATTTGTTGGGAGCCAAATGATTTCTAGAAAAGGTTCCTGACCACTGTTTTAGGGTGTCATCCCATGTAATTATTTTAACAAACCCGATTACTTTTTTATTTCAGGGGATCCATTTTCCAGATGTGGAAATTGCAGACATGGATCAAATTGGAGTACAAGTTCCTGAACTGGCATCTCCCCTGGGCATCGAAGAACTGGAAGGACTGAATCAACTTTTTAATCCTACTGCTCCTTCATTGTGTTTTGGGGCAGACATCTATAGTGCTGTAGTTCACTACATAGAGGGTGTCCTTGAATCAAGTCAGGAAGCATAAGGCACAATGCATACTAACTTTCAGCAGTGGAAGAAGTATTCAGTAATTAGTTGCATATAAATCCTTTATATCCTGTTGGCTAGTTTAATCTCCATCAATGCATCATATTCTATAAGATCATCATGTGTTTGTATCTTTGTCTCTGTCCTGTGAAAACCACGTATCTCTACAAAGTCAGAAAAACAGCCTGTTTTCAGCTTTGTGACGACTACTTTTCAAGCTGATCCAAGAGGCTTTTTAAAGAGTTTATTTAGCTGAAGAAGAATTTAAGTAACACTTCATCCTTCAGTTGATCACAAACATTCAACACCAACACATCTGGAGATACGTGGTACTTTTGTGGGGGTGGTTGGGTAGAGGATGATGGAATATATATATATATATATATATATATATATATATATATAGGGCATGACTGTTATATTCTCATTTTGAAAAGGGAAAATAAATGTATTTCAATTTTAGAGGCCTACTTTATTTGTAGTAACCTGAAATGTTACTCTTAGAATAACATGGCTTTCCACTAGCTAATGCAGTTCCTTGTTACATGAAAGATACTACAGTAGTAGTATAATGTTCTATTTTAGAACTCACAATAATGTCCCTACCTTTCATCCTGACATTGACTTCTGTTCATTCCGCTACGACTTGAAAAAATCATTTTCAGAGACTTCAACCTGCATTCAAAATAGTCCCCGGGGAAATGTTTACACAGCAAATGATCAGTTCTGTGGTTTATGAATGGAAATTACTTTTTTAGCCGCAGAACATTTTAAGGTATATAATATAATAATTCAAATTTTGATTGTTGTGAAAAATGTAAAATGTGGGTAAATTGAAATGAAGCAAACATCCAAAGTCACTGGTCAATGGTTTATTTCTTAGAATCTTTGGATACAAGAGCTGTAGGATTCAAGTAAATACATCAGCAATAACAAGTACTGTAATAGACCATTTTCTAAATATTGACTATTAACAGAATGAATGATGCCATTGGTTACAACTACCTGAACCAGGTGCCAGAACTACATATGGCACAATCCAAACAGCCCTTCCAACAAAATGCAGTACAAAAAGAGTACCAGGCAAAGGTTATAGTATCTGTCACAAAATGTCATGTTCAAGTTCAATTTTGAGCTGACCACTGGAACAAATGAAGTAGTAATAATCTCAAAAGGTTTCGTTTCTGTGAGTCGATATTCTTAAAATGGAGATCTCTTTTCAGGTGAAAGAATACCAAAGACAAAAGCAGAAGCTCCATAACACTGAAACAATGTTTTTTTTGCAACAGAATCATACTGATGAGCAGTATCTAAACTAGACCAAAGCCTGTAACATAGGTTGCAATGCAGCTCTCCACATGCTTGGAAAAGTCCTCATAGTTTTGGAAGTGCCCAGGTACATGCAATGTGCCAAAACATGTGGAAGACTTCAGGTACGCCTCCTTCACAACTCGGACCTTCAAGGTGTCTGTAGGGATTTCCCACCCTACCCAGAATTTTGTCAGCTGTTCGAGTTGGGATGGAGAGGCTGCATTCAAAGAAAACAAGAGGTTGTGGAAATACATCAAATAAATGACATTTGCGTTTTTAAAGATGAGCTGTATTTTACTGCTTTACCATGTTGTTTTATATATAGGTAAATGGAAATACTTTGTTGGGATAGTACTGAGCCCAAAAAAGGAGGGTGGCACAAAGTAGTATTAGCAAAGACCACATCAACTAGCTAGCGTTAAATATACAATTTAAGTAACTCCGGGATGCACGCACAGCTGTCTTGATATATTTAGTTAATTACGATGTAACGTCAGTTAATTAAAACTGTAGTGGCATGCTCCGTGGTAGCATGTAATTAACCCACCTGTGTCCCACAAGAGTTCGCCTCGGGCTCCTCCATGTTGACTCCCGCAAGCACGCTCCAAGTGGCGCAGGTCAGCAAAACGAACGCGTTAGAACCTTGTGTCCTATGATTGGATGGTCAGTGGGCTACGTCCCGATTGGCTAGTCAGTGGGCAACGTGCTGATTGGCTAGCATACTCAGGCGTAAAAACAGGGTCAAAATTCGTACTCGTAAATAGCAGCTTGTAGCTTGTAACTTCAGGTTCGCACACACAGATAGGAAATGTGTGTGTCCGTATCTCAGACTTTGTGAAACCTCACTGTTGTAAATATCCTTGCACAAAATATTTCTACACCTGCAAAACTTTTTTACACGTGCAAATTATATCTGCAAAAACTTTTCACACACGCACAAAATATTTCTACAGCTGCAACATGTTTTTACACGAGCAAATTATATCTGTGTGCACAAAACTTTTTTACACATGCACAAAATCTTTTCACATGCGCACAACAGGTGATATACAACTGCAGACTGTGAAATAATTTGTGAATATTATTGACCCTAATTTGATTCCATACGAAACACTCACACACACACACACACACACACACACACACACACAGACAGACAGACAGACAGACAGACAGACAGACAGACAGACAGACAGACAGACAGACAGACAGACAGACAGACACACACATACACATACACATACGTAAGCTGTGCCTATGTGCTGTCAGCCAGCCGCACAGCTGGCTGTGCCCGCGAATTCCTGGCCCGCAAATTCGCGGGTCTATCTACAGTAGGCTATGTACTGAGTGTGTGTATTTCGCGGGTTGAGTGATGTAAAATGACAATGGTATCCCGTGGAGGAATTCTGAAATGTTTTACCGTTACATCACAAAAACGCACAGCAGAACCAGACCCTGGAGCGCCGGCCTCTTTATTTACTTACTCCACTTCATCCCCTATGGATAATAAGGCTGAGATGAGAACCCTCCATCGTATTTAGTCCTTAGCAATATGCTGCGCCTCTCCCCATGTATGGATGGGTACCGAACCCCGGTATTAAACGGGCTCCGCCCGGGCCGGAATTATTAAAGACAGTGGTGACGTTAAGCTCCGACGTTATCTGACTTTTTATCGGTACTGGAGACATTTAAAAAATATATGTCATATGTAGTATTGCTACATAAACATTATATCGCAGTTTTAGTTTATCCAACTCCGTTTCTAATATGCAATAAGACTACAACATGCGTCTATGATGTATTTTCGAGCTTTCCAATCCAGACGAGATCTCTCTCTCCCGTCTGTGTGCGAGGGGCGGGGCAGTTTGTAAAGGTCTCCTGACTGTGTTACAGACTGTCCTCCTGGTTAGTGGTTACTCTGGGTTCTGTATTCAGGACAGAGTGTTGGATTTTTTTTGATAATTGGATGGGACTTGATTTGATTCAATATTAGTAATTTTCTCGTTTGTGTGTTTGTTTAAATATATTTGGCCTTTGTCATGTGATTGACTGATTTACTCAAATAAAAAGGTTGATGAATTATCATCTAATGATTTGTATGATGTTTTATTTATGTTAAAGGTCACTTTGAATGATTTTAACTAATGATAAGTAGTAGAAAAACTAATATTTTAAATTCGGGACGGTCCACAATAATTTCGGGACGGCTTAGATTGTATTTCGGGACGGTTCCGGGAGGATGATGAAAAAAGTTAGTCGAGAGCCCTGGTCCGCACGCACTCTCCAGCCGAAACTCTAATAAGCATTCATTCACAAACTAAATCAGGAGACCTTTAACGTTTTACATCCGGTTCGCTCCTTTGTTCCTCGCTGTACACAGCTCCAGTTTGGGCATTGGCCTGTCATCAGATTGTATTTGTTGTTGCTGCTGCTGCTGCAGCGGAAGTTTAGTACAATTATTTTTTGATTAAATACTCCAAATCTCCACCCTCCATAATTGCACTTGCTTCAGTTGCTTGCTACTTTCTAACGGCGGTGAGAGTGGTGCAGTGACGCTATCTATCTTCTATCGATTAGATTTATGATTCGAAAATTATAAAAGTAAGGTAGACATGTGGATATTATCCGACTGAACAAAACGTGCATTTACCTAACAGGTTTGTTTTCCACTGACCTTTTTTCGAGCTATTTTCCAAAATCCTATGGAGAAATCCCATTGCTATTTTGTCGAGGGAAACCGAGCGCAGCTTACTTCCGCTTTTTGGGACGCGTCACTGCACCACTAAATTGATGCGATTTGATTGGATTGTGACGCAAGGGAAGCCAGCCGCCTCTGGCTTCCCTTGGCATGGCCCTGACCAATCACAGGTTGGCAGGGGCATGACGTGAGCCTCATCTGATTGGTCAATCCCTCCATTTTTTTTCACCAAGGGAAGCAAATTTCGGCTGGCCTCCTCTCGCAACAGAGTGCAATCTACTGTTTCACCGTAACATCTAGAGCAGACGTGTCAAACTCAAGGCCCGCGGGCCAAATGTGGCCCGCCACGTCATTTTATGTGGCCCGCGAGAGCTTAATAGGTCTGATTGTCTAAAAATAAATAAGTCAAATGCGTGCAGTGACCAAAAACTACATTTCCCACAATACATGCCGATTATGTTACCCGCGAAGTGACGGCATCCCGCCACTAGACTGCAGTGTTTCCACATCGATGCGATTTTCCCAACAAGTGGAATTGAGAAATACAAATAATGATCCCAAAATGTCCAGGAAGAGAAAAATTGATGCAGATGGAAGGGTGTTTCAAGAAAGATGGGAAGGCGAATACATGTTTGTGCTTCAAGGAGAAAAAACGGTATGTCTTTTGTGTTATGAGGCGGTGGCGGTTGTCAAAGAGTACAATCTACGTCGGCATTTTGAGACCAAACACGGAGGTAAGTATGCCAAATTTAGCCATCAAGAAAAACAACAAATTGCCCAAGAATTAAAAGGCAAACTGCGATCGCAGCAGAATGTGTTCGCGAAAGCCACAACCAAAAACAACGCGGCAGTGAAAGCTAGCTTTGTTGTGGCTGAAGAAATCGCCCGCGCTTCAAAGTCTTTTTCAGAGGGAGCGTTTTTGAAGCAGTGCATGCTGAAGGTCTGTGAGCAGGTGTGCCCCGACCAGATACAGACTTTTAAAAATGTCAGTTTATCAAGAAACACCATCGCTGACCGAGTTAAGGAACTAGCAGGAAACCTGGCAACACAGCTGGCCGAAGAGACACGCAGCTACATAGCTTTTTCATTAGCTGTTGATGAAAGCACAGACAACACGGATACAGCGCAGCTATCTATTTTTATTAGAGGCGTGAAGTCGGACCTCTCTGTCACTGAGGAGCTGTTGGATGTGGCTGCCATGCATGGGACCACAACGGGACGGGACATTTTTTATGCGGTGGAGAAGTCCGTCAGTAAAAACACATTGCCCCGGGAAAACTTGGTGGGATTAACTACAGACGGTGCACCTGCAATGTGTGGAAGAAAAGTGGGCTTGGTTGGACTAATGAAGGAGAAAATGCAAGAAAGTAACTGTCACACGCCTCTGATAACGTATCATTGCATTATCCATCAAGAAGCTTTGTGCGGGAAGGTGCTGGGGATGGATGATATAGTGACCACGGTCATGAAGACAGTGAACTTCATTCGGGCGCGTGGCCTGAATCATCGTCAGTTCCAGCTGTTCTTGCAGGAGATGGGTTCGGAGCACGGAGACGTGCCGTACCATACAGAAGTAAGGTGGCTGAGTAGGAGCAAAGTCCTCAAACGATTTTTTGAGCTTAGGGAAGACATTGCTCTTTTCATGCAGAGTAAAGGAAAACCCTTGTCTGAACTGTCAGATCCAAACTGGCTGTGTGACTTTGCTATGTTGTGTGACATAACCGAACATCTCGCCCAACTGAATCAGAAGCTGCAGGGACGCAAACAAGTCATCACGCAGATGTCCGACACGATCACGGCTTTCCAGCGTAAACTTGACCTATGGATGTGCCAAGTGAAACAGGACAATCTTGCCCACTTTCCTGTTTCTCAGAGCATCTCAGCCTCATGTCCCGGTACTTTCTCATGTGCTCAGTTAGCTACCAAACTGAGCCTGTTGATGAATGAGTTTGATCGGCGCTTCTCTGACTTCAGAGCACAGCACTCTGGATTTGCCATCTTTGCTAGTCCTTTCACCACCGACGTGTGCACTGCACCCCAACAACTTCAGATGGAGTTAATAGAGCTTCAAAGCGATAGTGGCCTGAGAGCAAAGTTCCAGGATGTTACAATCCAGGACTTTTACCGTCTACTGCCCCCTGCTTTCATGCCACAGCTTCGACTTCATGCTGCCCGTGTTCTGTCTATGTTTGGGAGCACCTATCTGTGCGAACAGATGTTTTCAATAATGAATCTAAACAAAAACAAGCACAGATCACGCATCACTGACGACAACCTCCACGCTGTTCTACGGATTGCTACAGCACAGGACCTAAAACCAGACATTGACACACTGGCCACGGAAAAACGGTGTCAGACATCTGGTCAGAAAACACATTGGTAAGCATTTGAAAAAACCTAATAATATATAATAAAATGCAATTCAACCAAGAAGAACAATAGTTAAACTATGTGCAATGTAATGATTGTGTTTGCATTTTGTTTTGTGTTTGTTATTTACAGAACATGATCAATGGATGAGGATGGTGGAGAGGGGATCCACATGGTGTGTTCAAGGACAGGCAGCATCTCCTCATCAAAAACTAACCTAAAAACTTGACCAATATAGTTGTGGACTGAGACAACCCTTATTTTGTTATTTTGAGTTTATTACATATACTACTTTATATGTGTAGCAATGTATTTAGTGTTTGCAGGTTTTATGTGTTTATGCAAAAAAATGTTTACTGTAATCAAACCATCTCTCATGAGTTGGATGTATGCCCCCTGCAAGACTGTGTGCAGCCATTTGTTTTTGTAAAATGCTACATCTGTCACACATGTTCTTAGCAGCTCACAATTGTTGGTTTTACAGTTATTTGTTATTTCAAGTTTTGAACAAAGTTAATGTCATAACTTGTGTTTGATGTTATTTTTCTTTATTCACTTGGATAGTTTGATCGTTGATTGATGGAGTAATATGGGTTTCATAACCTGACAAATTAAAAGGATTTATGTTATAATAACAGAGCAACAAGCAAACATATTTTTTACATCTATGCAAATATATATGTAATATTTGTAACTTGAATAAGTAATAAATTCAGAGTTATTTAACATTAAGGAGTAGTTACATTTATTTTACATTGCATTTAGTTACATTGCATTTAGTTACATTTATAAGTTACATCTGGCCCTTTGAGGGCAACGATTATGCTGATGTGGCCCTCGGTGAAAATGAGTTTGACACCCCTGAAGAGGGTCGCTGTTTCACTCTTTGTAAAATACTCAATGAGAATGGGGGAGAGACGGGCCGGCAGCAACACACGACAAATAATTTCCGAAACTAAGCGAAGTGTTTTCATTTATTTATTAAAATGATAACTACAATCCGAAAAAACAGGGGAAGCCTGGCTTCCCTTGGCCTCCAGGAGAAAACGCCACTGTACCTGACCGGAGTCGCGCTGTGTGTGTCCGCTGCTGTCAAGCTGTTAACAAGTAGTTCCAGCAAACATCCACTGACAAACTGCGATGTTAACAACCTCATGATAACCTCATATGTTTTAACTTAGGATCATACCTATGTTTAGTCTAGAAAAAGGTAAATGTGTGCATTTTATTATAAAGTTGTGTATATTTACAGACCGTTGCAAAAACTAAGAAGCTTATAAACATCAGGTTTAAAACTAAAAGAGCTTTGAAACACAATGAAAGATGTTAGGAGTTTTATTTTAGTTATTAATTTAAACTTTTTGTCTAAGAGATGCTGATTTGAAACCGTTGTTACATACAGTTACGGCATTTTCTGTTTCTGCCGGAGAGAGGGGAGGCCGTCCCAAAGCTTGCTGCTGTATTTACTCCCTCCATCTGACAGGAGGGAGCCTCGTTGAGCTGCGAGTGTGGCTACAGACGGAGTTCATTCCGTCGAGGGAGTGGTTTGGGATTGGGCCGATATCTCCGGCGGTAGAGAAGACCCTCTCCAGTGTGGTTAATGTTTGCCGCCATTCTCCTGAACCGCTTCGCACTCACTGCGAGAAGAAGACACCGGCGTCTGTGTATCTAGAAATGCTCTACAGCGACACTAGCGGCTCGGCTGGCTGACGTAACCGCTCTTCATGCAAAGCGAACGGGGGGGAATGGGCAGAGAGCAGAGTGCCAGGCGGAACACGGGGGATTTGAATGGGAGTTAATGTATCGATACCCGCGGCTGAAATATCGATACTTTCTCCGAAAACAAAATATCGATATATATCGCAGGATCGATTAAATTGCACAGCCCTACTGCTGGTAGTACAGAATTATTACACAGATAGAGGAAACACCTCTTAAGAAAAATTCAATAGCATTTTGAAGTTTAATTTTAAGTGTTATAAATAAACACATGCTTGATCGCCAAGATAGAATTGCAAGTGGTTTCTAATTATGAGATAAGAAACTTTAAATAATACTCTTTCAAATAAGACTATAGAATATTCAGAAAGCTAACACAAGTTATGACATTTACATAATTCCATACACTTTGGTATATACTGTACACAGTACATTTTCACCAGATTTCTAATTTTCAAAGTCAAAACCATACACTGTACAATTTTTATTTTTAACATTTCATATTTTAACATTTGCATAATTGTTATATTTTAATTTACTTTACTAATATTTTACAAAAAACTTAAAAAAAAAAAAATCTATAACTTCAAAAATATATATTTTTAAAAATTAAAAAAACCTTGAGTAAATAAAAAACAAAACAAAAAAAAACCCAGATTTAAAGTTAAGTTCGGATGACATAGGATGTTATTTATCAGGAACGAAGGTGCTAGTCGGAGGATTAGTACTTCGATCTTTGATAACTTAATAACTTCATTCGAATAGGAAGAGAGCATGTCACCGAAATAAACTAAGTTGAGACCAGACGCAGAGCCAGGCTCAATTGCAGATATCAAGGAAAGGGTAAAAACCAGATCAGATGCTTTGACCTTTTCAAGTAAAAGACAGAAGAGATGGAACCAAATAGAGAAACTGTTGGAACAGTGGCAAACAAGAGGACTGATTCCAGCAGATGATCAACCTGGACCAACAAAAACCCATAGAAGAACAGTACTCGACTATGAGCACGAAAAATGCCTACAACAGCTAACCATGGAGAGAAGCTGAAGAAACATTTATAAGAGTTACAAGTCTGATACTCCACCTGGAATATGCCAGCCTATTGGCAGACAGCATAAATGTGGTCCAAGTAGCAGACCTGGCAGTGAGGGAAGACATAGCAGAAAAAAACAAAGAGGCTCCAGTTATCCAAACTCCGAAGCTGTATCTAAGCTTGGCCGAAGTCCCTCCTCCCTCCCCGAATGTTGGTTTTATAGGAGAAGTCTTGCAGTTGAATGGAGACTCCACGGACAAACATCTCAAATAATTGGAGTATGAAGTAAGAATGCTAACCAGTAAATCAAAACACCTGATGGAAGAGAACATACGATTAGAAGAAATCACAGAAGAAAGACGACGACAAAGAGAAACACAAAAGACAGAAATGGTAGCATTACAACTGAGACTCTTGAAGATACAAATAGCTGAGAAATATACCGAAGCTAATAAAAACAAGAAAGCGGCAAGGCAAATGGCAGCTACATCAAAGATAGCCAAAGAACCAGAGAAGGCAGGGCATACACCTCAAACAGTTCAACCTCGATTAGTGCCAGAGATTCAGATGCAGAACCGACAAAAAGGAGGAAGAGGTTTCCGGTTTGAGAGATGTTACCATTGCAGCCAAATGGGACATTGGTCCAGAGAGTGTCCCCAGAACAATGCACCAAACAACGGCACTCCATGCATTTACCCCAGGGGAGGTTTCCATGATGACGACAGAAGCAGGGGGTCCCAGGGATGTCAAAGACGAACAGGTGTGCCAAACATGAACCAAATGCCACTGACAGCCTGGTAGCAACCAGAACATGGAGGAAGCTCAGAGGGCCAGACCACCAGGTGATGCATCTTCAGCACAAGGGTATTTTGAAATCCAGCTACATACTGTAGAGCCACATATGTCACCACAGGAGGGAGAGGTTGAATGTTATTTAAAAGATAGTGAGTAGAATATTGCAAATTTACACATAAAGCATCCACAGAGTAGTAGAAGATTAAGACATAGTAGAACATTTAGCAGAGTATTTTTGTAATTATGAGAAGGAAAAGACATTACGAGTGATGTTGTTCCCCCACACAGAAAACTATTGTGTCCACACAGCTAGTGAGGTCAAGACGATGGGCTTCCACCCAAAATATGCAAGGGGCGGCGATACACCTGACGTGAAGCTGTCCAGACCTGAAAACAGAAACTCGATTCTGCTGTGGTGAAGTCTGGCTACAAAGGGAGGTGTTCCAATAGGGTCGCTTGTCTCAAACCAGTGAAGAAGTCAACAAGAACCCAGCAAAACTAGAGTGACTGTGAGTGGGAGAACAGTAACGGAGCGACAGAAACTGGCCCAACATTTTCCAGCCAGTACATAGATAGACCCCGTCAGAAGACCGGGGCTGTGTTTAAAGGGGAACTTCATTTATTGTTAGTAGAAGTGTAGTTTTTCATCAAACAATTATGGGATTTATGGAGTCAGATTACATTTTTCTCATAAACACAATTTTATAATCGGTCTGAAGTATCTTTTTTAAGGCATGAGCCGCAGATTAAATAACATAACACTGATTGAGAGCTTGGAGGAAGAAGTTGTAGGGTTTTTACAACCGTTTTAAGAATCAGTCTTTATTTATTTATTCTTGAGTAACTTTACTGATTTATAGTGTAGTGCGTAAGGCAATATCTCATTTGAGTGAGGGGCACCAGCCCTTCATGCAGGTCACTCTCTGTGAGAATAGTTCATATTTTCCCTGCAGTTTGGAGAAATTAATTTGATCATATGTTAGTTCAGCAGTATCAGCCATCCTCTGATCCTAGAATTATTGAGACGCATTAGCGAAACAAGGGGTATTGTTTTTCGCAGCAACGATGATGCATAATACCATGACAAAAGACATTATTGAAACAAGTAAACTATTTGTTGTGCTAATGGCAGATTTTTTAGTGAATATAGATGTTTACCATCAGAAAGCCATACATCATACGATATTTTTGTACGCCTTATGGGTACACAGAGAAGTTATATTTATTTAATGCAACGTTATGGGTTTTACATGTCCTGTTCATAATAGGGTAATCATTGCAATATTAATTGAGCATGTTATGCTCAAAGGAGGGAGTGTCATGATTATACAGATATGTTGATTCGGTGACGTTGTAGTTAATAAATAATAACATGCAGTTAACAATAGGTCTCATAACAACAAGAGGTATGCCAAAGCTTGGCCCTTCTCCGAGGAGGGAGTGGTCCAGTTTTAGATATTAGACAAATAGAAGTGGATGAATATGTCAGAACTCTGAGTAATATTATGCAAGTTTTGTCTACACAGCAGGCTAGGAAAACTACAGAGATACCAGACGAGACACCAGAAGAGACTCTTGTTCGGCCAGGTGATTGGGTGAGGGTGAAAGTTCACAAAAGACAGTGGGCTCATCCCCGGTGGACGGAAGTTTGAGAAGTTGTAACGAACTTCACACGCGCTCCGGTTTAAAGGTAAGGAAAAAGGAGCAAATTGACACCACCTCACATATTGTCACCCTTCACTGGCAACTTCCAGAAAATGATTGGAAGTTAGGACTGATTTGGCAGAGCTGGAACAAAACAATAAATAGAAATAAGATAAAGATAGAAACAGCTCAAAAGACGAATTGTCTATAGATTTTTATAGATTGTACATTAATGTGAAAACCTTTTTTTTGTTTTACATCTGAAAAAGAGTCCAATTTTTTGCATATGTTATTTTAGTACTCATTATTTAAATTCTGTAACTGACACAACCAGGGATAAAATAGAGATGATGACAAGAACAAAGCCAAACCAATTGTGGGGTCCCCTAGGGATAAGAGTCGGAATAGCATTGTTGATTGTGCTCATTACACTTGGCACCTTGTTGGTTGGATGGGGAGTACAATATTATGTAAGACATGGATCCATTAGTTCACTCATAGAGAATGCCCACATCACTAACAGAACTCCAGCTGTGTTTCAGAGACTTTCACTTATCCCCAGAGCCAAAAGATCAGCTGAGCAACAAAAGGAGGAGTTAGAAATACTCGTTCCCAAAGGTGAGGCGGTTATAATCAAGATGATTCACCCCCCTTATATGCAGTTCTTGTATCAAATGATGAGATGGGTTTAAGTGATCGGGATATGTAAGTGATGGGGATTAACAGATTAGGGGAATCTCTAAATACACTGGATCCATGTTTTAGTCTGTACCAGAAACACCCCCTGTTAAGTTTATGAACAACCGACCGGTGACCTATCTGAGCACAATTATTGAAAATGATTACAGTAGAAACAGGCTACTAACCCACAAGTACAGCTTTGTACGTACAAACCCTATGAACAGGATCTCCCAGCAGATAGTGGCGACATTTGCAGATATGTCCAGTCACAAAAGTTACTTATGTTCTAAATAACTGAGATTTAAAATGATGGAGAAAATATGGGGACGTTATTTTATAGTGTGTGAAATATGTGGTGCTTGAAACATGTAGGTATTTAAATGTATAGAAGAAAATGGTTTCCAGAAAAAGTTAATTGGAGTAGACATGTTACAGTGGGTGAAAGCAATGTTTAAGGATATGGTAAAATTATTAGTAGGCATGAATTGTGTTTAGATGACATTTCACAACTAAGATGGATAGTAAGATTAGGAAAATAGAGTGGAAAAGGTTGGATTTATTTTACCTCAGTGTGTTAGAATTAACTATAGATAATGCGTCCCGAGATCTCTCTCTCTCTATCTATCCGCCTGTCAGAACGCTACGACCCCAACTTCCAAGCAGACAAAAGACCTCACCACGGAAGATTCCTCCTTCTCCATCGAACAGACAGAGAACCAGAGCTGAACCAACAATGACAAGACTTTATCCAGAACCATCTCCACCTGAGGAATCCAGAACTACAGGTGACATAAAAGGCACACTCTCATCGGTCCCCCACAGGACATGAAGTTCCAAGCTGAGCCACGGGATTGGGCACAAGAGCAGAGGGTGGGACATGAGAGCGGAATACGCCGTCCATGCAACAAAGTAGAGACTGTAAAGGAGGAGATGAAATGCAAAGCAGTTGGGCCACTCAAAAGAGTTACAGCGGAAGGATCTAAGAGCGGATGGACTGAGGAGAAGGTGGACGGAGGAGTTGGCATGGTCCGGCAGAACGTGAGGGGGTCGTGGCTTAACAACCAGAGGGGGAGAGAAGGAAAACGGGAGTGAGTGAGTTTACACATAAACACACTTATTCACCAACAAGAAATACGTAAAGAAAAAGATTTATTAGCCATGAATTAATCAATTGGTGAATTTATAAAGAAAGAAAGAGGAAACTATTAAATAACCCTAAAAACACACTGAGGGTAGAACATATTATTCAATATTTTCATCATATGAACAAATTATTCTTTAAGAGATTTTTATTCATGTGTGAACCAGGGAAGATTTAATTTGTTACAATTCAAATCTACAGTTTTTTTCGGAACCACTCTATAAAAGTAGACAAATCTTTATTCGTATGAAAAATGTTAAAGGTAGAGCTAGTACCAAGCCAAAGATAGTATTCCAATCTAGAGTATAGATTTCTCCATTGTAGCATGGTTATTACCTCAGGAGGGAAGATTAAGGTGGAAATAACATTTGTTTTTCGTCCAAGATGTAGAGTTTTAAAAAGACACTGGACAAAGAGAGATTGCACATTTTAATTAAAAAAAAAAATAATATAATTGGGAGTAATACATGCGGGGCCTTGGATCACTCATTGTGATGGTGCATATTTTACAACAAATATCGTTCAGGGAGAAGGGGTCGCTCGATCCACCCTGCAGATGTTTTAAATCTTACTTGCAGCTTCAGAGGGAGCGCACGGCACCAGAATATGAGTTTTAAAAGACAAGCGCCACCAGCTCCTAATGGTCATCCATTCACCAGATGACCTGACATTTAGAGATGTTATTTAAAGGAGAAACATATCTGCCATAAGTGTAATTCCTGAATTGAACTACAAACCATTAATGAAATGACTTCTGTTTTTAAAATCCTTGTTAAAGGAGGGAGTAATTATCACATGCTCGGGCACCCAAGGTTCCACACACTGTTAAAGGGGTTAGCATAGGTATTTAAGTAGACCATAATTGAAAATAAATTAGTATAATGCGTTATTGATATTCCACCGGTTCTCACACCATTTCAGGGACTTTATCACTGCATTAGAACAGACCACGCAAAGGTACTGAGTAGGAACTTTTAAGTGATGAAATTCTACAACCGTTGTAACTGACCAACATTTTCTCCCAGAAATGACTGTCTTGAATGCCGTACCCCAGAGTAGAATGTACCGATTGATCACGACGGCCTCTTCTAGAGAACATATTACTTTCATACCTTAAATCAGACGTGTCAAACTCAAGGCCCGCGGGCCAAATGTGGCCCGCCACGTCATTTTATGTGGCCCGCGAGAGCTTAATTACATTACATTGCATTTTTTTTTTTTTTTTAATATTTCTTAATTTTTTTTTTTTCTTAATAGGTCTGATTGTCTAAAAATAAATAAGTCAAATGCGTGCCGTGACCAAAAACTACATTTCCCACAATACATGCCGATTATGTTACCCGCGAAGTGACGGCATCCCGCCACTAGACTGCAGTGTTTCCACATCGATGCGATTTTCCCAACAAGTGGAATTGAGAAATACAAATAATGATCCCAAAATGTCCAGGAAGAGAAAAATTGATGCAGATGGAAGGGTGTTTCAAGAAAGATGGGAAGGCGAATACATGTTTGTGCTTCAAGGAGAAAAACCGGTATGTCTTTTGTGTTATGAGGCGGTGGCGGTTGTCAAAGAGTACAATCTACGTTGGCATTTTGAGACCAAACACGGAGGTAAGTATGCCAAATTTAGCCATCAAGAAAAACAACAAATTGCCCAAGAATTAAAAGGCAAACTGCGATCGCAGCAGAATGTGTTCGCGAAAGCCACAACCAAAAACAACGCGGCAGTGAAAGCTAGCTTTGTTGTGGCTGAAGAAATCGCCCGCGCTTCAAAGTCTTTTTCAGAGGGAGCGTTTTTGAAGCAGTGCATGCTGAAGGTCTGTGAGCAGGTGTGTCCCGACCAGATACAGACTTTTAAAAATGTCAGTTTATCAAGAAACACCATCGCGGACCGAGTTAAGGAACTAGCAGGAAACCTGGCAACACAGCTGGCCGAAGAGACACGCAGCTACATAGCTTTTTCATTAGCTGTTGATGAAAGCACAGACAACACGGATACAGCGCAGCTATCTATTTTTATTAGAGGCGTGAAGTCGGACCTCTCTGTCACTGAGGAGCTGTTGGATGTGGCTGCCATGCATGGGACCACAACGGGACGGGACATTTTTGATGCAGTGGAGAAGTCCGTCAGTAAAAACGCATTGCCCTGGGAAAACTTGGTGGGATTAACTACAGACGGTGCACCTGCAATGTGTGGAAGAAAAGTGGGCTTGGTTGGACTAATGAAGGAGAAAATGCAAGAAAGTAACTGTCACACGCCTCTGATAACGTATCATTGCATTATCCATCAAGAAGCTTTGTGCGGGAAGGTGCTGGGGATGGATGATATAGTGACCACGGTCATGAAGACAGTGAACTTCATTCGGGCGCGTGGCCTGAATCATCGTCAGTTCCAGCTGTTCTTGCAGGAGATGGGCTCGGAGCACGGAGACGTGCCGTACCATACAGAAGTAAGGTGGCTGAGTAGGAGCAAAGTCCTCAAACGATTTTTTGAGCTTAGGGAAGACATTGCTCTTTTCATGCAGAGTAAAGGAAAACCCTTGTCTGAACTGTCAGATCCAAACTGGCTGTGTGACTTTGCTATGTTGTGTGACATAACCGAACATCTCGCCCAACTGAATCAGAAGCTGCAGGGACGCAAACAAGTCATCACGCAGATGTCCGACACGATCACGGCTTTCCAGCGTAAACTTGACCTATGGATGTGCCAAGTGAAACAGGACAATCTTGCCCACTTTCCTGTTTCTCAGAGCATCTCAGCCTCATGTCCCGGTACTTTCTCATGTGCTCAGTTAGCTACCAAACTGAGCCTGTTGATGAATGAGTTTGATCGGCGATTCTCTGACTTCAGACCACAGCACTCTGGATTTGCCATCTTTGCTAGTCCTTTCACCACCGACGTGTGCACTGCACCCCAACAACTTCAGATGGAGTTAATAGAGCTTCAAAGCGATAGTGGCCTGAGAGCAAAGTTCCAGGATGTTACAATCCAGGACTTTTACCGTCTACTGCCCCCTGCTTTCATGCCAAAGCTTCGACTTCATGCTGCCCGTGTTCTGTCTATGTTTGGGAGCACCTATCTGTGCGAACAGATGTTTTCAATAATGAATCTAAACAAAAACAAGCACAGATCACGCATCACTGACGACAACCTCCACGCTGTTCTACGGATTGCTACAGCACAGGACCTAAAACCAGACATTGACACACTGGCCACGGAAAAACGGTGTCAGACATCTGGTCAGAAAACACATTGGTAAGCATTTGAAAAAACCTAATAATATATAATAAAATGCAATTCAACCAAGAAGAACAATAGTTAAACTATGTGCAATGTAATGATTGTGTTTGCATTTTGTTTTGTGTTTGTTATTTACAGAACATGATCAATGGATGAGGATGGTGGAGAGGGGATCCACATGGTGTGTTCAAGGACAGGCAGCATCTCCTCATCAAAAACTAACCTAAAAACTTGACCAATATAGTTGTGGACTGAGACAACCCTTATTTTGTTATTTTGAGTTTATTACATATACTACTTTATATGTGTAGCAATGTATTTAGTGTTTGCAGGTTTTATGTGTTTCTGCAAACAAATGTTTACTGTAATCAAACCATCTCTCATGAGTTGGATGTATGCCCCCTGCAAGGCTGTGTGCAGCCATTTGTTTTTGTAAAATGCTACATCTGTCACACATGTTCTTAGCAGCTCACAATTGTTGGTTTTACAGTTATTTGTTATTTCAAGTTTTGAACAAAGTTAATGTCATAACTTGTGTTTGATGTTATTTTTCTTTATTCACTTGGATAGTTTGATCGTTGATTGATGGAGTAATATGGGTTTCATAACCTGACAAATTAAAAGGATTTATGTTATAATAACAGAGCAACAAGCAAACATATTTTTTACATCTATGCAAATATATATGTAATATTTGTAACTTGAATAAGTAATACATTCAGTTATTTAACATTAAGGAGTAGTTACATTTATTTTACATTGCATTTAGTTACATTGCATTTAGTTACATTTATAAGTTACATCTGGCCCTTTGAGGGCAACGATTATGCTGATGTGGCCCTCGGTGAAAATGAGTTTGACACCCCTGCCTTAAATGGTATGAAAGGAGGGAGGGTAAATTTCTCATGAGGAGACAGTTACAAATGCAAGCAGAACAAGACGACCAACCCCCGTATACAGATGTTGATGACAATGATGAGTTAGTTTAAATGATATGGATGTTCGGAGATGAGATTGATCAATGAATGTCCAGCCGATGTGATTCTTTAAATGATGAAATCATGTGAAGAAGTGAGCAAAATAAAATGCTAAAATGGAGTGAATCCATTTCAATTTACTTTACACTATTCCAAGATAGTTTATTTTTATTTTTCAATTTACTTTGCCAATCCAAGATATTTTATTTTATTCTTTATTACTTTATACTATTCTAATATGGTGGATCTCATGTTTTATAAATCATTGCTATTCTAAAATGGTTTGTTTCTTTTCACTTTGTAAAAAACAAGTGCTTTAACACTGAGCGTGGTATGGGAACGGTTTCTGTGAAAGGAGGGAGGAAGAAATGTTCTAATACCAAGCCATTGCTGCAATATTTGAAGAATGATATTGAATGTAAACAATAGAAGTTATGCACAAGGGAAAACTTTTATGTTTGAGCACAGTCAAAGTATTTTTTGTATTTTTATAAAGTTAAGGCTATTGAACCATTCCATTTTGATTGTATTTTTGTAACATGAGTTATGTACTATGCAAAATTCAGATGAAGAACTCATTGATTTCAGTATTAGATACACACCTTTTAGGTGTGTAACGAGGGACTGTTAGAAATTAAAATCAATGTTTTGATGGTATAATGTAGCTTAAACATACCGTCAGTTTAAACGCTGTTTTATACTGAAAAAAACAGAAATTCTCGTGCACAACCAGTTAAGCTTTTATTCTGAAAATCCTTCATCTCCGGTTAGCATTTAGCATGTGGCTAATATACGATTTCCTAAAGAGGTGAATTTAGTAGCGAAATGACATGGAGTGGTGCAAACCGAAACCTACTGATTTAACACTACAACTATAGATGTCGAGATACTACCATGCTGAATATTAAATGAAGGTACAGTTTATTTGAATACATTATTGTTTACAGACGTGGGTAGCATGTGACAACATCCGGAACTCCACCGGAAACCAAAATGCCGTGAAGTATTTCCAGTATTTTTAAAGTATGAATTACAGCGTTTAGAATGTGTTAAATGAAAAGTTATCAAAGAGAATATGAGGAGAAGAGGCATGTGGAAGTAAGCAATGAATGTAAAATGTCGGAATCCTCCGTATAACGTAATATCGGATCGGACTCAGAAGAACGAGGGGGGAGTCCCCTACGTCACTACAGCTCCCAGAGAGGAGGAGCGAACAGCCAGGAAGCGGGAAGTACGAAGACTTGGGTGTCTCTTCTTCACGGCCGCCATTGCGAGAGGGAGCTGCAGCTTTTCTCTCCTCACCAGAACAATATTCTGTTTGTAACACTACCGCGCCTTTTTAATTAAAGTATCCCATTTGAATCTTCTCAGAGACTCCATTTAGTCTCATTTTAAAGCTTCTCTCCTGGTCACGAGAATAACGAACATAGTTAACACAGCTCTCCTCCGGCGTCTCACAACCCACACAGCACTCTCCGTGACGCAGCTGCTCGGCGTTGGCGTCAGCTGGTCACGTGATGATACCCTTGGGTCTCTTCCAAAAGGGGGACACTCCAGAGGTGGTTCATTCGCTGCAGAAGCCTGCTGTTTTTAACCTATTGGTTTATAAACTGCAGAGCTCGCAGCATTCCTCTGTCCCAGATATGCCTCCTACACACGGTCATAATAACCCACGACCACTGTTATAACGCCTCGGGTGGACAGCATGCACACACCTCTCATCCCCTGGGCGTGTACGCGCCGCATGATGAGAGACGGAGTGAAATGCAGCGTGTGGAAACTCCCTCACAGCCCTTTTGCCTCACGGGCAGCGGTGGTGATGGCGTGGCTCGTCACCATGACGACCATTACGGCACATCACAGAGAAGCCTCTCCCCCCAGCAGTTCCATGGGATACAAAAAACACTCCTGTCATCCCAGGAACAGTGTCTTGCGCGGTTTTTACTCCGCTATTTTTCTAAATCTCGGAAAAGAACGGGGGAGTCGCCCCGTTGCTGTACAATCAATGTGTTGATTCGCACAGACAACAGGCCATGGCTATGGAAGCAGCCTACCTCAATCGCCAGGGAGGAGTACGATCTGCGCAGCTTCTGAACGCAGCCAGGCGGCTGCTGTTCTGGGCGCGCACACGCGTTGCTCTCATCAGAGCAATGTATATTCGAATTGCAATATGCAAATTGAACAGAGGGGCTCACAGAGCGCAGCAGCCGTGTTATGCTAGGAGTACGGAGACTCAGACCTGTGTCACGCGCACTGGCGCCTCAGTGGGATTTGGCTTTGGTTTTACGCGCACTAAGCAAAGCCCCATTTTAACCTTTAGACCAGGTTCCCCTTAAACTGTTGTCAGCCAAAGTAGTATTACTTTTGGCTCTATCAGCGAAAAGGGTGAGTGATTTGTCTGCTCTCTCTGTGGCTCCGTCATGCCTCCGGATCCAAGGAGATGGCAGTTCAGCTGTTTTACGCCCTAACCCGGTTTTTATGCCAAAGGTCATCACAAGCTCTTTTAGAGTCGAGAGTGATCACCCTGGCTGGCTTCTTTCCCCCTCCTCACAGGTCGGAGGAAGAAGCCGCGTCTCATCTCCTCTGTCCTGTGTGCGCGCTGTCCTGCTAGTGGCGTGCACTGCTGCCTTGCGCCATTCTCAGCGCCTGTTTGTGCACTATAGAGAGCGCTCGATCGGGCAGCCTCTGTCTGCACAACAGCTGTCACACTGCCTGTGTGAAGCTGTGTCACAGGCATGTCTCCTCATGGGGTGGATCCCCCGGAGAACATCAATGCGCACTCCACCAGAGGAATGTCCTCCTCCACGGCTTTGCACGGAGGAATGTCAGTGGAAGACATTTGCACTGCTGCATCTTGGTCTTCCCCCTGTTCATTTATTCAATTGTATTTGAGGGATGTCTCCCATTCCTCTCTGACACACCCTGTACGGAGTGTCTTGTCAGAGTGAGTGACGTCAGGGATCCAGCTGTGCGCTCTCCTGCCTGTCTGCACGCAGAGAGCTGCTGTTTCCCCTCTTTTTGTCGCTGGGCAAAGTATGACCTTC
The DNA here is from genome assembly GCF_949606895.1 of Notothenia rossii. Lineage (NCBI taxonomy): Eukaryota > Metazoa > Chordata > Actinopteri > Perciformes > Nototheniidae > Notothenia > Notothenia rossii. Next base: position 39,192,585 of record NC_136909.1, on the reverse strand, counting down.
GTCTCTACTTTTTCACATCGGCAGGTATGTATTGTTCCCAGCCTTCGTCCCCTCATGGAAAATATTCATGTTATGCTATATTCAAGGGACGGCGATGCACCATTACGCATGGCGCAATAGGCATGGGTTATTATCTGAGCAGGTGTGTCTGTGCTTCTAGTACCGGGCGGACGCAGTGGGGTGCAGACTACATCATGCTTCGCTCTTAACCCAATAGCGATAGCCTTAGAGGGTGAAGCCATATACGAAATAGAACTGAAGTTACCTACTGTAACTCCAGCGTCTATGAGTATTGGCGAAGCCCTCTAAGTGCTGGGCCCCAATGGCTCCACGAATAGCTGAAGAAAAGTTATTTTGTATGGGAGCAGATTGTCGGGCCTCCTTCCTATTTATACCGGAAGGGAGCCCGAAGGTGGGGCCCACTCTGCAGGTGGGCGTGGACTACAAGTGTTTCAGTGCTGTGCGGGTGCGCATGGGATTACCCAATAGCGATAGCCTTAGAGCACTTCGCCAATACTCATAGAAGCTGGAGTTACAGTAGGTAACTTCAGATCTCCATGGTAACTGATGCTGAACGACAGTAGAGGAACAAACCCCCCAAAAAGGCTTTAGTTATCCAGATGACGAAATACCCCTACCCGAGGTAGAACAAAGCACAACCATGTTTTTTCATTACTTTAATATGTCTAGTTTATTAAACGGATGGTTGTATACAAATATTCTTCTGCAAGATTATTATTTTTGGTTAATGTTTGGAACTTTCCCATAACCGAAAATAGTGAAAATGTGGGCTCCTCTGAAGGGGGCCGTGTTGGCCTTATCCCGTGTATCTCTTTGTAATATTAACACTTAAACACACATAAATCATAGGCGGAAATGGAATAGGAAATAGAAAATGCTAAATGTATGTTTTTGCTTTTCTGTCATTTTGAAACTAAAGAGTGCAATCACCCAAACATGTCATTTAGTATATGTACCAGAGACTCTTATCTTTTCATAAAAATTTTTTTTTGGACTATTCACTTCACCCTCTGTTGTCACCAGCCTCTAACAGCTAACCAGTGCAGCCAAAATGGCCATCAGAATGGGGCCCTGTGTGTGTACTTGTGTGAAGGGAAGGACACAACGCATAGATTAAGAGATCAAAAAATATTATATTCCTACATATTATATATAATAATGTTTTCTATTATAATCATTATTATATATATGCTTTATATATCAAACTTTTCCATTACAAACACAGTTTGTTTGTATTTTACATAATCTTTGAATAACACTGATGATACTGTAGAGATACTACCATGAGCTAACAGGTTTCTTGGCATAATATTTTCACGTGATTTAAAGGTCTCCAATCATGCAAAAGGCACTTTTTAATGTCTTTTATACATAGATGTGTGTCCCCGCTGTGTCAGGGAACTCACAAAGTGTCAGAAAACAAAACCCTCTCTTTTCCTCCGTACCCAAATCTCTAAAAACGGGGAGTAAATAACAGTGTGTTATTTAGAAAAGAATAACAAATTAGAAGCATAAAAAGATTTTAAAAATACAGATTTCAGTATTCTAAGGCTCTGAGCCCCGTTTTTTTTCCTCGCGGACAGCAAAAAAAGTCCGACATTAAACGATTTTAAATAAAAACAATAATCGTGGCTTGATATTGAGTAAGAACATGTTTTTATGAACCACACAGCTTCCGGTCTTCGGCACACACACTACCAATAGAAATACATTACTTTTAAAATCGTTCTGTGTGACACAAAAAAAAAGGGGGAAATCGTGTTGGTGAACACGAATCCCTTTCATGCATAGAGGTCACTACAGTGGACAGCTATTCAAAAGGTGTTTTCTTGTATATGCATTGTTTTTTTTTTGCATAGTTGCACCATCAGCCACTACATAGGACCCTATTGCATCATCCCATACACTGCCACTCAGTGCCAAGTCAGTGTAAGTGCATGATACATGTCTCTAAACTAAGATGGATGACAGAAAAGACACATTGACCAAGTTACCCATCTATATCTTGCCAGTCCTTTTATGGAAAGCGTCCCCTGCAGGTATAACAAATGTGGTGATATCAAGTAACAACTAAGGAATCATATAATTCATAAATTATCAAAGTATTTATGTTTGGAGGAAATCATGATTAACCACCTGTCCACTACAGTGGACGTCATGCATCACTGGTTATATTTCAACTACAATTAATCCCGGTACTGCTGCTGCCGTACCCAGGGCCGTCCCTCACTACAGGCAGATCATGCAGACTGTGTGGGGCCTCACCTTGTGGGGGGGGCCACACCTTGCAGAGGGGGGCCTCATCTGAGGCGCACCTATGTGCTTATGTGGCGCAATTAGGGTGGCGCGGCACGGTTTCGCCGCTGCGAGGCTCCACTAGCACTCATCAAAAACTGTGCGTGGGGCCTCAAATTGGCCCCTGGCCCTGGTTATTCTTGAAAATACTTCATCTGCAATATCTTTTTGGGCCGTAAATCAATATACTTATGTTATTATAATGTAATTTTAAGTTTGCACATCTTTATTTATAATTTTTTCAAATTGTACATCTCTTCAGTTCAAACCCTGAACGCATACTGTCCATAAAAATCTCTTTGAAAAAACTCATGCCCCAAGAGCAATAATAACACTTGGTAAAAAGATCCTGACTGAGGCTTTCATAATTCATGCATGAAAGGGTTAAATGTTGTAACTATAACACGAAATGCCATGAGGCTGGATTGTTTGAACATGATATGGCGTTTCATCAAGACAGCATTTAGCTGAGTATCTCAGTAGAATTCTGAGCAGGCATAAGCTCCCCCTCCTCTTTTAAGGACCCAGAATCAGCTCTTCTTTAATGCTGCGTTCACACCGGACGCAATGCGAATATTCGCTTCGCTCTAATCACATCGCTCTAAACCAGGGGTGGGGAACCTCCGGCCCCCGGGCCGTATACGGCCCGCGAGACCATTTGCTACGGCCCTCGAGGTAATTTATAAACACACGCAAAAAAGAAAAAAATTAAAGAAATCTAGACCGCAAAAAAATTAAAAAAGGCGAGTGCCTGTTTTTCCTGGCCAAGGTCAGGGTCCTTGAACACAACACGAGCCTAACGTGTCATCACGTGGTATATGTCTCGTCTGACAGGGGAGCATGGCAGGGGAGCACCAGAACGTCACTTCGGCACTTCCAAAAATTGCAGTATACCATAAGGAGCCGTACACATGCCGCAGTTTCTGCGTGGCTTGTCTTTAGTTGTAAACCCAGTGGCGATCTGTTCATCTGTCATACAGTCAATAACTTTGTTGTTATTAGCATCTGGTTAGCTAGCTATGCTAACGAATTGCCCCCCCTAGTGGCTGAAATATGTTACAGCATTACTACGTCTAAAACTGTTCCAATACAAATATTTCGTATATCAATATTTTAATAGATGTAATATAATGATTGTTAAAATACAAATCTGAATAATATCATGTTTTGTTTGAAATAATTTCATTTTTGAGCAGTCGCATGTTGTGACGTGAGTGTGTGTGTGACGAATGAGGTTAAGGACACAAGTTCCCTCGCTTTTTTTTTTACATACAAGTGATTCAGCTATTGTATTACAATAAGATATGCAGCGATTTTTTAAACGTCCAATTTCTGGGACGTTTAAGGCGTCTACTTCTGCACTAAGTAAGACACTGGTTAATAATATTGTAGTGTGATCAAGTAACTAAGGGATATAGTAGTTATATAAGTATAAGATGTGCACAGTTATAAGTTTTACAGATGTAATGCACTGTTGTTGGGAGGAGAGACTGCCCCTTCCATATGAGTGTGTGTGTACGGCGGGCATGAGGCGTGCATGACAAGACGAGTTGTGTTCGTATGTGGAAAAGTCATACTCAGTGTTGTGAACGCTGGCTTTATTGCTACTGTATCCGTAGCACCCCACGCAATAGTTGGGACTGTGTACTTACGTCAGTAAAAAAAGGTTTCCCCCCCCCCCCCCAAGGGCAAATGTCAAACTCCGCCTATGGCTACGACTATAACAAAATTAACATTTTATTTGTAATACACGTTTCAAAATGATGCCGAAGTAACAACATACTGATACCGGTTAGTAAAAACCATGAATTAAAGCTTTGACGAGTCTGCAGACAAGTCTGCTCCGGAGCAGGTTTGGTTCCAGGATAAGAGGTCAACTCAGTGAAAGCAGAAAGACGGCTGGCAAAAATCAACTGACTGTGAACGTGAAAATTAATAGAATATCACCTCCCATCTTCAGAGCAATCTGACTAATATAACATTAGCATTAAGAAAGCTTACTTAAATATCTGTCACAACAAAAGTAACTGGATCAAAGTAACATTACGTAGAGTCCGCGGCACTGTGAGTGCAGACTTCAGGTCAGAGGGCCTAGGTATAAAAGTTACGGCTCGCCACTGGTCAAATGCAATTAAAGTAAGATCCACTCGTGTCTTAGACGGGGCAATGATATCATAAACCTGTTAATGTATACGCATTCAAACACTTTTTCTTTTACCAGCTGTGTTCACCTTGCAGGTGCAACTATGTGGCTTTTATCCTGGATAAAGTGTTTAAGCCATGGATATTTAAAGTTTAACTTCTTCATATTTGTCAAATTTGTGAATTTAAATGAACCATAACAATGCATACAGTAACCTAACTAGCAAACTAACTATCTAACGTACAAGGATAACCTTATTTTACCAACCTCACACAGAAGCCTTTTGGTATACAGTAGCATCCCACTTAATGTTTTACACTTCTCTATTACCTTTTAACTTGGATGCTACTTATAGCATCGTTAGCACAGACGTAGCTACCGATTGCTCAAATGCTAACCCAACTCTAAACATTCATTAACGTTAGCTTAATAAAAAGCAGGGTTGACTTACCGAAGAAACTGCATTCATGGACGGTCTGTTCTAACTGCAGATAAATCCTATATTTGCATGACGAATAGTCCATCAGGAACCAACACAACAAACACGGCCGAGTTCAAGTAATGTTCTCCGGATTGTTACAGCCCGGCTCCTGGGCTGCAACAAAAAGCAGGGAGGCGAGACGAAGGGTAAGAAAATAACAATTGTTTATTCTCAAAAAACATTACATTACATTGCGATGCATTTAGCTGACGCTTTTAACCAAAGCGACTTACAATAAGTACATTCGACCAGGAAGATACAACATTGAAGAAAACAGAATCATATAAGTACATCAGGTTTCATAGAGCCAAACATTTCAAGTGCTACTCAACTGGCTTTAGATAAGCCAGTCCTTTATTAGTATATAAGTGCTTTGTTAGTAATTCTATCGCTCGAAGTGGAGTCGAAAGAGATGAGTTTTCAGTCTGTGCCGGAAGATGTGCAAGCTATCTGCTGTCCTGATTTCAACGGGGAGCTCATTCCACCATTTTGGAGCCAGGATAGCAAACCCACGTGTTTTTGATGATGGGAACTTGGGTCCCCCTCGCAGTGCGGGTGCAGCGAGCTGTTTGGCCGATGCAGAGCGGAGTGCACGTGCTGGGGTGTATGGTTTAACCAAGTCCTGGATGTAGGAAGGACCAGATCCATTCGCAGCATGGTACGCAAGTACCAGTGTCTTGAAGTGGATTCTAGCAGTTACCGGAAGCCAGTGAAGGGAGCGGAGGAGCAAAGTGGTGTGGGAGAATTTTGGAAGGTTGAAGACCAGACGAGCAGCTGCATTCTGGATGAGCTGCAGAGGTCGGATGGCACATGCAGGTAGACCAGCCAGGAGGGAGTTGCAGTAGTCTAGGCGTGAGATGACGAGAGCCTGGATCAGAACCTGCGCTGTTTTCTGGGTCAGCTGGGGACGTATCCTCCTGATGTTGTAAAGCGTGTATCTGCAGCAGCGGATTGTAGCAGCAATGTTTGCAGTGAAGGACAGTTTGTGATCTAGGGTCACACCCAGATTCCTTGCCGTCTGAGTCGGGGAAACAACAGAGGTGCCGATGTTGATTGTTAGGTCAAGAGTGGGACAATCTTTTCCCGGAAGGAAAAGCAGTTCAGTCTTGTCAAGGTTGAGCTTGAGGTGATGAGCAGACATCCACTGAGAGATGTCTGCTAGGCAAGCAGAGATGCGTGCGACGACTTGGTTCTCTGAGCATGGAAAGGACATAATTAGTTGGGTGTCGTCAGCGTAGCAGTGGTATGAAAAACCATGCGGGCTAATGACAGATCCGAGCGAGTTTGTGTTCAAGGAGAAGAGGAGAGGACCAAGAACAGAGCCCTGAGGGACCCCTGTAGTTATTTGACAAGGGTCGGACTCTGACCCTCTCCAAGTTACCCTGTAGGTGCGGTTTTTGAGGTATGAGGTGAGGAGGAAAAGTGCAGAGCCTGAAACTCCAAGTTCTTGGAGAGTGCGAAGGAGGATCTGATGATTCACCGTGTCGAATGCAGCAGACAGGTCCAGAAGGATGATGACAGAGGAGAGGGATGCTGCTTTAGCAGTGTGCAGTTCCTCAGAGACAGCAAGGAGAACAGTTTATGTTGAGTGACCTGCCTTGAAACCAGACTGGTGCAGATCCAGAAGGTTGTTCTGATGGAGATAACAGGAGAGTTGTTTAAAGACAGCGCGTTCAAGTGTTTTAGACAGGAACGGGAGGAGAGAGACAGGCCTGTAGTTTATAACATCAGGCGGGTTGAGAGTGGGTTTCTTTAGGAGAGGGTTTACTCTTGCCTCCTCGAGACTGTTTAGAAAGTGACCAGAAGTTAGAGAAGTATTGATGAAATGGGTGAGAAACGGTAGAATATCAGGAGCGATAGTCTGAAGGAGGTTTGAGGGGATAGGGTCCAGAGGACAGGTGGTAGGGCGGGCAGAGGTAATGAGGGTAAAAACCTCACTTGGAGAGAGAGGTGAGAAGGAGGTCAGTGTGTGGGTGAAGGGAGGGTCTGGTGACCCAGCGGTGAGTAAAGGTGAGTCAGAAAAAGAAGAGCGAATATCATCAACCTTTTTTTCAAAGTAGTTAACAAAGTCGCTTGACAGAAGGGAGGAGGGGGAAGGGGCTTTGGGGGGGTCCAAGAGGGTGGAAAAGATGGAAAATAGTTTTTTGGGATTGGAATAGGAAGATTGGATCTTATCTTGAAAGAAAGTGTTTTTTGCCTGAGAGATGGAAGCAGAGAAAGAGGAGAGGAGAGCCTGATAGGTTAGGAGGTCGTCATGGTGTTTGGATTTCCACCGTTTCCGCTCTGCTGCCCGAAGGATGGTTCTATTAGCACGCAGTGCGTCATTTAGCCAGGGAGCAGGAGGGGACTGACGAGCCTGCCGAGATGTGAGAGGACAGAGAGAGTCCAGAGAGGATGAGAGAGTAGAGAGGAGAGTTTCTACAGCAGAGTTTGGAGGCAGGAGTTGGAACGAGTCAGAGGAAGGGAGGGCTGAGAGCACCGATGAGGCTAAGGTAGAGGGGGAGAGGGAACGGAGGTTACGGCAGACAGGTGCAGAATCAGAAGAGATTAGTTTGTTATGTTTGGAAAGGGGTAGAGAGAATGAAATGAAGAAGTGATCGGATGTGTGAAGTGGGTTTACAGAGAGGTTAGAAGTAGTGCAGTTCCTTGAGAATATGAGATCAAGGGCATTGCCAGCGTTATGAGTTGGTGGGAATGGAGACAGTGAGAAAGCAAAGGTGGTTAACAGAGAAAAACAATGTAATGAACAGAACCTGCCACAGGTCCCCGAGGCTGGCACAGAGAAAGTGCCCAGAGGAGTATATCCTTTGCAGCGTAGCTCACCCGGCAGGTGCGCCTCATCAGACAGATTGCAGCTGGGACCTGCAATCACACATAAAACACACACACAACCAGTCGGCACCCCACGTGGTGTGGAGGGGTCGTCACACTCCCCCCCATAAGAAAAGAGTTCCCCTAAGAACACCGTTAATTAACCAAATAGCTAGGAGCTCTTCTCCGATATTCCAGCGCGGACAGAAAACCACTCTGTCCAGTCCCTTGACCCAGCCCCTGGAAGAACCCGGAATGTCCCTCCAGAAACCACAACCTAGCCCGCGGCAACAAACCCAAGACCTGACCCCCAGGTCGCTGGCTCACCCGTCCGACATGCGTGACATGATCCAACATGCCGAGACACATCTCTCCTCAACCCAGGCCAAATGAAATACTGCAACAGGTAACCACATGTTTTATGGACACCCAGATGTCCCGACTGCCCATGCGCTTTTCTTTGGACCTCCTCACGAAACCTGACAGGAACCACAATCTGATACACTGGCCCACCAATGAAGCCTTTCCCACGTGACCACCACTTTCTGACCAGCAATCCCCCTTGCAGCTGACAACCCCTAGTGACACCATTTCCATCCTCAGTGGAGAGAACCGCCTCAAAAAACGGACTGAGGGACAGTGTTAATTTCGTCAACGAAAACTATGACGAAACATCAACGACCTTTTTTACATGACTAAGACGAGACAATGAAGAGCTAAAAATAGATTCTTGATAACGAAAACTTTGACGAAATGTATATTTAGTTTTCGTTGACGAGACGGGACTAAGGTGTTAATGGTGGACTAACGGACATTCAAAATGCAGGGTATTTTCCCCCAATTGTCCGTCTTGTCTGTCAAAATGCATCTTACGTTTCTGACTTGCAATATCATTATTTCCGCTCTCTTCACTCCAGAAGAGCGATCTCCCTGTGTCTCTCTGTGTGCAGGGGGCGGGGCCTAACAGACACGCTGCAGCGGCACACAGAGATCTGCCGGGGACGGAGCGTTCAGAAGGGAATGGGACACATGCTGGACACATGCTGGAGTCCTTCAAGTTGAATGACTTTGTATACTGCAGGGTAGCTTGTGAATTTACTCCAGGTGAAACTAAAGTCTGATTTAACACTTGATTAGATTTCACATCATGCATCCACATCTGTAAAGTAACTAAAGGTATTAAATACATGATGTGGAGTAGAAACACAGTAGCAACACATTTAAATACTCCAGTAAAGTACAAGTACCTCAACATTGTACTCAAGTACAGTACAATACTTTATCATAATTATATATATTTCATTTATTTCAAATTTAAATAAAGCAATTAATTCGGTTAACAATTTGTTAGTTTTTCCCTTTAAAAAATAACAAAAAGTAAATACAAGAATACGTTAAAGTACCGGATCAATAAGCTGTATCGATAAGACTAGTAGTACCGTAGAAAACCATAACGATACCCATCCCTAGATATTACCCAAGTAAAGTGTTAAGAGAGTGAAATGTTGCTTTACGAATTTCAACACTTGATACTGTCACCTTGATTCCAATTTCAGATAGGCCTACATGTATTTGCTTAACTGAATTGGTTTGAAGAGAGAAAACATTTTGACTAAAAGTTGACTAAAATGTAATTTTTCGTCGACTAAAAGTAGACTAAAACGCTTTGAGTTTTCGTCGACTAAAACTACGAAGGATAGGAATGACTAAAATGTCACTAAAACTAATAACCATTTTCGTCTAAAGACTAAGACTAAATCAGAAACAGCTGCCAAAATTAATACTGCTGAGGGAGACATCAGCTTTCTGCTCTATCACCAACTCACTGCGGGATACCGACAACAACAAGTCAGGAATAACCACAGAATCTCTCGCACTGACCTCTTCACCCTGCTCAGATTCCTCCTGTGCATGGCTCACAGCCCGTGTCACAGAACAAGCCACAAACACTGCAGGAGAGCACTTGGCATTCTCCTCTGCCTTAACAATCACAATAGGTGAAGATGACTGCATGGTAGGCGGTGGACCCTCCGCCCACACAAGGCTGCCAGCCAGGCAGTTACCCAGGATAACATCCACACCACCAATTGGCATTACAGGACGGATCCCCATGGTGACCTCACCCTGCACCAGACCTGAGTTAAGCACAACAGAATGCAGAGGAACAGGCACAATATTCATTCCCATACCTCGCATCCGGACAAAATTCCCAATTCCAGATTTGTCCGAAAACGGTAACACAGAGCTCAGAATGTATGAGTCATACGATGCAGTGTCTCTCAAAATCTTTACCGGCATGCTGATATCACTTCCCACCAATGACACGTATCCGGTTGACACAAATGCAGAAAACAGTGGGTCATTCCACCCGCATGGCTCATTAATCTGCTGACAGGGAGAGATGACAGGTAACGGCACCACAGACACAGCACAAGCAGCAGAGTTAAACTGGCCTACACAGTTCCCCCTTTTAGCCTTAGCTTTTGGACTGTCAGCCTTCCAATGCCCTCTCTCCCTGCAGAAATGACAGATTTCTGAATCACCCTGTGGCTGACCTCGCATCTCACGCTCACCCCAGTGCGGATTAGCTTTCTCTTCCCATCTACCTCCTGCACGATACATACCCCCTTCATCCTGGACCCTGAAGTCGCGACCGCCCCTGTGCGTTAGCACATAATCATCTGCCAGAGCAGCAGCCTCCGCAGCAGTTTTCCCCTTACGCTCGCTGATGTAGACCGCAATGTGGCTGGGCACAGAATTTTTTAATTGGTCCAACACCATCAACTCACATAATGCGACATACGTGTCCACTTTCAAAGAGTTACACCACCTACCGAAAAAGGTAACCAGATCCCTGGCAAACTCAACATGTGTCTACGTGCTAGACATCTCCCAGGACCGAAACCTCTGTCGATATGCCTCAGGGACTAACTCGTATGCCTTCAACACAGCAGTCTTAACAGTCAGATAAACCTTGCTCTCTGCCACCGTCAGAGCAGAGTAGGCTTCCTGGGCTTTACCCGTTAACACACACTGTAACAATAATGTCCCCTCAGCGTCAGACCACTCTCTGGTCTCAGCTACACGGTCGAATCTGGGTCTCGTTAACTAAACTGAGGCACTACCCGCAAATTACTGCCAACGTCAAATGGAGTAGCTCTACCAGGGAAATTAGAGGCCTGACCTGCACCACCAGCAGGAAAACCCAACCTCCGCTCCTCTAGCTCAAGCCTTTTAATTTCTACTTTCCCCCTTATTTTTTCCTTGCCAGCTTCTCCATTTCTGTTTGCAACAACAGCAACTCCTTTCTCTGTTCAAAAGTCAGGCCTGTATCACTGCAGCCAGACGTACTGCCACTGTCTCTGCTAGGATCAACAGTATGTTTTCCCCCTTTGAAAACACCTAACTCAAACAAATTTGCTCTAACAATCCCTCTTATGTTTTCCTTCATCCTCTTATCCCCAACATCCAAGCGGAAATGTTCAGCAACACAGATCAGCTGCTCACGTGAGAAGCCCTCCAGGAGCTCCTCTGTAGGCGCTCTCACAAACTCCTCCACACTCTCTATCATACAACACTGAGTGCACGCTCACGCTGCTACACAGCCTACATGCTACCGTGGCCCGTCCCTCTAACTGCCTACAGAAACTAGCTAAACTCCCCGCTAGTCTTCAGGTGCTAGTTATGGCGGGTACTTATGCACTTAATACCGTAAGCTCGGCGAAGCAACCAGCAAACCGGCAACACCACCTGCAGCCTCGGCGTGCTCCCGAGCTAATAGCTCTAACCACTTTCACGCCGCACTAACAGCCCCCCCTATGACCTCCAAGGAAGACTGTAGACCTAACAGGGACAGATACCACGGTAACTAACGATCTGTGCTCGTACTCGCTGCCATTCAATCTCCGTGCACTAGAACTGCAAAACACTCACCCCCGTAACGCTACACCCAAACAACCAGCCGCACCCAGCGACAACAGCAGCTGCGCGAAATCCGTCCCCACAACGGACATCCAGTTGCACACGCTTCCCAGGTCAAAAGCAACGAGCCCCCATCTGTTACAACCCGGCTCCTGGGCTGCAACAAAAAGCAGGGAGGCAAGACGAAGGGTAAGAAAATAACAATTGTTTATTCTCAAAAAACACACAGGTCCCCGAGGCTGGCACAGAGAAAGTGCCCAGAGGAGTGAGTGTGACGTATCCGGCTTGCTCCTCCTATATCCTTTGCAGCGTAGCTCACTCGGCAGGTGCGCCTCATCAGACAGATTGCAGCTGGGACCTGCAATCACACACAAAACACACACATAACCAGACGGCACCCCACGTGGTGTGGAGGGGTCGTCACAGGATGAGCTGAGCCCCTGTAGCATCACGGAGCAAACGGAGCTAACGGAGCTAACGGAGCTAGCAGCGAGATAGAGGAGCTAGGAGCAGTGGCGGCGCCAGGGATTTTTTCTAGGGTGTGCTGTGGGGTAGCTTGACGTTTCATAGAGGGTGCTCAAACATTAAGGGTTTCCCATTAATGCACCAGCGCTACAGTTGAATTTTCTACTGCAACACTGCCCACACGCACACACAGTGTACCCGCGACTGTTACAATGAAGGCTCGATAATCAGCTCACAGCATATAGGTGTAAGCAGGGGTAAAGTGCTATTTTTACAAGTGGGGAGAGGACCTCACATCCTCTAGGAGGGTCCTCACCTCCTCTAGTGGGGTCCGGGGGCATGCTCCCCCGGGAAGATCTTTTTTTTAAATATTGAAGTTAAAAGCATCAATCTGGTGCACTTTGAGAGCAAAATGAAGAGATCTATGGATACATCTCTCAACATACATAATGAAACAGAACTGTAAACAGATTTACTATTTCTTTATAGATATTTTACAAATCACTCCCCTTTTAAAACAAACCGTTTGAGACCCACTGAGATAACTAGACTAAAGTTAACTGTCTAAACACTGAGAGTCCTTTACTTCACCTGAGCTGAGGTTATCTGAGACTCTCAGTCTGACAGGAGAGAGTTCTCCCTCCACCTTGTTGTTGAAAAAGCTCCTTATATCCGTTAGCTTGGCTAGCTAGCACCAGATGCTAACCACAATGATCTCCGGTAGATACCCACCGGTGCTTGCGCACGCACACAAAATGGCTCGTGCCACACACACAGAGCAGAGCTTGAATGAAACACAGAGACCCAGAAGTAAGCTACTTGTACTCACAAGGCCTATTATGTGCAGGTGGTACACAAGGTGGTTTTGATTGAGTGTACACACGTGGATGTTTAAGGACTGAAAAACGATCCATTTGTCACTTTGCTGTTAGCAAATCATTTGGCGCTCCAGCTAACAGGAAGTCACTCAAGTGTCACAAAGTAATTTAGCCTATGGGTAGGTCAAAAATCTAATGGGTGCTGGCCATTGGCCTAATCATATCACCTGTGTTGGCTTTATGTTTTTGGTCAAACATTTGTTTTTTTCACATTTGCATTGATGTAATCAATAATTTTTCTAATTTAATAAAAATAATAATAATAATTTTCGAAAAAAAAAATATATATATATTTCTTGGGGGTGCTTAGGGTGTGCTTTGGCTATCCTGGGGGGTGCTTCAGCACCCCCTAGCTCCCTCCTGGCGCCGCCCCTGGCCCCGCCCCTGGCTAGGAGCAGCCGTCCCGTTGTCATGAAGGGGGAATCTAACTATATACAGAATATGTTTTTGTGGATACAGGCTAGAAACATGTTCATTTTCTGGTGTTAAGTTGGACATTTTAACATAGGGTCTACATAGGGTCTGCTCCCATCTGCATCCATCGCCTACAGTTTGCAGCATTGGGCTTCACGGCACTGCCCCGGAGTTCGCCGCTTGGCTCTGATAGGCCAGAAGTCGGTTCGATTGCATTCAGGCTCGATTGCTTATCCTGTCTGGGCAGGGCCGCCTTAATGCACGGGCTGACCTGGGCTGAAGCCCAGGGGCCTACGGAGATCGGGGGCCTATCATGAGCCAATTAAAAAAAATTCAATTTTTTTTATTTTTTATTTCGGGTGTTTTCAAAAAAAAGAGTTAAATAAACAAAGTCTTGGCTTTCAGAATATGAAACTTTCATTTCCAAAATCACACGATAAATACATTTTTGAAGCTTGTAAAGGGAAGACGACAGCTCTCCCTCGCCACTCTGCTGTTCCACAGCGCCGCCCCCCCTCCCTCCACTGAAATTATGAATGTAAGGTGTATAGTAATCATAGATAACACAGCAAGGTCCGTTACAGTTTGTCTTCATCTGATTTAAAAAAAACAAAGTCTTGGCTTTCAGAATATTAAACTTGTTTCGGCAAACTCAGATGATAAATACAACTTTGAAGTTTGTAACGGCATAATTACAAGCGGAGAACGGAGTAACTTAACGTCACAGCAGGCATAACAACAGCCGGTGTTTCTCGTGAGGGTTTTCCCCGGGAAACTAACACAATACACACAAACGCAAATATACACAAACACACACACGTCAGAATGAGAATATGTTTCACATGTGACTTATTCAAATTGCGAGTGATTGAGTGAAGAAAAAGTTTGAGAGTGGCACTCGGAAAAGGAAATTGTTGAGGGAAAAGGAGTTTCGAGACAAGCAGCTGTTACAAAAAATGCCGAAGCTTACAGGCTATTTTAAACCTGTAGGCCATGATGATGAGGAAGGACAGATGAGTTCTGTACCGAGCGGTAGCGGTGCCGGCCGCGGGGCCTCGGAGACAAGTAGGCCGTCTGGTTCTGATAACGATGGAGTAGCGGGAGAGGAAAAACAGACAGGAGGGACATTATCTGTTGGAGGAGATGGAGAGGACGAAGAGGACTTGCTACGTGGAGGGGAGCCAACGGCAACCGGACAAATACATGAGGGAGGCCCGATACGTCACTCATCTGGAGGAGAGGACCAGGCGGGTGTAGAGCAGAGTGGAGAAGTGCGATCACAGAGCCTGCCGAGGCTATAAATGACTTTGATTTGTTGTTTAAATAGGGGGCCTACACAAACTATCAGCCCCAGGGCCTGATGGCAGGTTAAGGCGGGCTTGTGTCTGGGTAGCCCGGATGGCGCTCCCTCGACATTTTTTACATCAAATTTGAAGCACCAAATTTGACCATTCGAAATGTTTTGACTTTAATTTTTAGATCTGAATTTGTGAACACTGAAACAAATACATTGAAATTCAGCTTTAATATCAAGATATTTCAGATTTTTATTTCACATAAATTCAGATGCATGATTTTCAAATTATTTATTTTCAATACTGAAAATTCGGTGTCTGATCAAATTCAAATCATTCTGTCTCTTGTTTGCTTCCTGCTTCTGCAACAACTTTCTACTCTCGCCATGAACTGTTCCACTCCAGCCTTAACGTATGAGGTTCTCGGTTGTTTTGACCGTCCCGATAGTGTGTTGGTTCAACAGTTTGAGGAACTGTGGCATCGCTGCAGTGGAAACACGAAAAACTGTTTCGCAGTGGGGGACCGGCATGGAATGGGCCCTGGAACCGCCTCAGTGGAAAAGGGGTACAAGAGGACTAAAAAAACATGCTAACTTTTGGCTTTAAAAAAGGGAGCTTTTATTCTGAAAGAAATGTGTATATCAGGTTTAATGTATTATTTAACTGTTGAGGTTAATTGTACAGAGCAATCAAATATGTGTTTTATCAATTTGAAATCCTTTTATTAGAAAAATATCCTTTGTGGCAGTGTGACAGTACTTTAAGAATGTGATGTTTTAAAGAGCCACCCAACCCCCAATATAACCTAATTATTGGTTTGGATTTCTCACATTTTCTTTCAAATTAAAATGACCTATTAAAGAGGCACTATTCTGCTTTTGGGGGTTTTCCCTTCCCTGTAGTGTGTTATATAAGTTATTGTGCATGTAAATGGTCTGCAAAGGTTAAAATCGTTGAGTTCCCTCCGGTTAATTTGAAACTTTTACCATGTATGGTTTTTCATGTATTTATTTATAGTTTTTTTTGGATCATGTCCACTGATTGGTTATGGTTAGCTCAAAAAGTTACTAGACCTAGATCCCCCTTTTTTGCTCTTGTTGGTCTTTCTCATTAAATTGACATAGTTATTGTATGCAGTGTCTTTGGTGTGCATACAGTTTACAAAATATAAACAAGATTTGTTATAATGTGGTAAAACTACATTTTTTAGTTTAAATGATCTCACTGAACCTAATAGTTTTAATTAAAACGTAATATTATGGCTTTCAACTAACGTAATACTTTTATGTGAAATTGATTGACATAACATGTTTAATTAAAGTGAACGGTTCAGTTTTTTCAGTGTGGGGCAGTTGGATGAGGTATAGGAGGGGGCCTGGTTTTGGAGGCGTATGTGAGTGAGGAGGAGGACATGAAAATTAATGTATTGAGGGAAATTATTTAGGAGTTTATTTATGGTATACCATAGTCCAGTGGTTCTCAACTGGTCAGGCCTCGGGACCCACTTTTTCCTTTGTCAATAAATCGCGACCCGAAAATTGAACCACTTAAATCTATTCATCAAAAAAATTGTCCTGTAATATATACGCTTTTCAGCATATATTATTAATTAAAGTGAAGTGCAGTGCATATATCCCTTATATCCCTTCACAGAACTAAAGTATGCTTTTAAAAAAGATTTAATGAGATGAAGGAATCAAAGCTGAACCGTATAACATGAAAAAGCACACATGCTGAAAACCCAACCCCAGAATGGGGGTCTGTGGAGATTTTTTGAAATAATAACATATACACTACGCATTCTGGTACACTCTGAGAAGAAAATAAATAAATGTATTACTACCTGACATTTTAATAGTATTTTATGCCATGTCTTTTTTACTTTGTTCTGACAGCTGAACTTGCTGCTCCACACGGAGAGAAGAGCAAAGAGGGAAGAGCAAAGAGGAGATAGTCTGTGTGAATTACTTTAAATTATGGGTAAGGGTAGATAGCTCCCATTGTTCTGTGACCTGTCAATCATCAAACCGGGGGTCATATTTCATGTTCATTAAAAAAAGTTATCAAAGCCGTTTATGGTCTCCGGTACTTCCAGTCCAACGCCTACTGCATGCACAGCGTTAGAAAATCGTGCCTTCAAAATAAAAATTTGAAAAAAATAGATAATATTTGTTCAACTTTTTTTTTTCTTCACTCACACATCGGTGACCCACTCGAAACGGGTCCGCGACCCACCAGTTTAGAACCACTGCCATAGAAGATTTTGTTGCAGTAGTCTATTCATTATTAGATGAAAAGCATGGATCAGGGTTTCAGCAGCAGAGAAAGAGTGATGGGCGACGACGTTGTTATGATATGAGATGGAAAAAGGTATTTCTGGTGATATGGTTGAAATGGTTCTCAAACAAGTTTTTTTGATCTGTGATTATGTACTTGGCATGCTGCCCCTGAACACACCTCTTCACTTAGCCCTAGACTTTATAGGGACCATCACCTGGTTATGTTCTTATCATCACAGTAAATTGCTATTTTCTGTCACAGTTCCATAATTATTACAACCAAGAGGCTACATACTACATGATTGAAACAACAGAAACAATGTTAATATCTGTCAAAACTTCACTTTATTGCTTTCAACATTATGATGCCACAGTTAGTTGCTATCATCCCTGTGTTCTGTTGTTTTTCAACTCATGTCTGGTCAGCTGACTTCTCCACTTTGACCTTCTTGATGCAGCTGTCGTTGAGCTTCTTCAGGTGTTTGGTTCGGTTCTCCAGGCGGACCAGCCACTCCCCCCTCAGCCTGGGAACGCACGCACGCACGCACGCACGCACGCACGCACGCACGCACGCACGCACGCACACACGCACACACACACACACACACACACACACACACACACACACACACACACACACACACACCATTTATTTAACTATTGTGACTCAGTAGTGACATTTTTGGCAGTTTTTGATAATGATTTTTAAGTTTTTATCACACACATTTTATTTTTCATATTTTGGAAATTAAACCTCAGCTCCGAAGAAAATCTAAAATATATGCATCCACAATACAGACAGTCAGACAAACCCACAAAAGACCATTCAAATATGCCAGGCTATTACAGCATAACATCCTTAAGTCTACTGTTTTATAAAACATGCTAGAACCCTGGTAAAAATAGTGTAGTTCTTGCTATTTGCCCTCAAATCTAGCCATTTTCTATACAAATACATTTTATTTTCCTGGTTTCCAATAGGGACATGCTGCTATATTATTTGTGTGGAAAAAACACGTTTTTTTGTGGTATTGTGCAAACAATGACTTTGAATTAAAGAATTTGGAAGTTATTGTCAGGACTGAAGTTTGTTAAAAATGTAACTGTCAAAAGATTATATTTTTCTATTGCAGTTTTGGGATTGGACGTCTTTTTCCATTTACCTAACAAGTGAGTTTATTTTATCCGACACCGCACGCAAAATAAAAATGCATCAAAAGGTAATGTTTGCAAAATAATTTACATATGCAAGACAGACACAGAAAATAATAACTTTTTGTTTGTTTGTTTACATAAAAAGCGTTGAAGCTAGTTAAAGGATTTTAATAAAATAATATGAATAACTTAATGGATTGTTTTTTTAAATCTTCAATCACATCTCAGTAGCAGGCAAGAACAAATGCAAATACTCTATTGCTAGCTAATTCAAGTGTGTGTGTCTGTGTGTGTGTCCCCTTTATTCAAGGCCTGACTCAATAACAGCACTTAGTTATGTCCTGTTACACTTAATTGTCATGATATCCTGCACTTCACAGTGTGTGTATGAGCAGCACTGAGGTCAGATTTAGAGTGGAGGCAGATCTGGTATCTATCTGACAGCTGCAGTGTTATCACTGACACATCAGCGGTACATTTCACTCCTTTATTTCACCATCAATCAAATACACGCCACCTCTGTGTGTGTGTGTGTGTGTGTGTGTGTGTGTGTGTGTGTGTGTGTGTGTGTGTGTGTGTGTGTGTGTGTGTGTGTGTGTGTGTGTACGTGTGTGTGTGTGTACGTGTGTGGACGTACATGTGTGTGTGTGTGTGTGTGTGTGTGTGTGTGTGTGTGTGTGTGTGTGTGTGTGTGTGTGTGTGTGTGTGTGTGTGTGTGTGTGTGTGTGTGTGTGTGTGTGTGTGTGTGTGTGTGTGTGTGTGTGTGTGTGTGTGTGTAACATAACCCTCACTGTCAGCTGTCCTCACTGTCTCTTTGCCACCTTCCTGTCGACTTTTCTGGATTATTCCATTTGTCCTTTCAGCTGCTGATAATCCACCTGACCCCAGCAGACCACAGACAGACACAAAGGCGGACAGACAGGGAGAGAGACGAAAACAAGGGCACACAGACAGACAGGTAGCTAGTTAGTCAGGTAAGCAGGCAGAGAAAGACAGACAATAGCAGGACAAAAGGCAGGGGGACAAACACACAGACAGACAGATATGGAGGGGGATTCACAAAGGGGGACATTTACGATGTTATGGCAACAAGCTGGGAATCTCCTTTTTTTGGATAATAACAAGGTTCTTAGTGAGGAAGGGGAGCTGACACGGCGAGAATACATATTTTAAAGAGGACATAATGATGATTTTCAGATTCATATTTGTATGTTGTCCTCATATTTGAAGAAACCAGAAAAATAGTGTCTTGATTTTCAATGTTTCAAAGCACATTAAACTAAGCTGCATTTAGAGTAGATGAATTAAAAATATCTTTAGTCTGTCTTTAACTATCCTAAATGAAATTGTTAAATTAAGCTAAAATGTACTGGGGTGTGGGTGTGTGTGCTTGTGTGCATGTGTGTACAGTTAGTATAAAGGTGTGATGTATGCACATTAAATATAAAACTGTGTGAAAACAGATATCCCCCCTTGGCAGGTAATGAGAAATGTATTTTAATTCACAATCTTCTTGGAATTGAATGTGTGAATGGGCAGGATGGATATATACGATTAAGGTCATTCAAGGACTGTTTATTGATCGTCAATTTAAAAACAGTGCTGCAAGAAGGTGCTGTTTACACGAGAACGCAAACGGTTGTATCCGCTACTTCTCTCTTTCGTATAGCCCGTTTGTTCACATGAGGCCGTAACGGAGACGCGGAAACGGACCCCGCAAACGATAACGGGTCCCAAGGTGGATAGATTTGCAAACGAAACGCTCTGGGGGGGGGGCAAACGGCTCTGTGTGTATGCCCTATACGATCATTTCCTGATAACAATGAAGCCATAGCCCCACCTCTCCCCACCTCTGCTGCTCACTGCTATAGCATGGTCAGTAGCTACTGCTACAGCTCCTCTACCACAACCATCAGCAACATGTGGACATGGAGAATTACATGAACTACATGTTGCTAAATCCACCGCGGGGCATAAACAGAAGGGCAACCATGGCAACCATGCTTGGGGGTCTTCTTCGCTGCTTTTGGTGTATTTTGTGGCGGAAGTACAGCGCCACTTACAGGCCCGGCATATGTACTACAGCGTCTCCAGCGCTTTCGAACGGTCTCGTGTTAACAGAATACTTTTTTGATATCGTATTCAGTTCGTTTGCGTTTAGTTTGCGTGTAAATGGGGTCTGAGTCCTATAAACCGGGAAATGAGTTTGCATTTTAACCTTGTCTTAAAGTTGACGGTTATTAAACGTGTTTTTGTAAGATGCCTGAAATAAGGTCTGCGGTTAAAGGTGGGGTAGGTAAGTTTGAGAAACCGGCTCGAGATACACTTTTTGTTATATTCCATGGAATGCTCTTAACATCCCGATAGCAATGAATATCTTAAGTGCTTTGACAAAAAATCCATTAAAAAATGTCATCTGTGGAAGCCGTAGCACTGTAAAAAGCACGACCAATCATTTTAGCCGGCCCGGCTAAAATAACTGGATGGCCTATCTGCCTGTCAGCTTTCCATCTGTGCACAAACTTATCTCGTACCCTCATTGTTCATGTGCGCATTCGTGTGTGTTGGAGGAGGGGCTCTGTAAGGAAGTGGCAGATTTTTTCCGGCTGTGTATTTTCAAATTCTAGCGCACTCCAGCTGGTTTCTCCAAAATTACCTAACCCACCTTTAACACAAGCTGAAGAGATTTTCGCGTTTTTTACAACATAAAATATGTCAGTAAATACCCCACCGGTAAACATCCAAAGCTTCAATGTGTCTGTCACGATTCTTATGTCATGTCACGGTTTTAGTTTGGTGTGTCTTGTAATGGGTTTTTGCTGTTCTATTCTCCCTGTCATGTTTCCCTCCTTGTATATTGTCTGGTCCTTCTCCCTGGTTGCGGTTGGATAATCCAAAAATCAGCTCCTGACGTCTAACCCTATCGTCTATTCCTTGACCTCTGAGTGTAACGTCACAGGGTTAAGGGATAGTGGATAGGAGAATTCAAAAGGATTGAGGAGAAGAGCCTGTGGTACTCCGACTGCACTTTCACTATCCAACGTGTTTATGATGCGCCAGCGGACGTCATAAATGTGCGTCTGCTGCTGTTGCTTTATACTTTATGAACGTGGACAACAGAGAAACATATTCTTCATGACCAAAGTTGGAATTTAAATAAAAAAGGAAAGTGACATTTATGCTCGTCACCCTCTCCCTCCGGTCCACATTAATACAAATGATCCCAAGATTGTATGAACTATGAGAAGGTCTTAAAATCAATACAAATGTATTTATTATAAACATTAGTCTTTAACACCTATCACTGTGTACATCACCATTCAAACATCTTTTAAAAGTTGAACAAACCCCACACAGCTCAGTGAAATGTTGGCTTTATTTGATCATTTCAGTAAAAACTAACGTTCATATTTCTCTTTTTGATAATACCGATGAACGTTCAAAACAAAGCACTTTGGCAACTTACCACATACATTTTAAAATGCTTAATAAGCACCGTAACTTTCATGATATAATTTCTCGGTCATAATCGGTTGTTTCCGTGAATGGCCGACTGTTGTGTGATGGCAAATGCTGCGGCCGCAAGGCATTGTGGGGCAGCATTTTCTCCTCTCCTTTCGTCAAGGGAGGTCCAGTGGTTCCTAAGCTAAAGGAGGTTATAGGAAGCCGACTAATCTTCTTCCGGTGGTCCTGCCAACCCTATGTCCTGTGCCGTTGGAGGTCCAGCCGACACCTGTTTCGTCGGGGGTCCTCCCAACTCCATGTCCTGTCCCATTGGGGGTCCCGCCGACTACTCTTCTGCCGGGGGTCCTACCAATCCTATGTCCTGTGCCGTTGGATACCCCGCCGACTACTCTTCTGCCGGGGGTCCTGCCAACCGTATGTCCTGTGTCGTTTGAGGCCCCGCCGACTACTCTTCTGCCGGGGGTACTGCCAATCCTATGTTCTGTGCCGTTGGAGACCCCGCCGACTACTCTTCTGCCGGGGGTCCTGCCAACCCTATTTCCTGTGCCGTTGGAGGTCCCGTCGACTACTCTTCTGCCGGGGGTCCTGCCAACTCCATGTCCTGTCCCGTTGGGGGTCCCGCCGACTGCTCTTCCGCCGGGGGTCCTGCCAACTCCATGTCCTGTCCTCGTTCACTCAAACGTCACTCTTAAACAACGTCTTTTAATGATGACATGTGCACAGCTGTATACCCTCTCATCGGGCTTAACTGAATAACCCTTTAGAACCGACCCATTTCTGGTTAAATATTTATTGAAATGACTGAATCTTTCTCTTGTTAGTCAAGGAATTCAATGTATGATGGTTGGTCCTGCTTTTGCGTTCCGTTTTGGTGTAAAAAGGCTACATTTAAATAAAAATATAATTATAGTAATGTAAAAGCCTTTTAGAAATGAATTGCACATAATAATTCCCACGGAGCTGTGAGCACTTATACATTTATGTGACGCTTTTCCACTCATCTTCCAGTTGTCGGTTCTCCTCTGTTGAAATCGACCAGCTGTGAAGGTGGGGGCGGGGCTTTTATACGCGAGTAGTGAAAACACTTCCGCGTAGTCTGCTCGCGTGTATCCTCCCTTTCGTCTCCTCCCGCACCCCTCCTCCCTCACCCCTCCTCGACTCCTCCATGTGCATTTCAGCTATTGGGACGTCCTTCAAAATGGCGTGTCTTGATCGATTTCCGGGTCAAGTCCCGGAGGAGGGGAAGAGAGGAGTCGAGGAGGGGTATTGGGATGAGGCTCCTGTGTTTACCTCCCTGACGTTAGTTTCCCTGGTGTGTTGTCTGATTGTGTTCACCTGTACCCCTTGTGTGTCTCCTGTGCTCATCAGCACCTGATTGTTTTCACCTGTGTCTTGTTATCCTGTGTTTAAATTCCCCTGTCTCCCAGTGTTCAGTGTCAGTTCGTCTTGTCTCTTGCCATGGTCAGGTCTATGTTCTCTGTGCTCTTGAAAAGTTTTGTTTCTCACTACGTGAGCGCTTTCATTTTGTTCTCAATTTTTGTCATCTCAACTTGAGATTTGATAGTGACCATTTTTTGTTCATCTTGCTGTATTTTGGAAAAATAAAGTATCTTACCAATACTTTACCTCTGTCGCCCGGATCGTGCAATTGGGTCCTACATCCTAAGTGTCTGAGTTCTTAACAGTGTCTTAAAAACAGCAGTTGCTAACAATGCAGGGGCGGATCTAGAAAAATATTCATGGGGTGGCAGGAGAATTTGAGGGGTGGCATCCCCTGGCAGAAGTATATGCTGATTTAATCGCAGTCATATCAATCTTAACTTGGAAAGCCACAATATATTTATATTTGAACTCAATAACATCAGGTGACATTATTGTGGCACAACAGTAAAGCCTTAAATAGAAATATATAAAATGGCAGACATAATTGAATGCATTTTAACTGAACAATAACTGAATGAGTTTGTCTCACTCTTAGACCAGCAGGGGTACCACATCTATGCAGACTGCTGCAACAAGTACATTAATTAACTGTCTCATCTATGTTTTTCTGTATGAATATGATACTATAACAATCATATTATTCCTATAAGCTGTCAATCACTGTTATGATTCACATATTCAGTGTTATTATTAAATAAACTATATTTGTTGGAGTTAATGATGAATGTTCCTCAAGATGCTTGCTCACTCTCCTTCAAATTTGAAAGACACATTACTATCATATATCAAAAGAATCAAAGGAACAGTTCAGCGCCCCACAACTTCATTGCAAACAGTTACAACCTTGACTTCACATCAGAAAGAACAAACATTAAAGAAGTGACTAACTGCACCAGTTAGGGTTAAAAAACGTGTATTCAGCTAAAACATATACATCGCTGCAGTTATTATCCAGTTATTATCCAGTGGAAAGTCCTTACCTACTGGCCTAGTAGGCAGGGGTGGACAGGCCATCTGGCATACCGGGCATCGTTCCGGTGGGCCGTTGACCCAATGTGGGCCGTTGACCCAATGTGGGCCGGTCCGCTATGGTTTTTCTTTCTTTTCTTTTTTTCCCTCTAAATTCCCTCCAATTGGGCCGGCCAATTGGCTACAGAGGGCTAGCAGTTTGTTGCCAGCATCGACACATATTATTGGTCTATTGTTTGTCATTGTCAATAAATCATGGGCTGACAGGCTCAGAGAGCCCTGACAGTGCTGTCAATCACAACACAAACCAGGGTGGGGCGGGACCTCATCGCATGGGCGGGAGTCGCGGGACGGGCTGCTGCTGAGCTGAAAATGGATAAGCAGAAGAAACGCCCGGGTGGCGCTGAAAAACTGCGAATTAAAAAGCTGAAGTCTCTGGAGGTGGAGGCTGCTAAATATTCTAAATTGACGGACCTATTTGGTAACGGGTTCACCGCCCCAGCAGGTGCTGCTGCGCCGGGAGACGAGCGAGTGGAGGCATACATGGTAAGTAACGTTAGCCTGGGGCTGGCTAGGCTACATTTTTGAGACGTGTCCAAAAAAAAAGTAGAAAACGTTTTTACATTGAATGTGATGTGACCTAATTAACTGCATAGTCTTACTTGTGACAACATATTAGCCCAGAGTTGAAGGGCTGTGAATGTTGGTAGTTGTTGTTGATTTTGTTTAAATATGCCAAATTGTGATATTATGGGTTATTATTGATCAGATGATTTAGCTAGGCTAGCTAAGAGCTGCTAACGTCAGCGGTTTCTTGTTGCCATAGCAACAGTAAACGTTCACATAGACCAGGGGTTGGCAACCCAAAATGTTGAAAGAGCCATATTGGACCAAAAAAAAAAAAAAAAATCTGGCTGGAGCCGCAAAAAATTAAAAGCCTTATATAAGCCTTATAATGAAGGCAACACATGCTGTAAGTGGCTATATTAGCCTACTATCAAAATTATAAGTAGGCTACAAATACATAATGAGCATTCATGATTAAATGTTTATTTTCCCTGCAGCGCATCCTGGAGAGAATGACGCACCACGTGACTACTCTGCTGTACGATGGTGCTTTAAGTTGAACTTCCATTATAATATTAATGTATTATGTTTCGTTGCATTGATGAAATTATAGAAATACAATAAAGAAATCAGATTTTTTATGTCATTTTTATTTTAGGATTCGAAAAAACAACAACAAAATGTGCAACGTGCATAATAGGCCTCCTGTAATTTCAGAAATTAATTATAATATATATAATATTTAATAATTAAACCTCCCCATGGAAATAAAATGCAGTCCTTTTCAATCCTCAATAATACAATACAATACAATCCTCTTCTCTTTTCCCCCTTATCTGGGCAACAGACAGAGTGCAATAAAACAGCAGCCTTTTGAAAAGGTAAAGTATATACAATTAAAATAATACAGTTTAAGTTCGATTTCTGTGCATTATCCTCTTCTCTTTAGTTTTCTGCAAATGTGCAAGGGTAAAATGCAGCAGCACCCTCTTCTCTTTTGACACGCACAATACAATGCAGCCATCCTCGGACCTGAGCAACAAAACACAATAATATCCCTGTGTCATTCCAAATATATACTGACAAAAATCAGAAATCACTTTATAAAAACAGCCACTTTGTTACTAAATATGTGCCTATGACAGGATTGTGTTCTTACCCGTTTAATGTGACTTCTGTTTTCGGACATCACTGGACAGCTTCTCAACATCGGGCATGTAAGATGTAACTTTAATCTTCACGCAGGACTGCAAGCTCTCATCTGTGAGGCGGGTGCGGTATTTGGATTTTATGTAGTTCATGTTTGAGAATATCTGCTCGCACAGGTATGTTGATCCAAAGATGGATAATACTCCAAATGCATATTTCTTCATGTTCCTATAACTGTCTGGAAGAGCATTCCATTGTTTCAAACACAAGTTTCTCGGGTGTTGGGAGGCTTTCAATTTCGCTCCATTTGTGGCTTTGGGCAAGCTGGGCTTTCTGGCGAGTGACGTCTTCAAGCTCGGCTGTCAGACTTTTGAATTTGGACATCCATAAATCTTTGTCAGCTATATCAGCCATTTCCATTTTAAGGTCAGCTTGATTTACTCCTGGGAATGTGTGCAACAAGGACGGGTCAATCTCCAGGGGTGTGACAGGGAAAGATAGTGTCATTTTTTCCTTTCGGAACTCGCTAAATCTGCTCCCAAATGCAGTTTGCATATCAACGATCGCACCTTGTAAATAATCACCGTTGAGTGTGTGATCGTGATGGGCTTCTTTGAACTCTCTCAGGGAGGGGAAGTGAGAGAGCGTGCCTCGCTGTACATCTCTGGCGAATACAGTCAGCTTGCGCTCGAATGACAAAACAGCTTCCAGCATTTGCAGTGCAGTGTTTCCCCGGCCCTGGAGACTTTTATTCAGCATGTTTAGGTGACTTGTCATATCCACCATAAAGTGCAGTTTTTCCAGCCACTCGGTATCTTCCAGTTGCGGGTAGTTCGGGTTTTTGCTTTTCAGGAATGTTTTCACATGTTCTAAACAAGCAACAAAGCGACGCAAAACCTCACCCCTGGACAGCCACCGGACTTTGTTGTGTAGCAGGAGATCGGAATATTCGCTGTCAACTTCATCTAGAAATGCACGGAACTGACGGTGGTTTAATGCTTTTGCAATTATCTTGTTCACCATCTCGATGACAAGGTTCATCACCTCCATACACTCCGGTGGGAATGTTTGTGCACACAGTGCTTCTTGGTGCAAGATGCAGTGAAATGCAAGCAGATTTCGATCCAACGCTTTCTGTAGTAAAGTCACAAACCCCTTTTGTGATCCTCTCATACTGGGTGCCCCATCTGTAGCCACTGAAATCAGGTGGTTGGTGTTTATTCCATTGTCATTTAAACACTTCAGCACAGCCTCACATATGTCCTCCCCGCGTGTTTGGCCTTTCAGTGGTATTAATTCGATCATTTCTTCTTGCGGCCCATCAGAGTTCACATACCTGCATAACAGCGCTGCCTGTTCAATATCGATCACATCACACGACTCATCACAGGCAATTGAGTATGCTGGAGCTGAATTAATGTCCTTGATTTGCTGATTGGTGATGTTGTCTGCCATTTTAATGGCCCTTTCCTTCACTGTCTTTGCGGAGAGAGGCATGTCTTTAATTTTCTGTATTATCTCGGTTTTGTTTTTGAAGTCTGAAAATAGGTGCTCTGATATTTTAATGAATGAATCCTTCATGTAGTCACCATCTGTGAACGGTTTTCCACGCTTTATCATCTCCCGGGTTGCAACAAAACTAGCAGCAGTAGTGGAGTTTGGAGATGCAATCCACTTCTTAAATCTATCTTTGCGCTCCTCTAATTTCTCCAGAAGTAATGCAATCACACTTTTTCTCTCACTCCCAACTGGGTACTCGGCTGCAAATGTAGCATGCCTTCCATGGAAATGTCTTTCCACGTTACTCTTTTTGTTATTTGACAATTTCTCATTACAAAGCAAACATACAGGCAATCCTTCCGCATTGGCAATGAAAGCAAATGATTCGGTCCAAGAACTGTTGAATCCTCTGTTCTCCTCAGCTATCTTTCTCTTGTTCCCTTTGGGATCCATGGCCCATGACACACCCGCCGGTTTGTTAGCAACAGTTAGCACCTCGGAGTTACGCGGTTAAATTACGCGGTTAAAACAATCCAGTCTAGCCCTGACCCTGGCACTACGCCGAGCTGAAACGTGTGTCGCAGGCTATGACGTAAATCTTCGTTGACAGAAATGTTAAATTAAATTAAATATTTATTATACACATTTTTACAGCATTGGATAATAAATTATATTAAAACAAAAAATATATTCACACCATCTTTTTCCATTTTCATATTTTTGAAAAAGCTCCAGGGAGCCACTAGGGCGGCGCTAAAGAGCCGCATGCGGCTCTAGAGCCGCGGGTTGCCGACCCCTGACATAGACCAACGAGCTGTAAGTAGAGATGAAGCTGCAGAATCAAGCTGTATAGAGAACCGCAGTGACGCGTCGTAAAACCCGGAAGTAAGTTAGCATTTTTAGCACTTCCGGTTCCTTCCTCAAAAAGCAATGCATTTTTTCCATAGGGTTTTGGAAAATAGCTCGAAATAAGGTCTGTGGTTGACACAAATTTAAGAGATAAATCACGTTTTGTTCTACGACATTAAATACATCAGCAGTGACCCCACTGGGGATTTTTGAAGAGTTTACGTGTCTGAAAAACGATGGTTGTTACCGAGTGGCTGAATAGGACTACAGAAATTGTCGAGGCCGTTGTACGTCATTACGCCGAACACGTAAACACTCCCGCTAAGTTTGTTTTCCCCTGTGTTCTGCTTGAAAGCAAGTACCTGCCTATCTTTAGTATCTGTATATCTATATCTGACTATTAGAATCTGTATTTTTGAAATTGTCGTTTTTAACACCGTAGTTTTACAAATGATAGAATAATTAATTACCAGTGTTTTCCAATTTTACTCGGCAGTTCGTTTCGTTAGCTAAAGCTAGCGCAACTAGTTAGCTACGCAATGGTTTGTTGCTTTGCTCCGGGTTGCAGCCACAGGTCTTCGCATGAAACGTGCTTGTTCTATCGTTTCCCGGCCAATGTTTTCCAAAGGAGAGTCTGGATTCGTGCCATGAGGTAAGCTGACGTTACATTTTTGTCCATTTCACGGTGAAATGTAAATGATGGGTAGTGACTGTATCGTTGTTTTAGAGATGGCGCTGCTGAAAAGACCGCAACATAAGTAAAGATAATGAATACATCCTATTAAAACCTGTGTGGCTTATATGATAAGTCTAATTAGTACAAGCAGCATAACGTTTCACCATGTAACTAAAGATTGTAGTCAGGGAAATCAGTTTGACATATTGAACTAATAACAAATCACCTCTGGCTGGCAGAGAACTCTCTGCTCCATAGCTTCTCTTGGACGTAAAATCACATGTACATTTTACATTTATGTTCAATTTAATATTCCATCGCTTACATACTTTTGTATATATAATAACTTATATTTTGTTTTTCTTGTTATGCTGCTGCAACACAAACATTTCCCAAATTGGGATCAATACAGTAATATCTTATCTTAATTAATTAAGAAATATAACTATTATAATTAGTGTAGCAGCTGACACCTATTTTCAATATGGATTAATCTACCATTTATTTCTTTAGTTCAATTTTCATCTATAAAAATAGTGAAAATGTTCACGAGACTTATCAAAGTGCAAGGTTATATCTTTAGATGTTTTGTTTTAATGCTCCTACAGTATATGTGACGGTGTGACTTCCATGAAACTAATATTTTATATCTTCCCAACAGACGAGCTGACAGGAAACCTAACACTCTAACAACCACAACATTGCAAAGGCGAGTAAATCTAAATTAAAAACAATTCACAATTTTTTTATTTCTTCTTCCATGCAGTGAGGTGAAGCTGACCTTGCACTTGGTGCCAGTAAGGATGTTCCTCACGCAGGCTGAATGTTTCTCCTTCCTTACTGACACAGAAGCCCTTGATTTGCAATGCTTCACTAATTGTCATTTCCCTGGCTCCGTAGGGACACTTTACCTCCAGCACAGCGGAAGACCCTACCAGACCATCTGGAGATGCCCCCAACAATCCTGATAGGGAGAGCCACAAATCTGACTCATGGACCTGCATCTGGGTTGCAGTGGTGAATGCCCTGACGCCCTCACATTCATTCATAGTCCCCCACTGTACAGACAAAACACCATCAAGGGCCTGTTGTTGCCCTAGCACCCTGGCAATAAGGGAAGCAGTCACACGCTTTGACCTCAGGACAGCTCCAAAGTTGCTGGCAGTCAACCTTCCTTTCCTGAACAAATGCCAGTTTGGTTTGGTTCGCTGACCAGTGGTAGCCACCTGAATTGCCCTCTGTTGCTCTTCAGACAATGCCATGCTTGCCACAATTGCCTCAGGTCCCTGATGCCCAACAGATTTGATAATTTCAGGAACAGTAAATGTTTCCAAGCTGTAGTGTTCCTCTTCTGGCTCGGGGGAGAGAAGCCAAGAAATTCCTGAAAACCTGCCCCCGAGTCTGTCCCTCAGCCAGTCACGATCTTCGGAGGTGGGCTCTCTTGTCAGCAGGTTAAATTAGTTATTGGTTTCAACAGTCACATTAAAACAGTTACTAAATCAGCTTACTATCACCTAAAGAACATATCTAGGATTAAAAGACTGATGTCACAGCAGGATTTGGAAAAACGTGTCCATGCTTTTGGCTTCAGTAGACTGGACTACTGCAATGGTGTCTTCACAGGTCTCACTAAAAAATCTATTAGAAAGCTGCAGCTGATTCAGAACACCGCTGCTCGAGTCCTCACTAACACTAAGAAAGTGGATCACATCACTCCTGTTCTGACGTCTTTACACTGGCTTCCTGTGTGTCAAAGAATAGATTTCAAAATACTGCTGCTGTTTATAAAGCACTGAATGGTTTAGGACCAAAATGCATTTCTGACCTCCTGCTAAATGATGAACCATCCAGATCTCTCAGGTCTTCAGGGACTTGTCAGCTTTCTGTCCCCAGAGTCCGAACTAAACATGGTAAAGCAGCGTTCAGTTATTATGCTCCAAATATCTGGAACAAACTCCCAGAAACCTGCAGGTCCGCTGCAACTCTTACTACTTTTAAATCCAGGCTGAAGACTTTTCTTTTTGTCGCTGCTTTTAATTGAACTATTCATACCTTAGACTGCACTGTAACTTTTATCCATGTATTTTTTCTTTTAATGTTTATTTTATTAGCTTTTCTTTTTAATTACTGATTTTAAATGCCATTTTTTTAATGTCTTTCATTTTTTGTAAAGCACTTTGAATTGCCTTTTGTTGAAAAGTGCTATATAAATAAACTTGCCTTGCCTTGCCTAATAAAGATTTCATGTGAAAGATACAATTGATTTGTTGATGGGAATTAATGTGAATAAATTAACTCTAGGTTAACGGTACTCTTGCTATCACTACTCACCGACACTATAAACCTTGTCCCTCATTCTAGCCCTGACAACACCGGTAAGCACACCTTCATCTCGGCTGCACTGTTACGTGTCCTGACTTGTAGTGGTTCTCTCCTCTATCTACACTCTTCTTGTCATCTTTGTAAAACGATATCAGACTGGTAATTGACACAGCCATGACTTCTAGTTAAATTCAGTGTGGCTAAAATGAAAAGCTTTGTTAAAATATGCAAGCACGCAAAAGTCAAATTCAGCTTTATTGTCAAAAATTCTACATGTGTTATACATCCAGAAATATCGAAATATCGTTTCCCACAGTGTGACATGTATACATAAAACAAAACAAAAAGGGCCTAGATAAACGTGGTATACATTAAACAAAACAAAAAGGGCCTAGATAACCGGGGTATACAGTTTAAAATGTTAATATATTTAAAGTGTTCAAATTGCAGTTTCAGTGCAAGTCAGTTGAAACGATCTTAAGTTGGCGTGACGTTGAAGTCGTGCGACCCTGCTGCTGCACTGGCTTGTAGTTCGTTTATAGCATAACGTTAGCATTTCGCTTTTGGCGACTAGATTTATGATTCAAAAATTATAAAAGTAGGGTTGACATGTGGAGATTATCCGGCTGAACAAAACGTGATCCCTCTCTTAAATGTGTGTCAACCACAGACCTTATTTCGAGCTATTTTCCAAAATACTATGGAGAATTTGCATTGGTTTTTCATGAAGGAACCGGAAGAAGTTTACTTCCGGGTTTTACGACGAGTCACTGCGGTTCTCTATTGTAAATACAGATGAGATACTTTGAATTTTAGCACAAAATACAAGTAAACCTATAGGAAATAATTACATTAATTTTCAATATTTGCCATTGAATTTATTGTAATCTTTCAATTCATTTATTGTTTACTGAGGTGATAACTATTTCATAATTTGTGTGTAACTTTAATTTCTGTGTAAATGTGTTACTTTTACTGTAGTTTTCAAATGGCTGTGTATAGTGCTGTCTTGAGCATTTTCAGGTATTGTCACAAAGATCTGACTTTTTTGCATTGGAAAACACTAAGTGTCATAATGAAAACATGGCAAAGCCACTAGTGTTGTTACGCTCGCGAACGTTTCGTTCAATATGAACTAATCTTTTATCTTGTACATTATTCTGTGGTTTTGAGTTATTTCCCCATCCAATGATAAATGCTTTCCCTATGTCCAGCCCAGACAGGTTCAGGGCAAGTCCAGCTGGTCAGTTCAGGGAGAGAGCCAGACCAGATCAGGCAGCCCAAAGACTGCACCACCTGAGAGGGAAAAGGCTGGAGAGAGTGAGGAGTGTGTCAGCCCAAAGACAGGATCACTCGAGAGAGGGAAACAGCTGTTGAGAGCTATGAGTGTGCCAGTCAAATAACTGATTTTTTTTCCACAACCTGATCAGACAAATCTCCAATCATTTTTAAATGACCATCCTCAGCAAAAAAGTAGCAATCCAGTGGTGCAGAAAGTGTTCTGTAGCAGAGACGGCACCAGTAGAAGGTGGCTGACGTACTGTCCAGAGCGTCACATGCTGTATTGTTTCATCTGCATGGCATTCGGTAAGAGAACTGATAGCAGTCTGTTCATCAGTGGGATGTCAGATTGGAGGCATATACACCAGCGCACAGAGGAGCATGAGAGAAGCAGTGGACACAGAAACTGTGCTGAAGCTTACCTCTTGAAATCCGCCAGTGCTGATATCAGCAGTGTGTTTGGTGGCAGTCAGATGTCGGCGCACAGAGAGCAGGTCAGAAAGAGACGGCAGGTTTTGGAGCGCATCATAGATGTCATCAAGGTTCTTGGGAAGAGGGGGCTTGCATACAGGAGGTCAGAAAATGAGGCAGCATATACTCTGGAAGACCACACTGTTCATCATGGTAATTTCTTGGAACTCATACTTCTACTGGGGAAGTATGATTTCTGTTTAAAAGAGCACCTGGACAGCTGCATTGAGAACAGCAGAAAGTTCCATTTGTCTGGTGGCACGAGAGGCAGAGCCTCCCTTGTAACTTTACTCTCCAAAACCACAGTCAACTCAGTGATAGATGCAATTCACCATCTGATTCAAGAAAACATCTCCAGTGATATCAAGAAAGCAGGAATGTTTTCAGTGCAGCTGGACACAACACAGGACATCACCTCTCAGGATCAATGCTCTATAATTATGAGGTATGTTACTGATGTTGTTCATGAGAGGCTTGTTGCAGTGCTGAAGTGCAGTTCATCCACTGGACAGGCCTTTGTCAACATGCTGTCAGAAGTTCTAGACAAAATGGGCCTCAGCAAGACCATGTGCATTGGAAATGCGACTGATAGGGCATCAAACATGCAAGGCCAATACAAAGGATTCTCCTCACTATTGTCTGCACAATCTCCAAACCAGGTGCATGTATGGTGCTACGTACATGTACTAAATCTGGTGCTTGCAAACACAACCCAGATTGTTATTGAGAGTGGGTCCCTGTTTGCGCTCCTCAATGGCATTGCGGTATTCATCAAAGAGTCATATAAAAGGATGAATGTGTGGGAAGAGTCAGGCCGAAACAAGAGACGTAGACGCCTTGCTCCTATTGGCGAGACACGCTGGTGGGCCAAGCATGAGGCCCTGAAGAAGGTGTTTGGCTCCTTTGGAAAACCGGAAGATGGTCTGTACGTTGATGTGCTGTTGACATTATCAGCTATACAGAAACAGGCAACAGTGAAACCATGTATCCGTGTCATGGCCAGAGGATATGCAGAGTCATTGCTCAAGTATGAGACGATCTTGACGGCTCAAATCTTCCTCCGCATATTTGAACATACCTCTCCATTGTCTAAATACCTTCAGACGGCAGGATTGGACATCCTCTCTGCTCACAGAATGGTGGCATCGACACAGGATATGCTGAAAAGCTTGGGAAGAGATTTTAAATCTGTAAAAAAAGCAGCAGACACATTTGTGAACCGGACAAACACAGAAATCCAAGAGAGAGATGACACGGACATTGAAGTGGAGGCCACACTGCCACAAAAGAGGAGGAGGATGAAGAAAGTCTTGCCTGGAGAGATGGCTCAGGATGAGACTCTGGATGATGCAGAAAAATCCTATGAGGTGAATGTGCATAACCGGATCATGGACACAGCAATTGAAGCCATTCATAGGCGCTTTTTAACACACGGCAATCTATATGCTGACTTGGCATGTCTGGATCCCAGAAACTTCCCTCAGCTCTGCACCAGTGCTCTTCCCCAGTCTGCCCTTCAAGACTTAAGCAAGTGCTTGCAAGGATTTGACAGCAAGGCAACCAAGGAAAATATGCAGGCCGAGTCGAAAAGCTTTGCACTCCAGTGGAACAGGCTGAAGGCATCCCCATTGGCAGAGTACAAAGCAAGAACAGTAGAAGATGGATCAGGTGGTGAGGAGGACAACACAGAAGAGGTTGAGATAACTCCCATAAGCTGTTGCTCCTGCAAAGAATGCCCTCTGTGCTGCTACCAGATACTTCGCCGTTTCAACATGCTAACAGATGCATACCCTGTCCTAGGCCTTGCTTATAAATACCTGCTTACATTATCCCTCACACAGGTGGCTTGTGAGCGCACATTTTCAATTTTGAAGTTTATTAAAAACAGACTCAGAAGCACCCTCTCATCTGATAAATTGGAGGCATTTATGTTGATGGCCACAGAGAAAGACATCCTCATGTCCTTGGACTCTGACTCTGTGATAG
This sequence comes from Notothenia rossii, assembly GCF_949606895.1. NCBI lineage: Eukaryota > Metazoa > Chordata > Actinopteri > Perciformes > Nototheniidae > Notothenia > Notothenia rossii. Next base: position 39,157,749 of record NC_136909.1, on the reverse strand, counting down.
ACAGACTTGCAGAGAAGAGTGAGCTGCTTAAAAAGCTGCTCCACTGATAAGGCGACAAATATTTAATATTATTGTTATTATCACACATCACACATTATGGATGTAGTAATTCATTATTTGTCATTTTAATGATGCTTTTCAGAAGTTGTATTGTGCTTATGTGTTGATCCTTAATGGTGGGATCATGTACACTAAATTATCAATTATTCTCCATTACAGGTTGTTCTGATATATTTGAGGAGTCGTTCTCCCTCTGTTCTATACGTGGACTTGTTCTCTCATTTGGGACCACTGTTAGAATTTGGTAAGTTAATCATGTATTTTTTTATGTTGTATAAATTCATACTTCATAATTTTAAAAAAGTTTTGAAAGAAACACACATCCCAAAGGTTTTCAACTCTAGGTGCAGGACAGAGGAAACATTTTATTTATTTTTCAGACTTAATAATGTATCCAATTCCCTCTCAGGTTGACCACTTGACATGTGAGAGCTTGAGGAGTTGTTCCCCCTCCGTCCATTTTCAAGGATTTGCTCCCTTACTGCCTCCACTTCACCACTTTTTGGTCTATGATTTGTTGAGTATGTCATGTGTCTTATAATGTTATATGAATTCATACTTGATTTGTGATGATGAGAGACTTAATAATGTTTCCATGTCTCTTTTAGGTTGACCACCCTATATATGAGAGCCTAAGGAGTTGTTTTCCCTCTGTCCCCTTTTGAGGACCTGCTTTGTCTCCTCCATCATTCACTGGGCCACTTTTGGGTTCCTGAGCTTATTTCATGTGGTGAGAGGAATGCAATATGTGTATGTTTAAAGGTTTATGTGAAGAAACCTACTATATGTGTGATAAATATGTGTGATAAAATGACAATTGGTAATTCATAAATGTCTCTTTATATTCTCTGCTACCATTATCTCCTGTCAAACAGGTTTTCCTGACCTGCTAGAAGTTCTTCTATGATGCTTGAGTCATCCATCATATCTGAGAGCTTCGTCTTGACTTGTGAGTTTATTATGCAACTTGTTTTGTCTCAGATTGAAACAAAAGGTTTGATTATGATTATTTCCTGGTTGAAGATTTTCATATTGATGGTTTTAATTTCAAACATCTGCATATCTTTTAAGTACAATTAACAGTGGTAGGCCTTAGGGCTCTTTTGAGACTTAAGTCATCCTTCATTACAGATACATTTGTTCACTAAGTGTCACTACGTCACAAAAAGGCTACATGGCTACATATATTTGTCAGTACACAGATACTGAGTACAAGTTCTGTTTGCTGTTTCTTGCGGGTCACGAATTTGGTGAGGAGTGGAGCTGGCTGGCTGCGGACGAGGAAGTATAGAGCAATACATACTTGTGCACATACACGTATATGAGAATGCATATCTATTCAGACCTGTAACCCATGTCTTAGACTTTTCACACAGCTATATATATATATTTTTTTTTCCAATTCTCTATTTATGGTTTCATAATGAGTGAGTGAGTTTCAGCTCTAATGCTGCTACTGTCTGTAATATGTTTCTATTTAGATTATTTGGATATTTTTTTGTTATTATTGTCCGAGTCTGGTTTGAACTAATACTGGGCTTACACCAAAAGATTTTCACAGTCACAGACTAAAAACTGAAAGGGTAGCATAAGGGTTCTTCCCGTTAGTCTCGTCCCACCCCTAGTCATGACATAACTTCTGTTGTGATTTGACACTATAATGAATAAAGATTGATTGATATAGCTGTGAATTTTAGTCCTTGAGTTCATAGTTAAGTGCATTATTTGTTAACTGCTATCAAGGAATATAACTCTCCTTTGTTGTATGTATGAGAGAAGATGCTGCAAGATTAGTGGACTTCTATGTAGTGTCCGCTGATAATGTAGTGGGCTGGTCTGGACCGAAAATGCCAGGGCTGAATTTTTGTCCTAGTCCACCCCTGCTAGTAGGTAAGGACCTTTCTTTGGCTGGGCAGTGTAGTTTTACACACAAAGTCTTCTTTGACTTTTTCAGGAGTTAAAACTGTTTTTTGGGGGCAGACCCCCACAAAGAAGAAACATTTTATACACACGTAAGGTCATCATCTCAACCGTTTTTTATGCTCATCGAGTCATCCGTGAGCAGAGCATTAGGTTGGCATGCCTATAACAGCTGAATGCGGCGATTACCATCTTGTTCAGCAAAACACCTCACAAACTTATTAAGAAGTTTTAGTGCGTTTTGACTCAATGCTGAGTACAGCCAAACTTGACAGTCTCTTCTCTGTCATTGTAGACCGCAAATACCTAATTCCTTCCGTGTAATTGGATCCGAATGCTTCTCGTTTTGCGCCGTCCCGTTCAAATGAAATCGCCGCCAATCATATTTTCATGCTCGCGCCAGGGCCGGGGGAGTGGTTACAAGGCTCGCATCTTGTGCTGCATTCACTTGCACTCGGATATTTGAGATTTTCTCTCATAAATGTCCGATGAGCCACAACTTTTCTTTCAAAACAAAGCTGCCAACTGGGGTGGCAACTAGGGTGGCAAGGCATTTTTCCGAGGTGGCAGCTGCCACCCCGTGCCACCCCGTAGAACCGCCACTGTAACAATGAGACTGCTAACCGTCATCAGGCTGTTGGCCTTTAGCTTAGTGGGGTTGATGCGCAGCTTTGCTAACATGATGTTGTTCCTTTAGCGCAGGGGTCGGCAACCTTTTTGATATGAAGTGCCATTTTAAAAAAAAAATGTTATCGGCGTGCCAACGATCGATAATTATCAACTGGGGGGGGGGGGTTGAGGAGCTTGACGCTCGTCAACTATCAGCAGGAGGGCGGGGGAGCCTCGCTGCGGGGAAGCAGTGTGTGGACCTGTCAGCGGAACTTACATGATGCCGAATTTAACAAACACATTTAAATAATTGGTTTAAACGGCATAATGATAAGGACGATCGTCCGTTCTGTGATTCTCCAGAACACACAAGTTATGATATTAGGGTCATGCAGAGTGAGATGAGATCGCTGTCCCTTTAAGAGAGAGAGAGGGGTGCGGCTTGTGCATGTGTGTTTGTGAATGGTAGAGCGACAGTGAGGGAACGTGTGTATGTTTCTGGAAGTGAAACGGGAAAGCAGAAAAACAGAGGTCTGTGATGTATTTTGTGAAACAGAAGAACAGCTAAATAAATGCAACGTCCTCCCAAGAAGAGCTCGCCTCTCTCCAGTCATTTAAAGGCCCAGTGAAGTGTGCACCTGTGCATGATCTGTTATGCTAATACGTATAGTAATGACCAAAATTGTCCATTGGAACCCATGTCAAAAAATGTTGGAATAGCAACAAATTTGACGAGTTTTGAATTTTCCGGGGAAATCTGCAGTCGACCTTCGCCTTCGTGGGCGTGGCTTGCGATCTACTGCGTGACGTCACGAGATGGACGCCGCTGCACTGTTTACATTCACCACCGTTCGTTTTTTCTCTTTTTCAAAGTCGAATTTCTCAACGTTTTTGAGCTAGTATTTTCCTGGAAAGTGTGTCGGAGTCGACTGGAAGTGATTTCCAATCGAGAAAACCTGACAATGGAGGCGACAGTGAAGAAAGAGGGATGAAAAACACAGGGGAAACGATGCATTGCCGCTGGCTGTAGTAATGTCAAGTCTGCCGAAGTGGCGATGTTTCTGTTCCCAAAAGATGAAGGTGAGCCTGGCTGGGGTCATTGTTTCGTAGATTATTTGATTGATCATGATAAATAAAGGCCAGTGGTCGATTCGAGAGAGAGAGAAAGAGAGACTGACAGAGTTACAGGGTTGTTGTTAGCATCTGGTGCTAGCTCGGAGCTAACGGAGATTAGCTGTTTCAACAATAAGGAGAGGGAGAGTGCTCTCCTGTGGGACTGAGAGAGATAACGTCAGCTCAGGGAGGTAAACTGTAGCCTAAGTTATCTCAGTGGGTTTGGTCATCTATGTAAACAAATATTTCCATCTATGTACTATTAGTTGTATAAAATAGGTTAAGAAATCATTCCAATGTTTTTTGATTTTTGAAATATATGTTTCATATGAGTGTTGAGAGCTGTATCCATAAATCTCTTAATGTTGCCCTCAAAGTGCACCAGATTGATCACTTTCCTCATCTATCCTGTCCGAAAAGCTGTCCAAATCAATCATTTCTCTCACACTAGTATCACTTTCCAGAGTCTCCGCCATGTTTACAATCGCAACTGGGTACATCTTGTGACGTCACAGCCACTATCGTCTGCAACTTCCGTTAGGCTCAGACGGCAAAATTAATAATTCATTAATTCATTAATTATGAATTATTAAAAATTATTTTAGCCATGAACAGGCACAATGATATGTAAGGAATGAAACTGCCATTTCATTTTGGTGCAAAAACATGCACTTCACTGGGCCTTTAAGCTAAAGTGGGTTATTGAACCTGAATCTTGTTGCTTCTGCCCTCCTCGACTACGGTCTGGGAGCCGACAGGAAAGTTCAACACACAGATGGCCAGTCCGCCCCTTTGTAGCATACTATTTCGATGAGAGATGAGCAGATCGCCACTGGGCTTTCAACTAAATAAACACAGCCACGCAAAAACTGCGTCATTTGTACAGCTCCTTATGGGTACTGCAATTAGAGAAGTGCTTTCCTCCGTGGTGAAACGATCAGCACTGCACCACGGAGGAAAGCGGCAGAAAGTCACCTGGAGATAAAGAGAGCGGGGCTGCGTTGCGTGCATGGCTTCCTTCTGCAGGTAACGGGGAGACGCGCTCTGGCGGCGGTCTCGCGTTCAGGATCCGAAAATTAATTTAAATATTTTGCACACTTATTCCTAGTGTGCCACTGGTTACGGTGCCGCGTGCCAATGCTGGCACGCGTGCCAGGGGTTGCCGACCCCTGCTTTAGCGGCTAGCCTAACGTTAGCTTTTTACTTCTGGCAATTGCATTTGCGCTTGAAAAATCATAAAGGTCGTGTTAATATGTGGATATTATCCCAATGAACAAGATGTTTAAGTAATATAAACAAGTTTTTCCTCTGAGCTTATTTTGTGCAATATTCAAAAATCCAATGTTAAAATTACCTTTTTGTCAATTGAGAACTTGAGATGCTAACTTCCGGGTGCGCCTATGAGAAACACATCATCACTGCACCTATCTATTGATAATTCATTTAATTTTTGTTGGCTTTTGGGGTTATAAATTAATGGTTAATGGACTTGGAATATAGATCCTTCTGGTGCTTTTATACACTACATGCCAACCTGTACCCATTCACACACACATTGATACAGTGTTAGCAGGGTTGCTGTACAAGGTGCCAAACTTCTCACCATCTAATCGAGTGCTCATTCACACACTCTCACACAACTTCAGGAGCAACTTTGGGTTCAGAATCAAGCCTAAGTAAACATCGACATGTGAAGCGGAGGAGCCAGGGATTGGACGGCTGATATTTGGAATGGTAAATGGACTGCATTTATACAGCACTTTTTATGTTTTGCGACCCCTTAGAGCACTTTTACATTTACAAGTCAGCATTTTCCCGTTCACATGCATTCATACAGAGGCAGTGGCTGCCATATAAAATACCAGCTGCTCAGGGACACACATTCACACACTGTTGCTGCAGGAGCAAATTGGGGTTAAGTATCTTGCCAAAATACACATTGACATGTTGACTGCAGGAGCTAGAGACCGAGCCACTGGGCATCCGATTGGTGGACAACCGCCCAATCACCTGAGGCCAGGAAAATAGCCAATTAGTTAGCTGCATTCACATGATAGTGATTTGCTCTTTGTTCACCGTTAAGTTAGGCACAGAACCTTGTGGGGAAAACACCCAGTTACATTTTGTTCCTATTGTTAACTCCCCTGCTAGCTTGCGTCACTTGGCACAGCTGTCATTGGTTGGGCCTCGAAAGTTCAGCAGCAATCGAGGTCAAAGTTGAAATTAATTAGACAATTTCAAGCTCTCTCCATAGAGATACAATGGCAACGTCAGCGCAGGGCCGTTCTAATGCGTTATACAGCTTTATGCTAGTGCTACTGCTAATAACGAATAATACAAAATAAATGAGAATAACATTTTATTCCAGATTTCCTTGCACATGTCTTTATTTTCATTATGTAGAACAGCACCTCTTCTAATTTAAGTGGAGTGTGAGTCGGCCTCCATCACTCATCGCTCTGTGATTATCACCTCCACCACTTTTTTTCCTGGCTCTGGACGGGTCAAACATAACGCACACAATTAGCAGGGACTAGAGCCGGGGTAGGAGGCGGCAGGGGGGCCGAGAGTTGTGGAGTTGGGGGTAACATTGTAATAGATAGCTGGGGGATTACAAGATGCATGGCACTGATAGGTGGGGGATTAGGGGTACAGTGTAATTGATAGCAAGGGGATTAGGTGTGATGTGCTGAGGCGGTGGTGTGAGGATAAGGGGGATAGGAGGAGAAGGCTGGAGTTAAGAGGGATAGGACTAATAGCTGGTGTAACGCTAAGGTGAAGGTTTAATGGGAGGATGTATAGACTTCAAAAACCTGAAAATCCCATTGTAATGTAATGATGGAGTTTGACAGAAGGAAAATATGTGGCGAGCATTGCTAATAAATAAACTGTGCCAATAATGGGTGGATCAGTACCACAAATCTACCAAACAACAAGAGTTAAAATAAGAAACCACTTTATTTATGTGAAGTGAAGATATAAAAGATACACTATGCTGTAAAATATATTACACAACATATTAATGTTGAAGAACATTCAATTATAAACTGCTAAATACTAAACTTTAATTTACATGATTTACCTATTTTTTCATGGCTGATGGTAGGTAGAGGGGTTTTAAATCCTTTATGACAGAATACAGAAATACAACTTCAATATCTTAGGTTTTCAAAGTTAACAGAAACTAAAAAGTACACATAGACATTAATGGTTAAGCAAAAAGCCTTTTATGAACAGTGAGTGTTCTTTAAAGGCTTGGTTGTTTTCAAGAAGAACCATCACCATCGATAGAACCACTTTATGGTTCTATATGTTTGTTAAATGCATCTCTTTGGACATCTTAGTGTTCTTAATACTTATGGAGTTATTGGATGGTGGGGGAAGGAAAAAAAGAAACTCTTCCATCAGTTTTGTATGCCAGTAATAAAACATTCCTTTATATAAGTGTGATTATAAATCTCTGGACTTTTGATTGCTGTGTATTTTCTGTGGTTGTTCCAGTCACCATATCTGAGACCTTTAACAGCCAGACTTTCGGCAGGGTTGCGTGTTTGTCCTGGTATGTCCTCCAGCTCGCTGAGTGACGAGAGGCTGTTTGTAATGAGCGCATCTGTTTTTAGATGTGTCTAGTTGCCAGGCGGTCACATGTCCACTATAAATGAAGCCACATTCAGTTTGATCACAGACGCCATTCTCAAAGACCTCCATAGATTGGCATCTTGAGGAGGGGGACACTTTTCCCAGAACAGGGTCTCCTTCTGGATCAAGTGCTGGGAGGTGAGCTTATAGGTGTGCATCAGGCGGTCGATCGTTCCTAGCCACTTACCACAGAAACTGACTGAGTCGACATTCCAGACGATGGCACGCAATGACGCAATTACTTACTTACAATTACTACTAATTTGTAGTAGTTCAAATGTCATTTAACCAATCTTTTTGGCTTGAGTCTACTGTAAACCGTGGGGAAAAAGTACTCAAATTAGAAAATACATTTCCTGCTGAAAATGCGGGCAAATGCTGTAAAATGTTTACATTTGTTGCTGAATTTAGCTGAAAATGCAGAAAGAGCTGAATATGTTATTAGCTGAATGGTCTCTGTAGCTGCTTTTATACCAAAACCAAGTAAGTGTGTTGCTGAACTTAGCGGATAGATGCAGAAAAGTGAAATTATTTGAATCAAATTGTTACAGCTCAAAAGCATTGCAATAACTTTCTTGAAAACTTGAAAGTGAAATGTTAAACTGGAATATTAGGAGAAATAGTGAAGAAGCTTAATATTTAAAAGAAAAGGTTTAAAAAAGGTATAAACAACTAAATGTATAGCCTCAATGTCCTGTAATAGCTGAATCATTTAATAGAATAGTTTCTGCAGCTGAAAGTTAGATATTAAATGTAAGTAGTAGTGAATGAATGTGTATTAAGAAGAGAAAAGAAAGTAAAAACGCTTTGAAAAGCAGCAGAATATTTGAACTGCAAACTTTTGAACTAAAACCATACGTCACCAATAATGTATAAAATATGTGGAACGTGTTGAAGTCAGTATGAAGCCTCCATCAGACAGAAAAGAATAGGCTGAGACAGTCTGTTAACCTCCAGTCTGTGTGTTTGTGTTTGAGGAGACAACGTGATCAAACACCTGTGTGGGCCCAGAGATCAAAGGTTACCATGGTGATGTGCAGTGATCAGTGAAAGGAGAGCCTTTCCTTTGTTCTGAATGAGAAATAAACCTCTTACATTTCTAACTATAGTTCAAAAACGGTAGCTGCTATCGGTAAAATGTCAACACGTGGAGCATGTCAGGACCCTGAGGAGCGTCTCAGTGTGCTTTGTGTGTACTTTCAGGTCACTTTTTGGGAGCACTTTAACCAGGAAATTAATTAGCATTTGACCACTTCCTGTTAATGTCAATGGTTTTTCTGGTTAGATGCCTGAAATGAGATCTGTGGTTAAGTTTTAGACATTTTCACGTTTTGTTCTACGACATAAAATGCGTCAGTAAATACTCAACTGGTGAACATCTGAACAGAGGTTGCTAACAAGTGGCTAAATGAGACTGCTAAGCATCATCACACCAAACGTTAGCCGTCTTTAGCTTAGCAGTAGTGATGTGCAGCAATACACGGGTATATATATAATATATATATATAGTATACGGGTTGTAGTTCCTTTATATCCTGACGTTAGCTTGTTACTAACTCTGCCGATTGCATTTACGCTTCATAGAACACACAATAGTGTTACTATGTGGCAGAGGTGTGGACTCGAGTCACATGATTTGATGACTTTGGACCAGAGTCCTGCACGGGTCTGATTTTCAAGACCCGCTCCCGCCCCGCACCCGCGACGTGCAATACCGAACCCGCCCCGCTACCCGCACATATTGCCAATTAGTTCCGCAACCCGACCCGACCCGTCGGCACAAGATCCGCAACCCGACCCGAACCCGCATATATATATATATATATATATATATATATATGCCTATATACTGTATATATGAGCAGTGAAAGAATTTACAGAATTCACATGAGCACGATTAGAGGGAAATGGAGCTCCCGAGAGAGCGCTGCGCTGCCTTAAATACAAGCTGTAGGACTTTGAGGAGCTGTCCACTGTGTCCAGTAACACTTACTGAAAATAAACTATTCATTTGTTGCGTTTCCCATAAATGTTCAGCTGGACGATGTATTCGAGCTGCTTATGATGCAGAGAATCATGCAATTATGAATACACGCAGTTGCGTATTTGGCTCAAAAAGCGTGGGATGTTAATAATTAGGCTACATAATAATAATAATAATAATAATAATAATCAAGTAGCCTAACCTACGACGTTTAAAGTGATAATTGTTGGCCATTTCATATGTGAAATTTGGATAGTATACTTTAAAACGAAGGCAGCCTAATCCAGGAAATACAATGCCGTTCATTCCATTTAATTATATTCATGTAGACACATTAATTAGATGGTCCTCCGCCCCTCCCAGAAAACGTGACTTATTAAAAACGGAACGTTATCATATTGTTATGCAACAATCACGTGCATTTATTTGGTTTAATGTTACAATCATTATGGCTGACGATTTAAAAACAAATTGAAGCCAACTGAAACCAGTGCAATTGCAACAAGGACACTTTTAAATTGTTTAGAACAGTCAAGCTGGCTAATGCCAAAACAACAGACATATAGTAGACCTAACACACTTTTTTTTAACAGACGTATAACCTTTTACAGAGTCTGTATTATTATATAATATACGAAATATATACGTACATATAAAACATATAAAACGTACATATAAAACAACATATATTCCATATAACACACTTTTTTTTTTAACAGACTTTTACAGACAGGCTGGCTAACGCCATGTTCATCTCACAACTCAGTGTTTCTTTAGATTACTATGCAGAAAAAGAATGTCATCAACTGTCCCTGGTTTCAATTGGCTTCTCCTTTCTGAGACCACAAATCCAGCCGTGAAAAAATCTCGCTCACTCGCGGCGCTTGAAGCTGGAATGGAAAGAATCGAACGAGCAATGTGTGCCACATTTGGAAACCTGGTTGCATGCTCCTTCCACCAGCTGAGAATATCGAAATTCTCCTCCTTCGGTGACTTGAAGTCGATGTATGCGCTCACTTCATCCTGAGTGCACTCATCGCTGGAAGAGGAATCCTCGACGTCGGATAATCCCTCCGATTGTCTAGCTCTCTTCTCGGGCGGTGCTGAACTGACAGTGGCAACACGTTGTGTGGGCGATGTACGCCTCTCTTTTATGTCTAGAGAGGTGCGAATAGAGGGCGCAAGATTAAGCATATGCAATTTTATAAACTTTACAAATAGATTTCCTAATATTTTACATTTCATATTTTAAATGATGAAAACAGACAAGCAGGCGAATAAGCATATACAATACAGTAACAGTGGGCTATACTGTAACGTTAGGATAGTAACTTTTTTCCAATCCTACCTCAATTTAATTTTAATACAGTATGAAATAAACTATGAAATTTCTTTTTTCTTTTTTCCTTCGGCCTTACCGTTCACAAGGCGCCGCACTTCGTTGTGCACTGTTTCCATCGAATGTTCCTCCACAAGCAGCTTCAGACTTTTCAGCTTTGGGTGCAAAAACATGGCCAGTTTGTGCAGGAGGTGTATCTCGTACTTTTCAACCAGAATTGTGAGACATTTTGCCTTTAGAGAGGAGAATGTCAGGTTGTCAGTGGAGGATGGTTGCAGGTGGCGTTTGAGGCGATCAAGCCACACAGCGGTGAGGTGAAGGGTTGGAGTTTTGGATGCCTCCAGTGCCTTAGTAGCCTCCTTGAATCTCTGAAGAAACATCACCATTGCATTCAAAGTGTCTTCGCTCAAGTCGTTCAGACGACCCTCTTCCCCCCTTTCCAACAGCAGTGCACGAACGTCCTCATATTGACAGCTGATCGACTCGAGCATTGTGTGGACTGAGTTCCAGCGTGTTTCCACTGATGCTTTTAACGTCTTTTTAAGGCGATTCTGGAGACTCGTTTGCTTAAAGTAAGTTACGAGTGACTTTGCCCCCGTGACAAGCGTAGTCACTTCCTCTCCGAACGCATCTTCTTGGCTTGGTTTCCTGATCGTAGTGTAAAGCACGGTGTTAAGGATGTGTGCAGCACAGCTCAGTCTTGTGACGGAGCCAAGGGCTGCCACTATGTTTGAACCCCTATCTGTCACATACACCAGTTTGGTGAAGAAATCCTCAATGCTGTATCTCCGCAGGGCTTGGATTATTGCTGGTTTGATATTATCAGACGTTTTACGCAAGGTGCTATCCCATTCCGACGTAGAAAGCACCCTTTCGACTAGCTCCCACTTGCTATTGATGTAATGTATTGTGTGACAAAGGTAGCTTATTTTCCGATAATCATCGGTCCACATGTCTAAAGTGACTGCTCCATTGTACTCACTCATCTGTTCTCTCAGCTCAGGAATTATGCTTTGGCGTATGTCTTCTGCATATTTTGTCACTCTGCGAGATATTGTTGTCGGATCTGGTAACAGCTGCATTGCATCGACACGGCCAGCCCGCGCACCAATGTCAATCAATCCCTGTGCTAATCCAGTGAAACCATCGCTACACACCGTTTCGAATGATCTAACATCACTGCAGACAAATTGTACTGCTAATTTGGACACCGTCTCCTTGTCTTCCCTTTTGGGTGCTTTAAGATCACGGTTATTGGTGAAGTATTGATTGATTGTTCTTGTACCTGTGGCATTGGCAGCGCAGCTCGACTCCATATGTTTTTTCAATGATGAAGTACCTAGCTTGCGGCTATCATAGGCCAACACTTTTTTGCACTTCTTGCAAGCAGCGAACCCAGCGACCTGGTTGTGTTCTCCATCTAGGATGAGTCCAAAAGCCTCCCAGACAATGGATTTTGCTCTTGATGAAGAGTTTTCGGCAATACTGTATTCTCCGCTGAAGAGCTTCGCCTTCACCGGCTCAGTCATTTTGAATGTGGCGCGCTCAGCAGCAGATTGGCGGCGCATATGTTATGAGGATGCGCGGTCCCGCGGGGGAAAGGTCATAGGGTTTAAACATTACATTAAATTATCATTTTTATATTTTTCTTATGCAACACCCGCGATCCGACCCGCATCTTCTTTGTTTTACCCGGACCCGAACCCGAATATTTTTTGTTGAAAGAATACCACCCGCGATTCACTGTTTTCGCGGGTCACCCGTCGGGTACCCGCGGGTACCCGACCCGATGCAGGACTCTGCTTTGGACTCCACTTGACAAAATCACAAAACACTTGCGACTTGACTTGGACTTGAACACCAATGACTATGGACTTGACTTGGACTTGAGGTGACTTGATAATTTAATTCAGGGGTCTCCAACACGCCAATCGCGAGAAGCCTCTCCCGCAGACTCCCGTCGGGGAAAGTAGAATCTTCAGCTGCTGCAACTCTTGCTGTGAATCCATGCAGGCAGGGGCGGGACTTTATTTTGCTGAGCCACCATGCGGCCAATCATATGCGAGGACACACTAGGATCATACCATTATGTGAAAGAAGGGTGGGGGGCAAACGCTCCAAAGACAGTAGGTGTAGTGGTACAGGCCAAAGACAGGGAGACGGGGAGCCGGATTTAAATGCAAGCGCGTCGGAAAAAGTCAAGAAATGCTATATTTCAATTATATTGGAGAAAGCAAACTGAGTGCAGGATTTGTGAAATGAAAATAACCTTCAGAGCATGGTTTTTATTGGTAACCACTCAGGATTTATTGTCAGAGGTGGGAGAAGTTCAGATCTTGTACTTGAGTAAAAGTACCTGAGTGTAGGAATACTCGGTTACAATAAAAAGTCATGCATTCAAAATGTTACAATTAAAAGTACAAAAGTATTAGCATCAAAATATACTTAAAGTACCACCTGCAGAGGGATCTAGATTCAGGTGTTCTTTTCCGCATAAAGACCGCCTCGCTGCATATTATCCCTTGCATAAAGATAGATTGTGGGTCCCTTATAACATGTTGTACACAGTGGAAATATACATTCTGGTCACCTTAACATCAGGGATCTTATAAATTAAACTCCTTCTGAATCAAACCGTCACGGTGGCCTTACCTTACTTATCCCTCTTAAAATAGAAAAAAAACACGTTACTTTACCAGCAGAGAGATAATTGATTATTAAATTACGAATGTGACTAATAAAGAGCAGTTTGATTATTAAGTATTATTCTGTTGATGGATGTCATTACATTTGAAAAGCACATCATGACTTGTTTAAGACTCGTTTTGTCAAAGTTTAGGACTTGGACTGGACTTGAACTTGCCCATCCTGACTTGAGACTTGACTTGGACTTGAGCGCAAAGACTTGAGACTTGACTCGGACTTGAGCGCAAATACTTGAGACTTCACTCGGACTTGCAAAACAATGACTTGGTCCCACCTCTGCTATGTGGAGACTATCCGGCTGCACAGAACGTCTATCATAAACCTGAGTTTGCCAAATCTTGTTTTCTGCAACATTCTGAAATCCAATAGAAAAATTGTATTGCTTTTTGTCGAGGGAGCCCTTGAGATGCTAACTTCCAGAAAAATAACGAAATAAATATGTTACCACTGCACTACCCAATTCCTGCATAGATTTCCCACCTTGTACTTCTTCATACGTCAGACAAATTATTCCTGCTCTAAAAAAAATTCCAAACCAAACCACAAGTTTGACCATCATTTCAATAATCATCTTATTTTCCACATACTTACTTTAATTCATCGCTTTGTATGCAAAATGTATTGCAACTACCAAACAGTAATCTGTTACACTTTACCTTACATTTGGCTGTTTATGAAATGGTGAAATGTTCTTAGCAAGATGTTTATTTCTAGTTTAGTATTTTCCCAGTGTGAGAACTTTTACCTCAGTAAATGATCTGAGTACTTCTTTCATTACTGCTTGTTTCACACATGTGTTTCTTTCTTTATAAGCACAGCTCTGTGACCTTTCCTTCATCTTTCTCCCATAAATCAGAAGGCGACGTTGACACTATCACGGTTCAGGTTGTGTGACTCTATGTGTGTTGAGTTTTTCTTACTTGTCGAGTGAGCTCTTGTTCTTCCTTTGCTCTTCGGTCTCAGCATACTGACATTCAGTGTTAATCTTTTTTTCCCAGAACGTCTTTATGTGCATTCTGTCATGGATCTTAGCCACATTCATCTGCAACAACACAACACCAATCGTCAGGGTTTAAAAAAGCATCCAGAAAACTATGATCGATTACCAATCAAATATAGTAGGTAACATTATCCAAGTATCACAATATTGAAGTGACAGAAATAGATTATTTCCCTCAATACGAAATATAGAAATGAAAGCCAAAGAAAAATGCTAAAATTGAAACATTATTTTTGTATAAAATCAAAAAACAGATTTCCTTCCACCTGTGAACATTTAATTATCATCCTCCAATAAATGAAATCATTTGGCTGGTTAGTTACATTGAGGCAGCAATTACTCTAATTTGATTAACCGTCATGCCATTAACCCAGTGGTTCTCAAAGTGGGGGGCGCGCCCCCCCCTGGTGGGCGCAGAGGCATGCCAGGGGGGGCGCGAGAGACCAGGAGGAAAAATGGTTATAAAAAAATAAAATAAATAAAAAATAAAAAATAAAATAAAAATCATAATTTGAAAAATTATTGATTCGAAAATAATATGATGCAGTACAGTACTATTACGTCTGGGTCTCTGTTTCATTAAAGCTCGGCTCTGTGTGTGTGTGTGGAACGAGCCATTTTGTGTGCGCGTGAGAGAGAGAGAGCGCACCGGTACTGGAGATCGTTGTTGTTAGCTTCTGGTGCTAGCGAGCTACGCTAACGGATATAAGGAGTTTTTTCAACAACAAAGTGGAGGAGAGTCCTCTCCTGTCAGACTGAGAGCTAAAGGACTCTCTCAGTGTTATCTCAGTGGGTCTCAAATGTTTTGGTCACCATTAATGTAAATAATTATTTCCGAGGCACACGTTTATATGATCATTATAGTTATAAAAAAATAAGAGAATAAATGAAAAACAGGTATGAAATACTATATGACAGTAAAACAAGAATAATGTTTAAAAGGGTGATTTGTAAAATATCCATCAAGAAAAAGTAAATCTGTTTACATTTCTGTTTCATATGGGTGTTAAGAGATGTATCCATAGATCTCTTCATTTCGCTCTCCAAGTGCACCAGATTGATGCTTTTAACTTCAATATTTAAAAATAAATCTTCCCGGGGAAGCTTGCCCCCGGACCCCCCTATGTGACGTCCACACATCACCTATAAAAATAGCACTTTATCCCTGCTTACACCTATATGCCGTGAGCTGAATATCGAGCCTTCATTGTAACAGTCGCGGGTACGTTGTGTATTTGCGTGGGGATTGTTGCAGTAGAAAATTCCACTGTAGCGACCGGTACATTAATGGGAAACCCTAAATGTTTGAGCACCCTCTATGAAACGTCAAGCTACCCCACAGCACCCCCAAAATAAATCTCTGGCGCCGCCACTGAGCCTGATTATTCGTTTTGGGGGGGCCCGACTTTTTTTTTTCTCCAAAGGGGGGGCCTGACAGAAAAAGTTTGAGAACCACTGCATTAACCCATTTGTCCTGTATTATGTTTGCTGGATAAGTAAATCAAAGTGGTTTGCTGTGTGATAACTTGCATTGTACTGTGATGTTGTAAATCGTTTTGACCTAACTTTTCTTTTACTGAATTCAAGTATTCTTCACTTGTAAACAGTGATGTCATATATTGCACTGTGATCTTGACCTTTTGGTAATTTGCATCATTTTGCCTGATGAAGATCTAGTAACGAAACCTCCCAAATAAACCTTCTTTTTGCTAGTTAGACAGTGTGTGGGATTTTATTTTCAAACGGTAAGTTTCACTTTAACATATTTGCTATAAATTCTATTACACTGAGATTATGGTAATACTACAGCACAATAACAGGTGACAAATAAATAATACAGATCTTCTAGAAAAAGTATCAATACCACATCATGAAAACAGTCCATTGCAATAAAGAAACTGCACTTATAATCACGCAGATGTATCAAAAAATCTATCTGCATTCAAAAACATATTCGTTGGACTTCATTCACAATTTTGAGTTTGAAAGTAGAAGTAGTACTGTTCCTTTCATGGTAATGATATATCCATTTTTACTTTTCAAAACAATTCACATTATTCGTATAGCTGTTAGACATGATACAATAAATACTTTAAGTATATAACTGTATGTATGTATTATATTATGAGATGTTTTTTAATTATATCATAATAATGTGCATTTGAGCCCATCTTGACTGCACACAGCTCACACACTGGACTGTGAAAGAGTTAATGAATATTTAATTAGTTTAAAACATGTAGGGACACATTCGACTCTAATAAGACTCATTAAGGATGCAGAAAAGCAGATATCATATATTTTCAATAAATAACTATCTTTTCAACACTGAAAGATAAAAATGACATTTAGATTTTTTTTTCAGAATAACTCATTAAAAAAGAGAACAAACCTTCAGAGATTCAGTTGAGCCTCCGTCAGCCTCCGGGGTGGACGATTTTATATGCGAAACTCCTGTCAGTCTGTAAATCTGTCAGTGAATCTGCTCATGTATTCCTCTCTCTCTCTCTCTCTCTCTCTCTCTCTCTCTCTGTTCTATCCAAGGCTCTCTCATCCATCTCTATCTCTCTCTCCAGTGAACTCACTGGGCTGGAATCTGACTGAGTGCAGGGACCCTGGGTGACAGACATGGGCGAACAGAGAGAGATGGAGAGAAAACAGAAGGAGGATGGAGAGAGAGATCAGGGTGTTGGTTGAAGTCACTTCTGATTGGCTGATGAAGCAGTTGTAGTATTAATAAACCTGTGTGAAGCAGTTTTGTAGCGTTGTCTCCTGCTAGCACACGCATCTCTAAACAGTTACCTGTCATGAGTTTCTTAAAAAAACAGCCCTGTTTTCAGCTTTGTGACAACGTTTTACTAGTTTAATTCACACTACCTAAATTCACTTAACTTTTTTATTCACTTTACTTGACAACATTTCATTCTAATGAAATAACTACATTAGCTAACTTAACGCTAACTTGCTGGTGCATGCGGGATATGATCATCAACAGGCGACCAGAAGAAGCACAACGTTAACTTGATGAAAAGATTTCTCTGGGTATCAAACAGTGTCGGTGACATTTTGTATTATGAAAGCACAGCTCAATAAAATATATAACAAGGGTCTTTTCCTTTTTAGATATCATAATGCAGAAATGTTATATATTATACCTTTAAAGAGGCCATCTTATTCTTTCTGGGGTCTTCCCTTTCCTGTAGTGTGTTTGTATGTTAATGGTCTGCAAAGGCAAACCCCCCTGTGTTCCCTCCGGAGGGAGTTTCTCCCCCCCCCCCCCCCCCCCCCCCCCCACACACACTTAGTTAGTTAACACTAACATAGTGACATCATCGTGCTTCTATAGGGGTTGACCAATCACAACAGAGCCAGTCAGCTAACCAATCAGAGCAGACTGGGCTCTGGTTACAGACAGACGGTGAAAAGAGGTGCTGCAGCACAGGCAGTATGAGAACAATAAAGAGCTTTTGAACATTAAAGCATGGAGACATGTCCCAGTAGAGACACTACATACAGATATGAACCTGAAGATGAGCAGAATATGTCCTCTTTGACATATGAAAAATCAGTTTATCTTTCAGTTTAGCACAAACTTTCAAAGTCAACACATCTGGAGATACAAAGTTTTCACAAGACAAGTGATGTTGAAGAAAACACTTATTTTGGAAAAAAACTCACAAATATGGTGGAGTAGAAATACCAATCATTACCTCTGAGATTTAGTGGAGTAACATATAATGTGCAAGAAATGGTAGTAAAGAGTAAGAGATATTTTCAAGTAATGTGAGGATTGGTGTTGTGTTTTTATGTTTGTTTAAAATAAGTATAAGCCTTTCCAGAGGGAGCTGGGAGGCGATAAATGGACTCCTTCAGATCCTCAGCTGTACAGGAAACCTGTTAAAGTGAACAGGAACTACAGGACGAGCTGAAGACATCACACTGACACCACACCTCTTAAAGGCCACATTCTGCTGCTCAGATGTTGTAGGACACCCATGTGTGAATAGAAGCTCCAGAACATTAAACCGCATGACATGTATGATCGGGCGTCAATCATCTCCCACACACGCACACGCACACGCACACGCACACACACACACACAAACAAAAACACACACACACACACACCGTCACACACTCTCTCAGCAATCTCTCTGCTGCCTGACAGCTGTAACATGTTGAAGCATTGAAGAAAAATAACACAAAAGCATGTTTGTGTGTGTCAGCTGGGTGATAATAAATGTTTGACATTTCATCCCTCTCGGGGTGTGATATGATGCTGCTAAAATGCACACACACACACGCACACACACATTCCATTCTCATGGAGTTATGTGACTCTCAATAGGTGCTGCTTTGGTGTTTGGTGCATACATAAACACAATAAAATATTTCAGTTGTACAGGAAAAGGAACAATTACTGTATATTATATATTATTTTAAAAACTATAATAAAATATGCAGTGTAATTATACCTAAAGTCTTGACAATAAAAAAAGAGATATTGGACAGGATCACCACTGCAGGAACAGATAGCGCTTTCAGTATGATAGCAGCAGAGATAATAAGCCCTGTGTAGCCAATCAGCAGCTCTCTGTGACAGCGGCTTTGTCGATGCTTTAGCTAATTGTTAAGAATTGTTGGACTTGATGCCATTAATTCAGAAACTTAAACTCTGCTTTCTCTTACCAGTTGGTCATGCAAACAGTTCATTTGTCATATTTACTGACACATTTGATGTTGGAGAAGCAAACTTGAGAATCTCATAAGATTGTATTCACCAGATATATTATTTCAAGCATTTTACAAGAAACACGTTTTAAAAAATGTTGCCTTCGAGAGGAGGGAAATGGAGTTGGTGAAATGCAAACTCATTTTTGGGGTTTAGGACTCATTCCTGCACCACATTGTATGCAGCACAGTTGGAGAAGTATGGGACTTTAGATGCTGTGACTGATGTGAATGTGACGGTAAAGTCATTGGATCTACTATCAGCCACTGCACAACATCAGAGTCACAGTGTGGAAAAGTGTCAACAATAACACCCGATTACATTGTATTCAGTGTTGTCCATTTTCTCTCTGTTTACCAGACTTACATATCCTAAATGTATGATACAGTGGTGGAATCTAATAGTGTTTTAAGTAATGACATTTTAAATAACTATTAGTTCAGCTTTATTCTGCAGAGGACAAAACACACAGGGGTGAGCAACTGAAGAGGAAAGATAAAGTTAAATTTTAAGAATGTTTATAAAACGGACAAGTCAAATCAAGCAATCTGATTGGTTCTTAGCCGTGATATACTGAGCGTATACCACGGGTAGAATTGAAAGTTACTTTTCACAACAAGTCAGTATCCCTCCGCGTCTGAGAAAAACAGTATACCGTTGGGCTGAAAAGCAAACTGCCTGCAGTTTGCTTTTCAGCCCAAGGGGGTTTCAGCCTAAGGGGGTTGTCGACCCTCCGCTTCGCGTCGGGCCGAACCACGCCCCTTAGCTGTGATATAATGAGCATATACCACGGCCTGTCGTGAGCTATTGCTTAAATAACCTAGCCTATAGATTAAAGATTTAGAGACATTATTGTTAGCTCGCAGTCTGAAGCAGTAATGTGTTAAACGATTTGAACTTAGGTTGTGATTAAGAAGGTTTTAAACATTAGACATCTATTTGAATTTTGGCTCAACTGCATGCAGGAGCCTTATTACAGATACTTAACAAACGTAGTATATTTAAACACAGAAAACACATTAAGACAGTAGCACCCTGTGTAAAAAAGATACCCTTTAAACTACATTCTCACAACCTTCTGCTCACTTAAACCAAAGCCTGCTAATAATGGAATACAAACAGAAACCAGAACGCCTTGGATACCAAAATCTTGCGTCGTTGCCTATGGTTTGAGCATTCATGCGCAGACATCTGTTAATGGATGGAATACGACGATACTTTTATTGTCACATTGAGTCTGAAATATTTCCTGCATCACAGCAGCTTTATTTACAACATCAAGGACAAACAGTGAAACAAGAAACAAGTGATTAGACATTTGACATTACTTTCAATCACAATATGTTCAAGGACTTATAACGTACATTTGATCGGGGATTAAACTCCATTTTTAATTTGAAAGAGGACACCCTCTGTCTGAAACCAGAGCCCAGTCTGCTCTGATTGGTTAGCAGCTTGCTGGCTCTGTTGTGATTGGTCAACCGCTTAGAGATATAATTTACAATGTGTTGGAGTGGTAGCCAATAGAAGCACGGGTGTTACCGATAGTGATGTCACTATGTTACTGAAGTAAACAAAGGACTACAATGGAGTCCTGGAGGGAACACAGGGATTATAGTAGTGCAGTATTGTTGAACACTCATAATAAAATATGTGAAAAACAAAAGATAAATTCCTCTTCCCGCCCCAAAAGACATGGAAGAAATACCTTCTTTGTGTCATCTTTTTGCAAATATAGAGACTAGGTGAGGGCAGATTGAACAGAGCAGGGGAGGGTGGGGTCCGCTCTGAGGAGGCAGAGAGAGACCTCTGCTGGATCTGGAAGGAAGCACAGGCGTCAGTATCAGCGTATTTTGTGGATTAAATCACTCCTTTGTCCATGGTCAAACAAGTTTAGGAGCAGGGGGATATGCTGCATATTCAGTGAAGGAAATAATTATTTGATCCCTTGTCGGTTTTGTAATTTTACCCACTTACAAAGAAATGAACAGTCTATAATTTTAATGGTATTGATTTGCATTTAATTGTGTGAAATTAGTATTTGATCTCCAACTTCCTCCTGGGTTTTTGTGACGGCATTTCTTAATATTTTCACATCGATTAATGGCGAACATTTTCAGCAGATCGATAATTGATGAAAGTGATCATAAGTTGATCAAAATGAGGTCCTCCTTCACCAGTACAAAGGTAAAATCCTTTTATTTTATTGTATGTTATTGCAGAAATAAATAGTGTACCAGTCACAGGGTAAATGTTGAACTACATTTAGCTGATTAAACCTACAGAATTTAAAGTAAAAATGTTCACAGCATGGTATTCACTGCAGTAAAGACTATGAATACTTGCTCCATCACTGATGCTTAAAATCATTTCAAGACATGTATGGCGAATAATCAACGTTGGTTTCTTTGGGCTTTAACACTCAGAAACACTCAGAAAATTCATTTAAAGTGGACCTATCATGTTGAACAATATATTGTAGGGCTATACCTATATAAAGTATATAAATATAGTTTTTCTTTCAAAATACCAAACAGATCCTGCATTTTAACCATGCCTCATTTCGCTCTATTTGCTCTTTCCAGGCCTGTTTTTGCAGGGGCTGATTCTGTGACGTAGCTTTCATGCAAATGAGCTGCAGCTGACCACGCCCCCCTGCAGGAGTGAGGAGCATGCTCTGAGCTCAGCTGCTGGGCTCTCAGAAGAGGGGGAGAAAAAGAGATCTCCGTCCTCCGTGTTTTATTCTTATATGATTATATAGAGTCAGTATTCATTTGTTTTAAAGCTCAATAAATAACAAAGAAGACCTTTGACCGGCAAGGTTTAAACTTAAAAAAAAAAAACTGAAACTCTGCCGCACATTCCCCTCGTCCCTTGGAAGAGGTGGAGAGGTGGGTGTTTGTCATCTACTGGTGGACTAACGGAGAAAATTACAACGAGGTAGGGATAGAGTGGTGAAGTCACACCATGGATGTATAATAAGAACTGGATACAGCGTGGGAGGCGGGGCCTCATTAATTCCTATGAGAGTTGCTCATTAGCGCATGATGATAAAATGGCCCAACTTTTGAGAGAGCGAAACGTCACAGATTACCCGGCATGCCTGAGAAGTACCAGTATGGGCGCTCATAGCGCATGCGCAACTTTAACCAAAATGCTCCTTCACATCAAGCATGTCAATTTGCGTACACGTAACAGCACCGCACGTTCATGACAGCATGGTAATGGCTTGTTTTTATGATGGATTTGATATTAACGAGGCGGCAGTTAGCAGCTAGCGGCTAGCTAGTAATTATGCTAATGTGCACATCAATCGTTATGTACTTATATTACGCTGTAACAGGATCTAGTGATATCCAAGCAACAGAGCTTCATTTAGCATGAAAGAATTATTGCACTGCATATATATATATATTAATATATATATATATACAGTGCAATAAGCTTCTTAGTGCAATAAGAAGCTACAGGGACGTTAATCTAACGTCGGTTATATTAACTTTATTTAATACAACATTTACGGTACAAGATTTAATCATACAGCCCATGTAGTATAATATTTTACAAATGATGAATTACAGCAAACATGTGCAATATATCCATTATTACAGCTCCGTGGGATGGCAGTGAGACTATATGGGTCCGTTGTTATTGTGCATCCAGGGGTAAAGATCAAGCGGCAAACTCTGGGGAAGAGCCGGGACGCCAATGCGGAAGTGCCTCAAACTGCAGTTCATCTAGTGGCCAGTAGGAGCAGTCTGCAGAAGGGAGCAATTTCCATAGACCCCAATGTTAAAATGCCCAATTTTAGAGCAGAATTAAACATGTTTACATCGTTGTTCAAAAAACCATATTCTCTGTATAGTTAGATCCCCCCTTCATGAATATGGATTGGGGGGGTGAATTTTTTCTCAAGTCATCTGTTTAATTAATATTAAGCCTTAAAGCTTTTGCATAAATTAGGGCGTGGTCACTTTGATGGACATGTACATGCCTCACTGTCAGCTAACAGCAACTTGTCCACTCTGCTAGGCTACAACCATAGAGGCTACAACGTTAGTTAGTTGTAGTTACTGTACTTGACCCTTTAGCTTTAGCCGTGTTCGTGGTGATTGTGCCTTATAGGGAATATTGTTACAAATACCAGACAATTAAAATGTTGTGCTGTGCGCTTCAATGTACTAACAGAACTTCCAAGAAGTCTAAAATGATAATATTATACATGTCCCATTCACAGGTGTTTGTGTGCTTGGTAGCTTAGCTTGTTACTTATTAGCCAGCTAAGGACGTAACCCTTTATACATAAATATACATTTTAGTTTATGATTCAGCCTTGGGTAAGACTTTTATAGTCTATGGCTATGACGCCCATAATGCTAAACGGGCGCAAATGTTAATAGGGGACCCAATTATCCCAGTGGTGGCCGCCGGAGCTAACAGAGCCGCAGGGGGCTAGCTCCAGCCGGCGTCCCGGAGCTAGCCCACTGCGGCTCCGTTAGGTCCGGGCGGTGGAGTCCGTCTTTTCTTAACGTGTGAATGACAAGCATTAAGAATAACAAAACATAGCTAATTCTCTTGCAGATTGTCTCATTTGATTATGAATGTAACGTTTATATAGGGGAGCTACAATGTTAGCAGTAACTTGGTATGCATGTATTTCATGTTAGCTTAGCTTCTTAGCCTGAGCTAGCTCTGTTTACTTCCAGTTCGGAGGCAGCAGGTCCCGCCTCGTCTCCGCCTCTTTGCCCTTATTTGTAGCAGGCGGGATTAGACTCTGACGTCGCTGTCAAGCCGTTAGTGGCCGACTCCGCCTACTAAGGACTACTCGGCAACTCTGCAGAATCCTATGGGTGACGTCACGGACACTACGTCCATTAATATATACAGTCTATGGTAAAGATAAACGCATGTAGTGCTGAACCTGCTGAACAGGTAACATGAACGTGCCGGGCGGCGCGGTCCCGTGGGTTAGATGCGCGTTCATAATGCAGAGGGATATAACTCTCAGAATAACGTTATTAGCAAATTTTTACAACTTGAGGAATTAATGTTTTTAATAAGGGCTATACAAACGTTCATACTGGATAGTTTATTTAGTTTAAAAAAAATTATCCAACGAGTTACAGACCACTCTTTCCCAATGTAAGTCAATGGGAAAAAGTGTTTCCGGGACCAGCAACCAAACGGAAGTGTAGTACCGCCGTTTGGCCACAACGAATATTCTCATCAGACTCCTGCGCACTTCCTGGGGGCTTGAGTCACACCCATCTACTTCCGGTCCATGGGACTTTATTTCGGAAAAATTATGTATTGAAGTCAATGGAGAGAGAAAACGTATCTTTCGATCCCGTTTGAATTGTGCCACGAATTACACATATGATGTTTGTCAATCTTAAAACATCATTTCCATGTCAAAAAAGTCACAGTTTGTCGTAAAACTGTTGAAATACAAGACTATTAAAAATACGCAACTAGAAAGACTACAAATCCCAGAGTTGCGTAAGTGATGTCATAACTGATGTCACAATTGTTTTCCTCTGCTAAATACTGTATAGAGATAGCTAAGATAAGATCACTTTAACATGCCTGTGTGCTTAGTACCAGGTTGTTATCATACCAGCAATGGGTCTTGCTCATTCTTTCGCTTCCCGTCTGATGAAAGGACCAGGAGTGGCTGGATCAAGTTAGCTACCTAGCTAGTAGCAAGCACGTTAGTTAGTTAGCATTACAGCCTTAGCCTTGTAATTTGTATTAGCCTTAACATGAAGTAACATTAAGTAACCCAAAATGTTAAACAGTAAGAGTAGTAGTCATATTTTGTGAACCCTTTGAAGAGTATTGTCACACCGGTGTGATCATACTATAATAGGGGCGGTGGTGGTGGCGAAGTCGATATAGAGTTGGCTTGGCAACTGGAAGGTCCCCAGCAGTGAAAAGTAATGTACACAATCGACAGAATGACAGAAATTATGAATGTAAGTAAGGTGTATAGTAATCATAGATAACACGGCAGGGTCCGTTACGTTTTTTTTTAATCTGATTTCAAATAAGCAAAGTCTTGGCTTTCAGAATATTAAACTTGTTTCGGCAAATTCAGATGATAAATACAGGTTTGAAGCTTGCAACGGTATAATTACAAGCGGAGAACGGAGTAACTTAACGTCACAACAGGCATAACAACAGCCGGTGTTTCCTGTGAGTGCAGTAATCAAAACGAAAATATCTTCCCTCCGTAGTATTTGATCATTTGCTCCGCTAATAATCAATCAGATCGATGTATTCCAGAGAAGAGAAAACTTTAAAGGCCTTTTTCTCAAAATGATGACTCTGTAACAGTCATTATATGTGACATATTTTGCTTAATATTTGGAGTAAAAAAACAATCCTGATATCATTTGAAAGCTAGGAATCAAAATGTGTCTTTGGGTCAATGCGACTGAATTCGATGGAGCAGGTCACTTTGCATTAACATAAAGCAGGCAGACATAACAGGAATAATATGTACATTTTAACCTTAACCCAATCAAATAGGACATTGTCACACCATTCAAATGTATCCATGTAAATTAAAACCAATAAAAAAGTTTAGATTTTTTTATTTGTTACATTGTTTACTTTATTTGTTACGTTGTCCTGTGTGTGTCAGCCGTTAACCTAGAGCAGGGGTCGGCAACCCCTGGCACGCGTGCCAGCATTGGCACGCGGCACCGTAACCAGTGGCACACAAGGAATAAGTGGAATAAGTGTGCACAAATATTTAAATTGTATTTTCGGATCCTGAACGAGACCGCCGCCAGAGCGCATCTCCCCGTTACCTGCAGAAGGAAGGCATGCACGCAACGCAGCCCCGCTCTCTTTATCTCCAGGTGACATTCTGCCGCTTTCCTCCGTGGTGCAGTGCTGATCGTTTCACCACGGAGGAAAGCACTTCACTAATTGCAGTACTCATAAGGAGCTGTACAAATGCCGCAGTTTTTGCGTGGCTGTGTATTTAGTTGAAAGCCCAGTGGCGATCTGCTCATCTCTCATCGACATAATATGCTACAAAGGGGCGGACTGTGTGTTGAACTTTCCTGTCGGCTCCCAGACCGTAGTCGAGGAGGGCAGAAGCAACAAGCTTCAGGTTCAATAACCCACTTTAGAGAGAGGCGAGCTCTTCTTGGGAGGCCGTTGCATTTATTTAGCTGTTCTTCTGTTTCACAAAAGACCTCTGTTTTTCTGCTTCCTCGTTTCACTTCCAGAAACATACACACGTTCTCTCCATAGGTTCTCTCACTGTCGCTCTACCATCCACACCACAAACACACATGCACAAGTCACACCCCTCTTTCTCTCTCTCTCTTAAAGGGACAGCGATCTATCTCATCTCACTCTGCATGACCCTAATATCATAGCATGTGTGCTCTGGAGAATCACAGAACGGACGATCGTCCTTATTATTATGCCGTTTAAACCAATTATTTAAATGTGTTTGTTAAATTCGGCATCATGTGAGTTGCGCTGACACGCTGCTTCCCCGCAGCTAGGCTCCCCCGCCCTCCTGCTGATAGTTGACGAGCGTCAAGCTCCTCAACCCCCCCCCCCGTTGATAATTCTCGATCGTTGGCACGCTGATAACAATTATTTTTTAAAATGGCACTTCATATCATAAAGGTTGCCGACCCCTGACCTAGAGATAGAAAGAATATATACACTTGCAAACATGTCAGAAGAACCAGCGCAGAAGAAAACTAAATAAAGTCAATCTAAACTTAAATTTAACAACTGGAAGGTAACATCCCTGACATCCAAATATCCGGAGCCTGGACCTTCTTCAAACAGCGAAGCCAGATGAACCCAAAAGCAGCAGCTCTGCGGCCGCAGAAACGGTCAAAACCGCCGCCGTCCCCACCGCCGCCGTTGTTGAACCGAAACAGGCTGGTTCTGCATGGAGGTTTGCTGTCGGGACATTGAGGCGGGTAAAGCTGTACAGCTAACTATCGGAAAAATGGAGACCGCTAGCAGATTATTTGGGCAAAGAGAAGGTACTTCAACGCAGAATGGTACAAAAACAGAGAGTGGTTAATTCTTTGCAAAACCACTAAACTATAGTGATAAATTGCGATGTTGACAACCTCATGATAACCTCATATTTTTTTAACTTAGGATCACACCTCTGTTTAGTCTAGAAAAAGTTAAATGTGTGCATTTTATTATAAAGTTGTGTTTACAGACTGTTGCAAACACTAAGAACAGAAACTGAAACTGCTCTCCTTGCTGTCTCTGACGAACTGCACACTGCTAAAGCAGCCTCCCTCTCCTCTGTCATCATCCTTCTGGACCTGTCTGCTGCATTCGACACGGTGAACCATCAGATCCTCCTTCGCACTCTCCAAGAACTTGGAGTTTCAGGCTCTGCACTTTCCCTCCTCACCTCATACCTCAAAGACCGCACCTACAGGGTTACTTGGAGAGGGTCCGAGTCCGACCCTTGTCAATTAACTAGAGGGGTCCCTCAGGGCTCTGTTCTTGGTCCCCTCCTCTTCTCCTTGTACACAAACTCGCTCGGGTCTGTCATTAGCCCGCATGGTTTTTCATACCACTGCTACGCTGACGACACCCAACTAATTCTGTCCTTTCCCCGCTCAGAGACCAGGTCGTCGCACGCATCTCTGCTTGCCTAGCAGACATCTCTCGGTGGATGTCTGCTCATCACCTCAAGCTCAACCTTGACAAGACTCAACTGCTTTTCCTTCCGGGAAAAGATTGTCCCACTCTTGACCTAACAATCAACATCGGCACCTCTGTTGTTTCCCCGACTCAGACTGCAAGGAATCTGGGTGTGATCCTAGATAACAAACTGTCCTTCACTGCAAACATTGCTGCTACAACCCGCTGCTGCAGATACACACTTTACAACATCAGGAGGATACGTCCCCAGCTGACCCAGACATCAGCGCAGGTTCTGGTCCAGGCTCTCGTCATCTCACGCCTAGACTACTGCAACTCCCTCCTGGCTATTCTACCTGCATGTGCCATCCGACCTCTGCAGCTCATCCAGAATGCAGCGGCTCGTCTGGTCTTCAACCTTCCAAAATTCTCCCACACCACTCCGCTCCTCCGCTCCCTTCACTGGCTTCCAGTAACTGCTAGAATCCACTTCAAGACACTGGTACTTGCGTACCATGCTGCGAATGGATCTGGCCCTCCCTACATCCAGGACATGGTTAAACCGTACACCCCAGCACGTGCACTCCGCTCTGCATCAGCCAAACAGCTCGCTGCACCCGCACTGCGAGGGGGACCCAAGTTCCCGTCAGCAAAAACACGTGGGTTTGCTATCCTGGCTCCAAAATGGTGGAATGAGCTCCCCATTGAAATCAGGACAGCAGAAAGCTTATACATCTTCCGGCGATGACTGAAAACTCATCTCTTTAGACTCCACTTCGAGCGATTGATTGAATTACTAACAAAGCACTTATATACTAATAAAGGGCTGGCTTTTCTAAAGCCAGTTGAGTAGCACTTGAAATGGTTGGCTCTATGAAACCTGATGTACTTATATGATTCTGTTTTCTTCAAGGTTGTATCTTCCTGGTCGAATGCACTTATTGTAAGTCGCTTTGGATAAAAGCGTCAGCTAAATGCAATGTAATGTAATGTAATGTAACTAAGAAGCTTATAAACATCAGGTTTAAAACTAAAAGAGCTTTACAAAAAAGTAACACAATTAAAGATGTTTGGAGTTTTATTTGAGATATTCATTTACATTTTTGGTCAAAGAGAAGCTGATTTGAAACCGTTGTTAGGCCGTTACGGCATTTCCTGTTTCTGCCGGAGAGAGGGGAGTTTGTCCCAAAGCTTGCCGCTGTATTTACTCCCTCCATCTGACAGGAGGGAGCCTCATGTGTCACTCCACGGAGTTCACTCCGTCACGGAGGGGGAGTGTGTAGGGGTAGGGTGTAGGGCGTGGTTTGGGATTGGGCATACACACGCACTTTTTTTGGCCCCCCCACTTCTAAAATGAATCCGGCGCGCCTGCACTAGATCAGGGGTCGGCAACCCCTGGCACGCGTGCCATTGTCACGTGGCACCGTAACCAGTGGCACACCAGGAATAAGTGGAATAAGTGTGCAAAATATTTAAATTGTATTTTCGGATTCCTGAACGAGACCGCCGCCAGAACGCGTTCCCCCATTACCTGCAGAAGGAAGCCATGCACGTGTGGCAGCACTTGGGGGGTGTTTGTTGTAAATCCTATTCAACTAAAAGCCAGACAACGCCACCTTGGGAATTGCACCGAAGGAAATAATTATTCCAAGTATCAACAAGGCACTCAGGTTCGTGATACTGAGGGGCATGAGACGTGGTTCCAATTTATCAAATGTTTTATTTCTGGCATTAAAATATCATTAAAAACACCATAAGATCATTATACACACTGGAAATAAAGGGGGGAACTCTTAATTCAGGGATGCTGAGGCTTACCAGTGGATGGAGGTGACGAGGGGTGAGAGGGATCCCAACAAAGTAAATTAAGGCACCCGTGATCACTACACGCTCACACGAAGGAACAAAAATCAGGGGGGAGCACAGCACGACACACAAAGGGGGAAGTCACCACTGGGGACACCAGCACCACACCTTTGGCTCTCATCAACTAATAGGGGCAAACAAGACACAATTAATGGGATAAACAGTAAACATAAATTAATACACCGAACAACACATAAGATAAGTATAAGACAATAAAAAGTAAAGAATACTACAAAATACTGAGTTCAAGTAACTGAAATAAACAAAAAAAACTTAACTCAATGAAATAACTAATCATGAACAAAGATTAATCGAACAGTCCGTGATAACAATGTTTAAAATATGGCCATGTAATCAGTGTGCGAACTATACCACGGTCTCCGGGGGAGCCGGGATTTTTATTAAATGCTTATCCGTGCATTAATAGCAACAGCACAGACATAGGCCTATTATAAAGAGAAAATCTGTTGCACACAGGGTGGTGCCACAGGTCTACATTTACATGAAACGTCCCGATGGATCATGTTCATGTCAACAGATTTCCCGAGCATGTATGGGCTACGCAAACTTCAATCAACTTGATAATAAATAATCCACGGACCACTAATGTAACGTTTGACTGTTTAATTAAATCAACTTAAAATGACTCAAAAACAGGCTACATTGTTTCACATGGGCTATAGCCTATTATGGCTGTAGCCTACACAGAGCCGAACACACGCGATAAGAGCAGCCAGCGGCACCAACCATGAACAATATTAATATTAATAATACAGCTATAGCACAACACAACCCTCTCACTGCCTGGAGAGACGCGACGCCACACACACAACACAACGATGCACATAGCCCTTCTCTCATAAGGCGTGTGATCCACTCACTCCACTGTTGGCTGGTCCAGCCAGCCGGCGGCCGCGGGACCACCGCAGCAACTTCGCCCCCCCATCTCGAGCAGCAGGCAGGGAGGAAGAGGAAGAACAGGTGGGGTGGTCATCAGCAGCATCATCATCTTCTTCCACATCTCCTTCGACCTCTACTATGGTAGTTGTAGTTATCAAGTTAGCTTCTCTTGGCTCGTCTTCTTGTGTCTCTTCAGCCCCCAAGTTAACGTTAGCTGTCAAGTTAGCACTAGCACTGATGTTAGCTCCCTCCTCTCTCGGTTCTGTTGTAGCAGCAGTCACAACGTACGATGTGCTCAGTGGTGTAGTGGTCCCTGGAGAAGTGGGTATACTCTTAGTTTTGCAATTTTTTTTAAGCAGCCCATAGTGCAAAGGATTATCGCCCTGTTTTATAGTGACACTCTATTTAGTTCACCCCAAAAATATTAACCCAGTATAGTTACTCAGTATTACTTACACACAGTGGTGGACAGTAACGAAGTAAATGTAATTTGTTACTGTACTTAAGTACTTTTTTGAAGTATCTGTACTTTACTTAAGTATTTCCATTTTGGGGGACTTTTTACTTTTACTCCACTACATTTCAAAGTAAAATATCTTACTTTTACTCCACTACATTACGGGACATCTGTCGTTCCTTCTCATGAGTGAATTATTTGTTATATAAATAAGCAGAGTGTTCCACAAGGTTTAGGAGTGTGTTTATGGGAATTTTTGACCATTCTTCCAGAAGCGCATTTGTGAGGTAATTTAACCAAGAGATTTTGGACAATTCCATACTCCCAACTTTGAAAACAGTTTGGGAATGGCCCCTTCATGTTCCAACATGACCGTGCACCAGTGCACAAAGCAAGGTCCATAAAGACATGGATGACAGAGTTTGGTGTGGATGAACTTGACTGGCCTGCACAGAGTCCTGACCTCAAACCAATAGAACACCCTTGGGATGAATTAGGAGCACAGCCTGAGAGCCAGTCTCTTCATCCAACTTCAGTTGCCGCTTCTGGAAGAATGGTCAAATATTTCCATAAACACACTCCTAAACCTGGTGGAAAGCCTTCCCATAAGAGTTTAAAGTCCTTATCTTACATTAAAAACTTTTTTTGGCAGTTGATTTCTGGGGGGTGTATGCAACAGATAGTCAATGTATGTTTCTTTATTTCATACTGAATAATATGTAAAAAAGGAAAAATATTAGGTCCAATAAAAAAACTTTGCTTCTGGAAGCAGGCCATTTCGTGACGTCACGTGTGGTTCCCGGCTGCCGCTGTCTGGCTCCCTGCTGCCGTCCGGATCGCACAAATCGCTCCCATTTCTCCCGTAAAACCTTCTCTTTCGGGAACAAATGAACGGTAAAACCATCCCGATTGGTGTTGCTACACCCGCCAACGACACACCTCTTCACCATGATCCGGAAAAAACAAGACAAACTCGGAGATAAACACTGATACACAAAGTTGACATGCGGCTATACCAGCAATGCTACACTGTGTGATGCTGGGACGGGCTGAACTCACCAGGATTCGCGGAACCACACGTGACGTCACGACACAGCACCAAGCAGCGGCAAGTTTGAATCCAGACTTTTCTGGATACCTCTGAATTTGACCCATTTTCCCGATATTAACAAGTGATTTACAGCAAATAGGAAACGATATTCGATCTATATCACGTGTTACTGGAATAAGACCCAACAAGTTAATGCATTTTGAAACAGTTCTATGATCTTTCAGCTACAGTAAATTACGCAAGATAAGGACTTTAAGCTGTTATAGATGCAAAGGGTGGACCGACGTCATATGAAACCCTATGGATTAAGAATGGGATGTCACTTAAGTTCATATGCACATCAAGGCAGGTGACCCAATACTTTTGGCAATATAGTGTATATATATATATATATATATATATAAATAAATATCACCACAAATATTGAATATCATCGTTCAAATAATTCAACAATAAATTCAAAACGATATGTTACAAAACAACAATATATAGTTAACAATGAACAAAAATATATACATTTTACAACATATCCATGAAAACCAAAGTGACTCTCTCAACCCAGTGCTGGGTTTCTAAGTAAGTGCTCATATTACAGTATTTTCCAGACAGACTTGCTTTCTGCAGGAGTTTTCACACCGCATTGCCTTGAACGCATAGAAGTGGCAGCACGGTGTCTCTTCAACCAGGTCCTCATATACTTTTGAGGATCAAACATAGAAGTAGGGGGGCCGTTGATATTAATCATCATCAAGTTTGATATGTTTGAGATCAGTAGTACAGCCCTTTTGTCTGAGCTTATATTGTTCATAAGGCTAAACTTCCTCTCACACTCTGCTGTGCTGACAGGGAATGTCTTCATACAGTTCATGAGTGGTTTTAGGTCCTTGGGCTCACTATTGGGCTCTTCCAGTAGGTCTCGCATCCCATTCAGTGCTTGGTCTGTGCACAAGTGAAATCACTTGCACAGTCCCTTAACCTGGTCTTCACCATGGCGAATGCTGGGGTTTGATGGCCATTTACTCTGATCAAGGATGCTGAAGTCCTTGATGACCGCATCTTCGAAAGACAAGCGTTGCTCAAGATTGTTCACAAGGCTTTGTAAGAACTGGCCTGGATTGATTGACTTCAGCTTTGCATTTCCTACTAGAGCTATAGAGCGATACTCCCCAGCCTCTTTTGCCCATAAAGCCTCACAGTATTTTTCACCTGGACTCTCTTTGAAAGACTGTATCACTCTGATTGAGCGTTTCAGCAGATGCTCTGCTCTGAGGAGAGTTATAGAATGAGCTTGAAGCTCCAGTGACAGGACACTTAGTTCATGGAGAGTGTCATACATGAGCCCAAGGTCACAGATAAATTCAGGACTTTGAAGACGGTATAATAAACCTCTGTACATTTGTTTCTCTTTGGTGGACCTCATCTCATCGGAAGACGCATTCTTAAAGTGCTGCACAAGACCTCCCAGGGATGTCCACACAGCACGAACAGTACGAAAGCTACTGTCCACCCAGCGTACATCTAAAACTCTGCCAATGCGAAGAAGTTGTGAGCCTACTTCAGCTGCTGCATCTTTGAGTTCACGCTCATTTTTTTTCGACATACTATAAAGTGAATATAGCTTCTGCATAAATATTTTAAAGTGGTTGACACCCGTCACCTCATCAACAGCATTTGACACAGCTAGTTCCAGCCTATGGTTCATACAGTGCAACACAAAGAGCCTTGGGAATCTCGAGGTCAACCTGGTTGCTACTCCTGACTTCTTTCCTAGCATGACACTGGCTCCATCAGACACAAATGTTACCCAGTTTTCAAGAAGCCACTCTTCTGTAAAGCCAGCCTTCATTAAACAGGTGAGTAAAGCCTGTTCTATGCCATCTGCTCTCTGATTGTCTAATTCAACTAGATCAAGGAATATGAACTCAGGGCTTGCTCCTTCAATTGACGCTTTTACAGAAACTGTCATGACAGGTTTGTGACTTAAAGAAGAGGCCTCGTCAATAAGGACAGCTAACTTCATGGATGATGCTATTATGTTACTCACAATTTTGCTCTGCATCTCACTGGCAACATGTTGTATGATTTGTGTTGCACTGTAACGTGAATGAAGTATTGAGCCCA
The DNA here is from genome assembly GCF_949606895.1 of Notothenia rossii. Lineage (NCBI taxonomy): Eukaryota > Metazoa > Chordata > Actinopteri > Perciformes > Nototheniidae > Notothenia > Notothenia rossii. Next base: position 39,123,603 of record NC_136909.1, on the reverse strand, counting down.
TCTTAACACCATTCAGTTCCTGCAGCTCAATGAGGCTCTCATGGTCAGAAAAGGGTCTGTTCTTTTTGGCCAAATGGTAGGCTGTTCGGAACACAGCATCAGTTTCCTTCTTGTAGGACTCAGTCATAACCTCCACTGCATTCTCAATGGCCGATTATTTTTGTTGTTCTGCCACCTTCACAGCCTGAGAGTGTGCCTTGGACAAAGCATGTTTCCTGATCTTATTTCTCAAGACTGACAGACTTGTTTCTCTACTTCCCTGAGAAGACACTTGAATTTCAAAGTTCATCCATTCTCTTGAGAGTGATACACCTTGCTCCTTGTTGATCCCAATGGAGTTCACACTGCTACAAACCAGACATCCTGTGAAGCATAAACATACAATGTAACTACTGTATCCACAGCTGTATGTGTGCATGGTCTATTTTTCCCATATACATAAAAGGACACACACACACACACGCACACAATATTAATGTGTGTCCACTGTTTCAGAAGCTACCTAAACTAACAAGATACCTAAACTTACCAAGTTTTTTGTTTTTGGATCCCAACCAGGGGTTCTTGGATTTAAAATCCTCTTTTTGATTGACAGTCCACAGGTCAGGCCAGTCATTATTGATGTCTAAGGGAAGAACAACAAAAGTGATTGAATTATAGGCTATAAAAGGGGAACAATGACCATAACCTATTCAAAAGTGTAAAGTTGTCACCTTCATAATCTGCATTATTAGATTTTTTCATTTTAGCCCCCAAATAGTCAAATAGTCAATTACACAGGGCCTAGCTGTAGCTTTATCCATGGCTGTGTCAATACAAAGTGTGAAAACTCTTCTAAGAAAAGGCGTTATGACGTGACTCAATGTTGCACACAAATTAGACCTAAACACAGACAAACCTTGTGCCCTTTTCAACCAGGTCCTTGGTAAACAACAGCACGTTTCCTTTCGTGAGGAAGACGCACTTTTAAACTTTTACCGTCATATACGTCTTTTACTTCCTACCGCATCCTGCCTTCAAAATAAAAGTACCCGTTTTCATAATGTATCCAAATTCGTGGATTCCACGTAGCGTCGCTATGCCCGAATCTGGCTGTGCGTCGCACAAGGTCAAGATGCCCTTGCTATTTTTAAGCTGTTGGCTGAAACAACAGTCGCCAAAGTAACACAGATATAAGACTTTATTCAATCCTAAAAGAGGTAGATCGGCGGGATAAATGGCTGTCTTTAATTAGAAGAGACCACTGGCAGCCAACATCTACCCTCAGATTGTGCAGTCTCCTATAAATTAGCACTAGCTACATTTGACCTCAAATTATGTAGCTGCTAGTGCTAGCTAGCTAATTTTTTATCTCCATTTGACAGGAAAACGCTGACAATCCAAAACACTAATCTTCAGTTGCCACAGCTAATGTTACAATTAAGCAGATAGCTGTGTCACGTCACCAAACACACGATGATCTTAGCATTATGTTAGCTAACGTTAGCTAAGCGCTAACGTTCTTCAGATTGCGTGGTACCTAGCTATGCTCTTGAAAAGCCTTCAGGCTATCTCTGGTGTATGGGGATGGATTTTGTGTACAAGATAAATGTAAATGTCGGGAAAATAAAGTTGGGGCAGACACTTAGCATAAGGGACACAATAAAGTTCAGAGTAATAAATATGGATTGCAGCAAATAATGGATGTATTTTCCAAATGTCTTTCTGTCTCACTAAGGTGTGCTGTGCTCATTGCCATGAAGCTATAATAGCTAACTAGCGCCACTAGAATCAGAAATACTAAATTTAAAAGTTGAAACCAACTATTAACGAAAATAATGCTAATACTACTTTTATGTTAGTATATATGACTACCTAGCTACGATTTGTTACAAAAATCTTAAAAAGTGAGACCCACCGTTATTGTCGTCTTCATCTCCTTCCCTGTCAGCATCCTCTTCAACGGATGAGGGGGACGGAGGGAGCGCAGGTGTTGGGCTGATGTCAGGGCTGATGATAACAGGGCTATCAGCTAACAGCTCCGGTGTTCTAGCCTCACTATCTGTAGCTGAGCTGCTGGCCGATGTAGTTCCACAAGGACGTTTATTGTAAAAGGAAATTTTAGTCTGAATGGCTCGCTTCATTTTAACAGTTCATACAATTTTTGTAATGGCAAATAGTTGAAAGTAAATTAACATTTGTCTATATGCAGTTTTTTTCCCTTATTAAGACCCGCCCTACTCTGCCTCTGATTGGTTTTTCATCAGTTCTCGCGCTGAAAACCTGACCAATCTAACCAGCGAAGGCATAGAGTTAGCCAATATGAGGCAGAGTAGGTTTGTGTCATGAGTCTTCACAGTACTATGAAATGACATTGAGCCACTACTAAATAATGCGCACCAACGGTGATTGAGAAGTGGGTATACGCCATGCTGTCTGAAAAATAAGTGGGTATACGCCGTATACCTGCGTATACCCTGGACTACACCACTGGATGTGCTACCACCAGCTACATTCGGTTGGTCTTATTGATCAGGTTGTTTGGCCGTCTTTTAAAGAAATTGCCCAAGGTAAGTTGTTTTTTTCTTTTCGACATGTCAGCAGCAGCAACAATGCCTGGTAAACATGCAGTGCTAACTAAACGAGCTTGTGAGTGAGTGGGTAGTGGGTGGAGCTGCGGGCAGCGTGCAAGCAGGCGACACTTTTTTCATGAATCATAAACTCTAAATATAATTTTATTTCACTTATTTTAGACCTTTGAACAAAAAAACCATGCCCAAAATTGAATTTATTTGGTCATCATATCAGTATTTTAGAGAGCTCCCCCCAAATTTGACTCATGTCACCACTAGGGGAGCTATAGCTCCCCATGCTCCCCTCCAGTTTGCACCCTGCATGTAATGAATAGCAAACAGTGATACCAAGAGGCTGGTACAGACAATGTAGGCCAAGAGCAACCCCCGCCAGGCAGTAGTGTAGCGGTGAAGCACAGTAGGGCAGGCAAGCCGGCTGTGCAGACAGACACAGCCGTGAGGGCAGACCAGCCGTCCAGGCAACAGTCAGGCAGGCAAGACACTCGTAGACTTAGAGCAGTCGTGGATGCAACACAGACATAGAGGCAAAAGAGCAGTTCTTTATCACGCTTCCAGTGCAGAGCCTAGTAGACATTAAGTTTAAGGTGATGTTACGATAACAATACTAGGTTAAGATCATTCAGGAAGAATGATACAAGCAGAAGGTTTACCCACCGATCAGGCCAAGTTCAGACAAACACACGGCAGGAGAGCTTCATTTACAGTGGCAGCAGACATGGGCTGCAGGATCCCTGCAAGGGTCTACAACCAGCGATACATTTAGTATTTAGGCTAATTTTCATGCTAGGTGTACGACAAACGGCAGCCACTGCAAACTCACCGGTGCCAGCGGAGAAAGCACTTCAGCGGAACCCGGAAGTGGCCTTCGTGCCAAAGAGCAAGAGGGAGCAAGAGCGACATTGACCCCTCTTTATAAAGGTTGCCCCGTGTGGTGATAGGGCTGAACAGTCTATCCTGCTACACACGCAACGCAGCCCCGCTCTCTTTAACTCTAGGCGACTTTCTGCCGCTTTCCTCCGTGGTGCAGTGCTGATCGTTTCATCACAGAGGAAAGCACTTCAGAAATTGCAGTACCCATAAGGAGCTGTACAAATGCCGCAGTTTTTGCGTAGCTGTGTCTTTAGTTGAAAGCCCAGCGATCTACTCATCGAAATAATATGCTACAAAGGGGCGGACTGGCCATCTGTGTGTTGAACTTTCCTGTCGGCTCCCAGACCGTAGTCGAGGAGGGGATGACTCTCTGTCGTCTCCCAGGGCAGAAGCAACAAGCTTCAGGTTCAATAACCCACTTTAGCTTAAATGACTGGAGAAAGGCGAGCTCTTCTTGGGAGGCCGTTGCATTTATTTAGTTGCTTCTTTTTCACAAAATACATCACAGACCTCTGTTTTTCTGCTGCCTCGTTTCACTTCCACAAACATACACACGCTCGCTCACTCTCGCTCTACCATCCACATCCACACACACATGCACACGCAACACCCCTCTCTCTCTCTCTCTCTCTCTCTCTCTCTCTCTCTCTCTCTCTCTCTCTCTCTCTCTCTCTCTTAAAGGGACATGACCCTAATATCATAACTTGTGTGTTCTGGAGAATCACAGAACGGACGATCGTCCTTATTATTGTGCCGTTCAAACCAATTATTTAAATTTGTTTAGGCTGACAGGTCCACACTGCTTCCCCGCAGCGAGGCTCCCCCCGCCCTCCTGTTGACAGTTCACGAGCGTCGAGCTCCTCAACACCCCCCGTTGATAATTCACGATCGTTGGCACGTTTTTAAATGGCACTTCATATGAAAAAGGTTGCCGACCCCTGCAATAGATATACACAGCAGCCTGTGAGCAGTATGAACAGTATTAACAGTGTATGAATATGCTTGTCAGGGTTTGAGTTTTGGTGTGTCTAGTTATGGGGTTATTTTGCTGTTCTGTTCTCCCTGTCCCTTGTTTCTTGTCTGGTCCTTCTCCCTGTGTTTTCCTCCCTGTCGTTAGTTTCCCTTCTCTTGCCCTTGTGTTTCTCCTCCCCTGCCCGGCTGTTTCTCGTCTCGTGATTGCCCCTCCCTGTATTTAGTCTAGTCTCTTCCTGTGTTCGGTGTCGGTTCATTGTTTGTTTTTCCCGTCTCCCTCCATGTCAGTCTTCGTCAACTTTTTTGTATAATATCTTCCTTGTGCTTCCTTTGTGTTTTTGCCATCTTTTTGCAATCAGCTTTTAAAATAAAGCTCGCTTTTGTTTTTCTAGACCAACTTACCTTTTTTGTAGTCTGCTTTTGGGTCCTACCTTTCCCAAATCTTAACAGAATGAACCGACCACATGGACCCAGCAGATGATCCATTTGAAGTGGAGTTGTACTCATTTACCTACTTGCTGGCTTGCAGCTATGGTAAATGGAGGGGAGCAACCAGTATGGAGCAAAAGAGGGCTGCCCTGGCAGAGGCGTACCAGAGGGCAACAGAGAAACCAGGGTTAGTGAAGTTCTTACCTGGCTGGATTATGGACTTCCTCCAGCATGCGTTTCCCGGCCTGCTAACCCCCTGCCTGCCACAGTTCCCAACATAGCTTCTTTCGAGAACGCTTTTGATGGGTCTCGTCTGGCTTTTGGAGATCCACGGAGCCTCCAAAAGGCTCCTAAGAGAAGGAGAACCAAGTCCAGACGAGCTCCTGCAGCCATGTTTCCGGCTCCAGCACCGGCCCCAGCAGCCATGGTTCCTGCTCCAGTTTATTCTCCAGTACTGGCTCTCCAGCCGACGCCAGCTCCCTGTGTCCTGTCGACATACCGGCCGACTCCAGCACCTCGTGTCCTATCGGCGTACCGGCCAACGCCAGAGTCCTCTCTCAAGTTCCTTCTCAAGTCCCCTCCCCAGTCCCTACTCAAGTCCCTTCTCTGCCGGGGGTCCTGCCAACCCTATGTCCTGTGCCGTTGGAGGTTCAGCTGGGGGTCCTGCCAACTCCATGTCCTTTCCCGTTGGGGGTCCCGCTGACTACTCTTCTGCCGGGGGTCCTGCCAACCCTATGTCCTGTCCCGTTGGGAGTCCCGCTAACTACTCTTCTGCCGGGGGTCCTGCCAACCCTATGTCCGGTGCCGTTGGAGGTCCAGCCGACACCTGTTTTGTCAGGGGTCCTGCCAACTCCATGTCCTGTGTCGTTGGGGGTTCCGCTATCACCTGTCTCGCCGGGGTTCCTGCCAACTCCTTGTCCTTTTCCGTGGGGGATCCTGCCGACACCTCTCCCGCCGGGGGTCCTGCCTACTACTTGCCCTGTTGCGTTGGTTGTCCAATCGACACCAGCCCTTGCTCTATCCGGGGTCCCATTGACACCAGCCCATGTCATGTCCAGGATCCCGTCTACGCCTGTCGAACTGGCTCTGGTTCCTGTCCGGCCGACACCGGGGCCCGCCCGGCCTCCGGAGCTGTCCCGTCAGCGCCTACCTGCCCGTCCTCCGGAGTTGTCCCGTCGCCGCTTTCTTGCCCATCCTTGTGCCCGGCCCCCTGAGTTCCCCAGCCGCGGTCTTCGCCCTCCAGCCCGGCCCCCTGAGAACCGTGGTCTTCGCCCTCGAGCCCGGCCCCCTGAGAACTGCGGTCTTCGCCCTCGAGCCCAGCCCCCTGACTGCCGCGGTCTTCGCCCTCAGGCCCGGCCCCCTGACTCTTCCAGCCGTTGCCTTCGCCCTCATGCTCGGCCCCCTGAGTTCGACCAACTGTGGCCTTCGCCCCTTTATGAACTCTGCCTTGCCCCCGGGCCGTCCGCCCGATACCCCCACAATGAACTCTGCCTTGCCCCCGGGCCGTCCGCCTGAGACCTCCTTCTCAAACTCTGCCTTGCCCCCGGGCCGTCCGCCCGAGACCCCCTCCATGGACTCTGCCTTGCCCCCGGGCCGTCCGCCCGAGAACCCCTCAATGAACTATGCCTTTCCTGGGCTGTTGATCCAGACCCGTCCCCCGGACCCCCTCCACCCACCCAGTTGGAAATGTTTGACTTTGTGTAGGGACGTCTGGAATCCGTCCCTTGAGGGGGGGGTTATGTCAGGGTTTGAGTTTTGTTGTGTCTAGTTGTGGGGTTATTTTGCTGTTCTTGGCTGAAGTCGAATAGTCCATTTAGCTTAGGAACCTTCCTAACGGAGTGAAATGACCTGGAAGTCCCTCAGTGGCAGCCATGATAAGTGCCGTTCGAATTCTCTAGATCAGCCTTTCCCAAACTCAGGGTCGCGACCCATTTTGGGTCGCGGACCCGTTTTGATTGGGTCGCCATGTTAAATGCATTGCTACACACACACAGCGTCAGAGCTGATGGCTGCGTTGCAAATACAATTTTTTTATAATTTTTGTATTTTATTTTTTATTTTGAAAATGAAATTATGCAATATAGCATTGTATATTGAATGATTTAATTTTCTAAATACAAATAAACTAAAAATAAAAGATTGTATTTGTATCAGCTCTGACGCGTCCCCCGCGAAAGTTTTCGCGCCGTCTGTTTATTGTCTGTTGATTAATCCCGATCGTACATGATGGCAAAAAGACGATACAAAGAGGAGTTTTTAAACGTTGGCTTCTCAAAAGCTGTTAGAAATAGAGAGGAGCGGCCTCAGTGTATTTTATGTGGAGAGGTGCTCAGTAACGAAAGCTTGAAAATGAATAAATTGGACCTGCATCTCCAAACAAAACATCCTCTGCATCGGGACAAATCGAAGGATTTTTTCCTCTGCAAAGAAGAGTCTTTCAAGAAGCAGTGTTTTGACGGCAGAAAAGTGAGTCACTCATTTTAATCATTTGATTTGTGTGTTTGTGAGTTTGTCAGGGTCTGTTGTGAAATTGTTTCGTTAATGCAAAGTTGGATGAAATGCAGACTGAGGAGTGGACCAGCTGCGCGTCCTCTACTCGCTCCCGCGAGTCCACTACATTCTGCAGCGGCACAGAGCAATGTTTCAACTTTTACTAGCCTAAAATGTTTTTATAACGGCCGGGAGAAAAACAGAGAAACAATAACCACAGGAAGATTAGAGGGAAAGTGACAGGCAGTATGAGAAGGAAAGCGAGAGAAAGCTTTTTTCACTGCAGCCGCACGGACGTGACTGCTGCAGTGTGATGCACAATACATATGGGGGTTATTCCCTATCTTTATTCAAGAGCGTGGTCTTTAAATTTGAGAGCATACTTTATTGATTTCAGGTTCAGAATATGTATTGCTTTCCCTCAAACCCTGTCCTCACACTCAAATAGTGCCTGCTTGCACTTATGGCGCATTTCCACTGCAGCGGGTAGCTCGCTTTAAGCGTGCCGAGCCGTGCGGGGCCCGTTTTTGGTTTCGTTTCCACTTAGCCTAGTACCGGCTAGCAGGTCCTAATTCACCGTATTGAGTATGTAAGTCGCTTTGGATAAAAGCGTCTAACAAGTAACATGTAATGTAATGCGCTATAAATGCGGTTGCCAGGTCCACATTAGGTATACAGCGTACGCCGGCTGGTGTTAAAAATCACCCAATAACCCAGCAATGTTAATGATGATATCTTCTCTGTTATTTTCAGGCATTCAAAGGGAACAAATGGGAACTGAGGGCATCCTATCAAGTCAGCCTCCACATTGCCAAAGCAAAGAAGCCCCATTCCATTGGGGAGCAGCTGATCAAGCCTTGTCTTAAAGATGTGTGTCTCTCTGTCTTGGGTGAGGATGCAGCGAACAAAATTGAGTCTGTCCCACTCTCAAACAACACCGTTGCATCCAGAATCAAGGATATGTCAGCTGACATCCAAAAAACAGTCACAGAGGAAATACTGCAGCACAAATTATTTTCACTGCAGCTAGACGAGTCTGTGGATGTTGCTGCGATTCCCCAGTTAATGGTCTTTGCCAGGCACATTAGTGGTAAAGATATCAAGGAGGAGTTCCTATTCTGTGACCAGCTGCACACAACAACAAGGGAAGAGGATATTTTCAGAGTGGTGGACACACATTTGAAAGAACTGAAATTAGAATGGGAAAACTGTATAGGGGTTTGCACTGATGGTGCAAGGAGCATGACTGGGTGCAGGTCTGGTTTTGTGGCTCATGGACATAAAGTGGTCCCAAATGGAGAGACAGCAAGCGCATTTCGTGGCATCTGCGGGCAGCGGCAAGTACTTCCGGCATCTGCCACGGAGGCCGCTACTCCGTGGTATCTGTGGCAAGTATATGCCACAGATGCCACAACTTGCCATGGCAAGTATATGCCACAACCATGCCACAACTTGCCGTGGCAAGTATATGCCAGAACTTGCCGTGGCAAGTAAATGCCACAACTTGCCGTGGCAAGTAAATGCCACAAGTTAATAGTTAAGAGAAGGTTTACGGTAGCTGCCACTCGCCTTCCGTGGCAAATGATGATATTTAAACCCGTATTTATCGCGTAAAATGTCGCTGTTTTGGCATGACTTTATCGGACTGATCTGTACACAAGACTGATGATCTGTTACTGATGGTCCGATCTCTATTTTTCAAAAAAGATTAAACATTATATGTTCTATAGATTTTACTTGGAGAACGTGGTTTGTTAAAAATAAATAAACATGCTATTTTTATGATAATACTCAAGATATATTATTAGTAAGTTGACATAAAGATCTAACATTGTTGACCAGAGGTGGGAAATAGGCTAACTTGTATACTCAAGTACTGTACTTATGATTTAGAAACAGCCTACTTGTACTTTAGTTGAGTATGTAAATGGTATGTTACGTAGTAGGTTACTTACCCCACTACAATTCAGAGGTAAATTGTGTAATTGTAGCCTACTCCCCTACATTTATTTAATACGCTACCTTTAGTTACTTACTACAGATTCTGATTAATGATGATACATATAATCAAGTCTTAAACCAGACTTTATAGTTACTCCTGGAGTAAATTCACAAGATACCCTACTACAGTATACAAAGTCATTCAAACTAGCTGCACATTTACCAGCTTTGAGAACACTTTCATGATCAATCATTATAATGAAAACATGTAATATGCACTTTAAGTATATTGTTATGCTAATCATTTTGCGCTTTTACTTGAGTAACATTTGAATGCATGACTTTCACTTGTAACAGAGTATTCCAACATTTAGGTTGGCTACTTCTACTTTTACTTCACACTAGAACCGCCAGGGGTCGCTGTATAGCCTACCTAAAACCACCAACGTGTCAAATGAACGAATGCATTGATTTTCAAGGTACAATGTTATTTTATTTATCATACTAGAACACAATGAGTGTTGCCACTACTCGCCGTGGCATGTGCCTTGGCATTTGTGGCATCTCCCACAGAGGCCACTACAACTTGCCGTGGCAAGTATATGCCACAACAACTTGCCGTGGCAAGTATATGCCACAACTTGCCGTGGCAAGTAAATGCCACAGATGCCACAACTTGCCATGGCAAGCATATGCCACAACTTGCCGTGGCAAGTATATGCCACAACTTGCCGTGGCATTTGCGCATGCTGAACGGGGGTTGCCACAAGATGCCAGAGTTAAGAGAAGTTTTACGGTAGCTGCCACTCGCCTTCCGTGGCAAATGCTGATATTTAAACTCGTATTTATCGTGTAAAATGTCGCTGGACTATCACAGGACTGATGTGCGATCTCTATTTTTCAAAAAGATAATAAATTATCATTTATATTCAATTTTACTTGGAATAGCCTACTTGGTTTGCTAAAATAAACAAACATGCTATATCTATGATAGTAGGCTAAACATAGGCCTATATTGTAATAAAAAAAGAAATATCGGCAAGTGAGCGTTGCAACGCAAGCCCTTGGCAAATGTCGCTTCTTGAGGGGAGTTTCCACTGCTTGCTACGATAACCAGGTGTATTGTTACTAGTAAAGACAAATAATTACAAAATAAATATCTTTATTGACACAGCAACGTGAACAATGGTGTTATTAGACTTGGCTAAAGACTTAGGGCAGCTGTAACTGATTGCAGTTGCCACTGCAAGTGAGATGCTAAGATTTATATTTTATAAATGAGGCAAAGGACAGTTATATTTGATTGTACACATGTATAAATGTGTTATTTTAAATCCAGGCATATGTACTTAATTTGTATTATTTTCGTTGTTAATAAACAGATTAATGTCATTGTATCTGTTTTGTTGTTTAATATTTTAATTCTGGTTGAACATTTGTATTTAAATGCTTCAGAGATATTGATATCAGTGAATCTAAACAAACCATGTTATTCCGTTAAGACAATCATGACAGTACAGATGTAGCACTGAATTTCGGACTCCAGCTTACAACTTCCTGCCTACGGCCTGCCAAAGACCAGTATAGAGGAATGTTAAGCCCTCCCACTATTTTCCAAGAGGGCGTTGCCAGATTTTCAATTTCAGGTTTTAACCAGGAGATGGCGCTTCATTCACAAATACAGAAAGACAAGTTTCATGGACTTTCAGTTGTGTTTTGAAGAGCATTTGAACACATCAATATTTTAGATCAACTAAAGTATATCTAATCTTGTAATTCAATAATATATAGTCTTTACATATTAAATAATCATAATTATAATGTAAATGTTTACATTACACTTCTTTATTTGTTATGCTCATACTTTAACCTTTACAATCGTTTGCTTTAATATGCAGTATATTTTTGTGTTTGCTTCCTCCTGCTCCCTTTCGGACACATACTGTATGATTTATTATTATTATTAATATGAAGATATTATTAAGATAAGATAAGATGTTACTTTATTGATTGAACATTTTAGTTTAGAATGTGCTGTCCCACAGTAATTCAGAAGGCTCACAGGTCACATTCCGACAATTATTTAAAACAATAGGTGCTTTCACACCGTCTACAGTTTGAGTTGTATGGAGGGAGCTCTGTCAGTTTTCGAATTACCCATTTGCTTTCGGGGAGCCCTATTTTTCAGAGCACATCCTGCTACTAAATATGTCACACGCACGCTCTGTTGACTGGCGCAGCAGCGCGGATGCCATCAATTGCTATAAAAACACTCTTCTACTAATACAGACGGTGTCACTATGCCGGCGGATGTGGCCGTTGTTGAAGCCTCTTCAGGCTCCGCATCGGCAGGCCTCTCCCTCGGTGTGGAGCTGTCAAACTCGACCCTAACGCCGCTTACAGCCGGCCAACTAAAAGTTGTTTTCCGTTCACGTTGTCATTTTTAGACTCCTTCGCTTCTTTGCTTGTGAATCCAAAAGCTGTGACGCTTGGCTGTTTTCGTTTTGCCATATTTTTTTATTACACAGCCAGAGTTAAAAAAATATCAATATGAACATTTCAAATACCGCGCCGGCATCAACGCCATAACCATAGCAACGTAAGTAAGAATGCAGCGCCGCCACGTACAGATGGCAACACCCAGACATATTCACAAATATAAAACAAATATTCAGAAACTGTAATGAACAATAACTATTATTTATTTCAAGAACTGTTATTTACAGAAACTCAACATTTCTAATCTGTGTGACACAAATATGCACGATTATTTTGGGCTCCCCCTATTTATCTCAAAGTCAGCCATCAAGGGAGCTCCCTCCCTCTTCGGGGGAGCCAAGCTCCCCCTAGCTCCCCCCCATTTCGAACAGTGTCTGTGGCTGAATGGCCAGCGATTAGGTGCGGCGCATTTATCATAGGTGATCAGAGCTAACTGCCTGCCGTCAGATTTCATTTAAAAAACAGATCTGATTTTAAGACTATTTCTGCGCTCATAAAGAATGATAAGAATAAGAATAATGCGTATTGAACTGGTTTCATTAATTAGTGAGTTTATTTAACACTAGAACCGCCAATCGGGTCAATTTGTGTGATGGGTGTTGTGTGTGTGCAATGTAACTTTTTTTCAATAAAATATTAAAGTCTCCCCCAATCCGTGACTTTTCCTGAAAGTGTGTTATGTAGCACCCTATGTTGTTAAAAATTGCATTCTAATAGCGGGATTTGACGGGTTTAGGTAGGCCTATACAAAAACCTCTGGCGGTTCTAGTGTTAAGGTAATTAGGTACAGTAGAAGCCCTTTTTTATCAGTAACGAATTTAGCAGTTGAACATAAAAGTCAACTAACTGAGGGTCACTTGCAATGACAGTGTTGTGTCTAACTGTAAGCTTGTCACTCAGAGTAACCTACCGTTAATTTAGCTGCTGGAGAAGAAAGATCAAGGGGGGAGGGGGGGAGAGAGCTGTGGTTGATGGGCCATTAGTTGTGTAAATACACAGCTGAGAGCTGCCGTTTCATTCAGACTGTTTAAAAAACTGTAACAACGGACTATTTTTCTTTGCGGATGCATGTCAATTTAAATCAATACATACAACTATTTTTTAAATCAATACATACAACAATTTTTTAAATCAATAAAAACATTTTCTAAATCCATAAAAGCATTTAAATTAATATTGGGAGTTATGTCGTTACTTTGTTGAGAATGTGGCCGTGTAATAAGCGGGATAATTTGCAGCGACTTGTTCCTTATGGGGAAAATAACACCTGTCATGTGTGTGTAGAGGTGTGTGTGGTTAAAACACTTTCATGAAGTGAAGGAATTTCCTTCTATAAAACAGCTGTGGGCAGCAGTGAGTGTCACGGACATGAATTCATAGATCAAGGCAGAATGGTGCACACACTCTCCTGTCCTGCCAGGCGACACGCCCGTTCTAAGCCGTGTCCCTCACTCCTCACATCCCAAGCATCCCCACAAGTGTATTATGTTGTTACATCGTTCTATTTCGTATATGGCTTCGCCCTCTAAGGCTATCGCTATTGGGTAATCCCCCTGCGCCCCCGCGCAGCAAACACTTGTAGTCCGCGCCCACCCGCAAGGTGGGCCCCACCCTCGGGCCTCCTTCCGGTATAAATAGGAAGGTGGCCCGGCAATCTGCTCCCTCTTTTTTTCAGCAAACCAGCACAGTTACTGAAGCACAGCAATTGAGAATCATCATGAGCAACAACTGGGTCCGTGGTTGTCCCTCATGTGGCTCTGGGTTCATAATGAGTTATGACCTGCAGAGATAAAAGCAGTATGCGAATCCTGCCGGGGGTCAGAGCACGCGTACGCGGCTCTAAACCAGCAGGTAGCATGCACTGCGCTCGTCTCCCCTCGGGCGACAGGAAGCGGAGAGCGGACACTCTTGCTGCTGTGGCCGAGGAGGACGATTGGCCCGTCCAGGCTTACGAGCCCGCGGACGGGGCCTCGTGTCCCTGGGGCAGAGTGCCGGGCAGGAGTCCGAAGCAACTCCTGCCCCGCCTCCCTCCACGGTTCACCGTTCGGTTCTCCCCTCCCTCCTCTCCCCCGGACGGGGGAGACAGAGTCGGAGCAGGGTGCCAGCTTGGCGGCCGAACATGCTTTCCCCCTCTCCGTCACCACAGCGCGGCGGCGTCTGTTACGGAGACGGCCAGAAAGCGCTGCTGGACGCTCCAATCAGCCCGGACGGGCTGTTCGGACCCCAGTTCATGAAGACGGCCGCGGAACAGGTGGACGGCATTCGCCAGCATGTACAGCTGGCTCCAGTCGGCTGAGCTGCCACAGCGGCACCAACGCCCGCAGCAGCCGCGGCGTCCACGCCGGCCACAGGAGGCCGCAAGCGGAGAGACGCCCACAGCAACCGCCCCGGCGGCTGCAGGGGCTCCGTCCCACGTCTCCGCTCCCCCGCCACCCCGGAGACAGGGTCTCCCGGCGGCGAGTCAAATGGGAGTGAGGCTCCCCCGCTCCTTGTCGGCTCCGCGAGAGCCTCCGAGGAAGCGGAGCCGGTAATTAAGCCGGCTGCCACTAATCCGTTGATTAAGTAGGCAGCAGGGCTCCCTGCAGAAGCCTGCTGGTTTTAACCTATCGGTTAATAAACCTGCAGAGCTCGCGGCATTCCTCTGTCCGAGATACGCCTCCTACACACGGTCATAACCCATGAGCGCCGGTATAATGCCTCATGTGGACAGCACTGCACACACCTCCACGCATCCCCTGAGCGTGTACACGCCTCATGATGACAGCCGGAGTGAAACGCAGCGTGTGGAGGTTTCCTCGCAGCCCTTTCGCCTCACGGGCAGCGGCGGCGAGGGCAATGCCCCGCCTCCCTCCACGGTTCACCGTTCGGTTCTCCCCTCCCTCCTCTCTCCTGGGCGGGGGAGACAGAGTCGGAGCAGGGTGCCAGCTTGGCGGCCGAACATGCTTTCCCCCTCTCCGTCACCACAGCGCGGCGGCGTCTGCTACGGAGACGGCCAGAAAAGTGCTACTGGACACTCCAATCAGCCCGGACGGGCTGTTCGGACCCCAGTTCATGAAGACGGCCGCGGAACAGGTGGACGGCATTCGCCAGCATGTACAGCTGGGTCCAGTCGGCTGATCTGCCACAGCGGCACCAACGCCCGCAGCAGTCGCGGCGTCCACGCCGGCCACAGGAGGCCGCAAGCGGAGAGACGCCCACAGCAACCGCCCCGGCGGCTGTAGGGGCTCCGTCCCACGTCTCCGCTCCCCCGCCACCCCAGAGACAGGGTCTCCCGGCGGAGAGTCAAAGGGGAATGAAGCTCCCCCGCTCCTGGTCTGCTCCGCGAGAGCCTCCGAGGAAGCGGAGCCGGTAATTAAGCCGGCTGCTACTAATCTGTTGATTAAGTAGACAGCAGGGCTCCCTGCAGAAGCCTGCTGGTTTTAACCTATCGGTTAATAAACCTGCAGAGCTCGCGGCATTCCCCTGTCCGAGATACGCCTCCTACATACGGTCATAATAACCCATGAGCGCCGGTATAACGCCTCATGGGGACAGCACTGCACACACCTCCACTCATCCCCTGAGCGTGTACACGCCTCATGATGACAGCCGGAGTGAAACGCAGCGTGTGGAGGTTTCCTGGCAGCCCTTTCGCCTCACGGGCAGCGGCGGCGAGGGCAATGGCGTGGCTCGTCACCATGACGACCATTACAGCACATCACAGAGAAGCCAGAACGGGGGAATGAGCAGTATTCCAGGCTGAGTGCCCCCAGCGGAAGCGCCCGCAGCGCCACGGCGCCAGGGCTCGCTACAGAAGCCTGCTGGTTTTAACCTATCGGTTAATTAACTGCAGAGCTCGCTAATTAAGCCGGCTGCCACTAATCTGTTGATTACCAGCAGGGCTCGCTGCAGAAGCCTGCCCGTTTTAACCTCGGTTAATAACCTGCAGAGCTCGCGGCATTCCTCTGTCCGAAATACGCCTCGTACACACGGCCTTAATAAACCCATGAGCGCCGTTATAACGCCTCATGTGGGCAGCACTGCACACACCTCCATTCATCCCCTGAGCGTGTACACGCCTCATGATGAGAGCCGGAGTGAAACGCAGCGTGTGGAGACTCCCTGGCGTGGCTCGTTGCCATGACGACCACAGAACATCTCGAGCATGTGCGCCCGCTCTTAGAGTGTTTCTCAGAGTGGCAGCGCGTGTGTCTGATGGACAGATGGATGAGCAGGCTGATCAGCAGAGGATACGTCCTGCAGTTCGCCTCTCCCCCACCCCCACAGTTCAATGGGATACAGGAAACACTCCTGTCCTCCCAGAAGCTATATCTTGCGCTCCAATCCGAGCTGCTGGAACTCCTGTTGAAAGAGGATATTTCCAGGGTTCCTCAAAGGGAGGAAAATCAGGGGTTTTCACTCCCGTTATTTTTCTAATCCCGAAAAAGACTGGGGGAATGAGACATCCTGGATCTGTCAGTATTCCACATGCTGACGATCAAACAGGTGCTGGAATGTTTTCACCAGGACGACTGGTTCACTTCCACCTGAAGGATGCATACTTCCACGTACCCATCATCCCGAAACACAGGAAATTCCTGCGTTTTCCATTCAGGGAATATCAGACCAGACAATCGTCTGCCGTTCGGATATTTCCTGGCTCCTCCTGTGTGGAGAAGGCTGGAGCCACTACACAGAGGAGGGATGAGAGTGTGGTTTTCCTCTGGACGACCTGCTATTTGCTGACTCGCCCCAGGGAGGAAGTCGCTTTACAGACGGTACATCTCGTATCGCATCTGTCAAAGCCTGGGTTTCATAATAAATTGGAAGAAGAGCTGTCCTCTTCCCTCTCAGACAATCGTTTATCTGGGAGTGGAGTTAAACTCAGCCAGCATGAGAGCGCGACTCTCGCGGAAGAACTGACAGCTCTCCTCCGGCGTGTCACAACCCACACAGCCCTCTCCGTGACGCAGCTGCTCGGCGTTGGCGTCAGCTGGTCACGTGATGATCCCCCTGAGTCTCTTCCAACAGGGGGACACTCCAGAGGTGGTTCATTCGCTGCAGAAGCCTGCTGTTTTAACCTATTGGTTTATAAACTGCAGAACTCGCGGCATTCCTCTGTCCCAGATATGCCTCCTACACACGGTCATAATAACCACGAGCACCGTTATAACGCCTCGTGTGGACAGCATGCACACACCTCTCATCCCCTGGGCGTGTACGCGCCTCATGAGGAGAGACGGAGTGAAAGGCAGAGTGTGGAAACTCCCTCGCAGCCCTTTTGCCTCACGGGCGGCGATGGCGTGGCTCGTCACCATGAAGACCATTACGGCACTTCACAGAGAAGCCTCTCCCCCCAGCAGTTCCAATGGGATACAAGAAACACTCCTGTCATCCCAGGAACAGTGTCTGCGCGGTTTTTACCCCCGCTATTTTTCTAAATCTCCTCTGTCCGGTGCGCGCGCTGTCCTGCTATGTGGCGCGCACGGCGGCCTGGCGCCGTTCTCAGCGCCTGTTCGTGCACTATAGAGAGAGCTCGATCGGGCAACCTCTGTCTGCACAACGGCTGTCACACTGGCTGTGTGAGGCTGTGTCACAGGCATATGTCTCCTCTGGGGTGGAGCCCCCGGAGAACATCAAGGCGCACTCCACCAGAGGAATTTCCTCCTCCACGGCTTTGCACGGAGGAATGTCAGTGGAAGATATTTGCACGGCTGCATCTTGGTCTTCCCCCTGTTCATTTATTCATTTTTATTTGAGGGATGTCTCCCATTCCTCTCTGACACACCCTGTACTGGGTATCCTGTCGGGGTGAGTGACGTCAGGGAGCCAGCTGTGTGCCTCTCTCCTGCCTTTTGGCACGCGGAGAGCGGCCCATTTCCCCTCTTATAGGAGGGATGTTCCTTTTTCCTCTAACACACTTTGTACGGAGTGCCTGGTCAGAGTGAGTGACGTCAGGGATCCAGCTGTGCGCTCTCCTGCCTGTCTGCACGCAGAGAGCTGCTGTTCCCCCACTACGATCGCAGAACGAGGTGGGACTTTCGTCTCTACTTTCTCACAGCGGCCGGTATGTATTGTTCCCAGCCTTCACCCCGTCGGGAAGATAGGCATGTTTTGCTATGTTCCAGGTACGGTGATGAGCCATTACGCATGGCACATCAGGCAGGGGGGTGTTATTGAGCAGGTATGTCTGTGCTTCTAGTGCCGGGCGGACACAGTGGGGCGCAGACTACATCATGCTTCGCCCTTAACCCAGTAGCGATAGCCTTAGAGGGCGAAGCCATATACGAAATAGAACTGAGGTTACCTACTGTAACCCCAGCTTCTATGAGTAAATGGCGCAGCCCTCTAAGTGCGGGGCCCCACTGGCTCTACGAATAGCTGAAGAAAAGTTATGTTGTATGGGAGCAGATTGCCGGGCCACCTTCCTATTTATACCGGAAGGAGGCCCGAGGGTGGGGCCCACCTTGCGGGTGGGCGTGGACTACAAGTGTTTCAGTGCTGCGCGGGGGCGCAGGGGGATTACCCAATAGCGATAGCCTTAGAGGGCTGCGCCATTTACTCATAGAAACTGGGGTTACAGTAGGTAACCTCAGTTTCAGATGTTATGTTTCAGTTGTGCTCTGTCTATGTTCAGTGATGCAAACTTGTCACCTTTAGGCGAAATTCGCCGTTTTTAATCCAAAATAAGTCGTTTGTGTGATTCATGTAGATCTGCAATACAAATATGTTTTGGGGTAGGGGCTGGGACCCGGAGTAATCTGCGGCCGTGAGCTGTTATGTGCCATAATGACACGCATGGTGTTCTTTTTTTATATATTATAATGAAGTACGAGCTGTGTGCTCGAGTCTTCCTGCCTGTCGGCTCTGCTCATGGATGTATAATAAGGCTCTGCTGCTCCGAGATGATGGTCTAGCTTCAGCAGCTACATTACCTACGGCCTACGGGTGCGTTCGTTAATATTAACTGTGCGTCTGGAGTCACTGTGGCACAGACTGGACCGCTGGTGAACAGCTGTTAGAACGGGCCGTTCAGGTGTTCAGAGCAGAGCTCCCTGTCGGAGCGGCAGAGCGTGATGTGAACTGAAAAGTTTTTCTGTGGCAATATTATTTAAGGAATCGTTGAGCTAGCTAGCTAGCATACATTGTCACTATCTGCTAACGTTAGCTTTAGCCTTCTATTTCTAATAGTTTTTTTCATAGGCTATAAACAGAGGTGGTATAAGTATATATATATTGTACTTGAGTAAAAGTAGAAGTACTCAGATCTTGTACTTGAGTAAAAGTAGAAGTACTCAGGTCTTGTACTTGAGTAAAAGTAGAAGTACTCAGATCTTGTACTTGAGTAAAAGTAGAAGCACACAGATCTTGTACTACAGTAAAAGTAGAAGTACTCAAATCTTGTACTTGAGTAAAAGTAGAAGCATACAGATCTTGTACTAGAGTAAAAGTAGAAGTACTCAAATCTTGTACTTGAGTAAAAGTAGAAGAACTCAGGTCTTGTACTTGAGTAAAAGTAGAAGCACACAGATCTTGTACTAGAGTAAAAGTAGAAGTACTCAGGTCTTGTACTTGAGTAAAAGTAGAAGTACTCAGATCTTGTAGTTGAGTACAATTAATAGTCCCAGAGTGTAGGAATACTCTGTTACAGTAAAAGTCCTGCATTCAAAATGTTCCTCAAGTAAAAGTAGAAAAGTATTATCATCGAAATATAGTGAAAGTAGCGACAGTAAAAGTAGTCATTGTGCAGATTGGTCCATTTCAGAATAATAGATATGATATGTTTTATAATGATTGATCATGAAAGTGTCCTCAAAGCTGGTAAAGGTGCAGCTAGTTTGAATGACTTTGTATACTGCAGGGTAGCTTGTGGATTTACTCCAGGTGGAACTAAAGTCTAATTTAACACTTGATTATATTTCACTTAATTAATCCAGATCTGTGAAGTAACTAAAGGTATTAAATACATGTAGTGGAGTCAAAGTACACCATGTACCTCTGAACTGTAGTGGAGTAGAAGAACAAAGTAGCAAAACATTGAAATACTTAAATAAAGTACAAGTATCTCAAAATTGTGCCCAAGTATAGTACTTGTTGAGTTTATGAACTTAGTTACTTTACACCATGTGGCTATAAAGATAAAAAGACTTAAGCCTTGCACAGAGGCATGAAAATACATTTTCAAAATGCTCAACAGTGCTGCCAAAATTATAAACTGACTGCTACACAATTTAAAATAAATGCTTTTATATATTTCTATTAGATGTGACTCTTTGGCGTTTCTGTTATTATTAACACTGCTGCTTTAGTTGTTCTGACTGCTAAAATCCTCTGTTATTCCGTGGGGTGGGGGAGCCGGGGGCTCGGATCCTTGTCACCTTTTTCATACCTGATGAGTTTGCATCCCTGTATGTTAAAAAGCCTCAGTCACCTTAATTAATGTAATAAAAACATCTCAGGTCAGTAACACTCAAAGCTAAATGTGCAATACCATGTTCAGCTATTTTACTATTTATAATGTTATTGTTGTTACATCAGAAGATGTACATATTGAAATGATTTCTTAACTTACAGTAGGCTATTTTTTACAATGTGTGTTGGAAGGATTTATTAAATTACAATGAATATTGTCATTGTTGAAGGCTTTTAGAGAAGGGTGAACTATAAGCCTGAATTACATAACATTTTATACCTAAAAACATAAAAGCCAGAATAAATAAATCACAATTATTCTAGTTACTTTTACCTCCCGTATTGCTTTCAACCCACCAGCTTTTATGGTGTTGTTACGTCACTAACTGTAAGCTTGTACAGTCTCTGGTCACTCAGAGTAACCTACTGTTAATTTAGCTGCTGGAGAAGAAAGATCAGGGGGGGGAGGGGGGTAGAGAGCTGTGGTTGATGGGCCATTAGTTGTGTAAATACACAGCTGAGAGCTGCCGTTTCATTCAGACTGTTTAAAAAACGATAACAACGGACTATTTTTGTTAGCGGATGCATGTCAATTTAAATCAATACATGCAACTATTTTTTAAATCAATAAAAACATTTTCTAAATCCATAAAAGCATTTAAATTAATATTGGGAGTCATGTCGTTACTTTGTTGAGAATGTGGCCATGTAATAAGCGGGATAATTTACAGCGACATGTTCCTTATGGGGAAAATAACACCCTTCATCCAGATGAGGATCCCTCCGCTACACTTTGGGATCCTGATCGACCGACGAAGCTTCATTAAAATATACATATTTTTGGTGAATTACTGAGTTTAGGCACGTTAATAACGTTTTAATGAAGTTGAATACAGTATATTCATATGTGTCAGTGATTTCATGTCAATTCGGCAAACATAGACATAAATGATCGTGGTGAAGATGATGATTAAATTAGGATTAAAAATCGAGAGCGGGGCTGCATTTCCTCCCGTTCGTTTTTTTTCTAATAACAACATTATTTTGTTAAATAACAACATGATGATGTTTTGTAAATGATTACATGTCTTTTATTTAGCACAGTAGTATGATATCCGTGACATATGGATCTTAACAAAGTTCCGCTGTACATCCAGCATACTGTATCTGACTTTATTTCACATGAGCTCCAGTGTGGAACCCCACTGCACCCCCTGGTGGATCAATCATCCATTGCAGCTGGCTTCATTATAATTACATTTATCTATCACGGGGGCGGTCTCAAGTCAAGCTGGAGGTTTTCCCTTGAGCGAGGGCAGATCACGTACCAATCACGGCCCTCGCGTTTCAAACTGTCTGAAATGAATCGCTACATCTGTATATTAAAAATCGAGACACAATGCATGCTTTTTTATCCACCCTTTTATTGCGTTTTGAAACTGGCGAACAATTTATATTGTTCGAGTTCTTGACAAAACGCTGAGTCATGCTCATCCGCCTCCCCTTGCCAGCTTTTCAGTGCTTGTAGGCTTTGCGCTTGGTTGTCCTTATCCTTATAGTACAGTAGGCTACTTGAGTATACAAGTTAGCCTATTTCCCACCTCTGGTCAACAATGTTAGATCTTTATGTCAACTTACTAATAATATATCTTGAGTATTATCATAAAAATAGCACGTTTATTTATTTTAACAAACCACGTTCTCCAAGTAAAATCTATAGAACATATAATGTTTAATCTTTTTGAAAAATAGAGATCGGACCATCAGTAACAGATCATCAGTCTTGTGTACAGATCAGTCCGATAAAGTCATGCCAAAACAGCGACATTATACGCGATAAATACGGGTTTAAATATCAGCATTTGCCACGGAAGGCGAGTGGCAGCTACCATAAACCTTCTCTTAACTTGTGGCATTTACTTGCCACGGCAAGTTGTGGCATATACTTGCCAGGGCAAGTTGTGGCATGGTTGTGGCATATACTTGCCACGGCAAGTTGTGGCATCTGTGGCATATACTTGCCACAGATACCACAGAGTAGCGGCCTCTGTGGCAGATGCCGGAAGTACTTGCCACTGCCTGCAGATGCCACGAAATGAGCCAGGCCCTACTGTGGACACACATTTGAAAGAACTGAAATTAGAATGGGAAAACTGTATAGGGGTTTGCACTGATGGTGCAAGGAGCATGACTGGGTGCAGGTCTGGTTTTGTGGCTCATGTACATAAAGTGGTCCCAAATGTGAAGGTAACACACTGTATTATCCACAGGGAGGCTTTGGCTAGCAAAGCATTGCAACAGGACTTAGGTGAGGTTCTTGATGTGGTTGTTAGAGTGGTAAATCTAATAAAAAAGCGACCACTACAATCAAGGCTCTTCAGAGAGCTCTGCAAGGAAATTGGGGCAGAGCATGAGCACCTACTCTTCCACTGTGGGGTACGGTGGCTCTCCAAGGGAAAAGTTCTACAGAGAGTGTGGGAGCTGAGAGAGCAGGTCATGGCTTACCTGAAAAATGAGGACGCTAACCTTGCCAAGCATTTTGAGGACAAGCGCTGGTTGGCAAGATTTGCCTACCTTGTGGAAATTTTTAACAAGCTCAACATGCTGAACACCAGCCTTCAAGGAAAAGAGAACAGCATATTGGATCTTGAAGATGGAATACAAGGATTAGAAGCACGCCTTGGTCTGTGGCATTCCCAGCTGGTTGCAGGAGAACTGGCAATGTTTCCTGTCCTCACTGCCTACCAAGTAAGCACCGGTCTTCCCTTGAGTGACTCTGTGAAGCAAAACATAGTCGAGCACTTGTCTCAACTACAGGAGAACTTCAAGCGGTACTTCCCTGACTCACAGAGAGCTCAAAACCTTCAGTGGGTGAAGTTTCCCTTCCAAGCTGTGCCATCACAAGACCTGGGTCTCAGTCAGGCAGAGTTAGAGGCACTGGTTACACTGCAGGTCAACAGGGGCAGTAAGATGCTGTTTGAAACAACCACTTTGGCACAGTTTTGGGTTGCTCATTTCCAGCAGGCTGAGTTCTCCTGCTTGGCTAAGATAGCTGTAGAAGTATTGATACAGTTTGGCACCACATACTTGTGTGAATCTGGGTTTTCTACTTTAGCATACCTGAAAAACAAATACAGAAACAGGCTAAATCCTGAGCATGACCTCAGATTGGCACTGTCAAAAACCCAGCCCAGAATAGATCTGCTGGTTGAAAACTTCAACCAGCCACATACCTCTCATTAGATGTAATTGTTATTATATTATCGCTATATCGCTTTGGATAAAAGCGTCAGCTAAATGCAATGTAATGTAATATTATATCATGTATCAATATATGATATAATACCCCTTCTAGCATGTCAGATGAGAACATATTGTAAATAAGTCAGTAAAGTTAATCAGTTGCCAAGTGTTGGAGTTTCTTTGTCTCTCAGAGCGTTTTACAACAGCTCTGTTCATTTAAAAGTGTGTGTACATAGTTTCTGATCTAGTGACAAACTTAATGTTGCACTTCTGATAATTTAAATGTGGTTTCACCTGTGATGTACTGTATACTGCACTTCCTATAGTTAGTGTTTTGTCCCTTTCCTTTTTGTTCTTTGTTCATTTAAAATACTTTAAAATGGTGTGTACATAGTTTTTGAGCTAGTGACAAACTTAATATTGCACTTTTGTTAATTGTATCATTTAAATTGGATTTGTACTGTATATACTTGACTGCACTTCCCATGTTTCGTCTTTTTGATTTGATCCTTATTCTTTCTGGGCAAGCTCAAAGGGAAGGTTTTTATGGTGAGAATTGCTGCAAAGCACTTCTATAATTAAATAAACATTTTCATTTACATTTTAAATTCATGGTGTGTTGCATTCTTTGTTTATAAATGTAGATATTATGGAAAATCTTGACATTTTTTTTAGCTTGGGTCCCTTAGGACCACAACATTTCTGTTTTGGGTCTCATGCTGAAAAAGTTTGGGAACCCCTGCTCTAGATGATAGGAAAGGAGGTTTCAAACTTCCTTTATAACCTCCTTTAGCTTAGGAACCACTGGACCTCCCTTGACAAGGAGAGGAGAAAGTGCTGCCCCACAATGCCTTGCAGCCGCAGCATTTGCCGTCACACAACAGTCGGCCGTTCACGAAAAACAACCGATTATGACCGAGAAATTATATCATGAAAGTTACGGTGCTTATTAAGCATTTTAAAACGTATGTGGTAAGTTGCCAAAGTGCTTTGTTTTGAACGTTCATCAGTATTATAATCAAAAAGAGAAATATGAACGTTAGTTTTCACTGAAATGATCAAATAAGGTCAACATCTCACAGTCTTTACTGAGCTGTGTGGGGTTTGTTCAACTTTTAAAAGATGTTTGAATGGTGATATACACAGTGATAGATGTTAAGGACTAATGTTTATAATAAATACATTTGTATTGATTTTAAGATATTTTCATAGTTCATACAATCATACGTATTGGGATCATTTGTATTAATGTGGACCGGAGGGGAGAGGGTGACGAAAGTTTCACTTTCCTTTTATATTTCAATTCCAACTTTGGTCATGAAGAATATGTTTCTCTGTTGTCCACGTTCATAAAGCATAAAACAACAGCATCAGAGCACGGTGCAGAGTCTCTAGGTGAGTTTGTAGTCCCTCGTTCTTATTATACATCCATGTAGTCCGCTGTATAGAAAACTGTAGTTTCCATAGTTTCCCCACAGCAGCAGATGCACATTTATGATGTCCGCAGGCGCATCATAAACACGTCGGATAGTGAAAGTGCAGTCGGATTCTCTAAATCCTTTTGAATTCTCCTATCCACTATCCCTTAACCCTGTGACGTTTCACTCAGAGGTCGAGGAATAGACGATAGGGTTAGACCAGTGGTTCTCAACCTTTTTACACCAAGTACCACCTGAGAAAATAGTTGGCTCTCCAAGTACCACCATATGACCAATGTTAAAATACAGTCTATGCACAGTTCATGCAGGACTCGGAGGCAAATGTATTCATAATAACATGATTTATTGTGCTCTCTCTCTCTCTCTCTCACTCACTCACACACCACAAGTGAGAATATAAAGAACAAAATAATAACTTATTCTCACTCAACAAATGTCAACTGTACACACATGTCATTTCCTGGACCTATACCAAAGTGTGAATGTAGGCGTCCTGCAACAACCCACATTGAAACAGAAAATGTCCTATTGGGAATTCAGTTCCACAATAATAATGAAGCCTCCAGGAGCAGATGAGCCTAAGGGCTAATTGCTCATCTTCAGTCTGCTGATGTTTGCTATTGCCATTTCTGTGGTGGCAAAGTAAAAAAGAAAAAAAAAAGATAAGAAAAAAGATAACAATTAAGGACAAGTGTGTGCTTTTTCAGCTTTTGACCTCGGTCACAGCCTTCTCTCCATCCTTTGAGCAAATGCCTTCTTCCTGAGTCACTTCTCTCCTCCATCAAAGCATTGTGACTGTGCATATCACTTTTGCGTTGCTGGCGGAGCCTGCGCTTGTGCTCGGTTGATGACTGTCCTCCTCCTCATTCACTTGTTCACTTTCGCTGGTAATATTCTCCTCTGTACCTCTCTTGCCAATACCTCCCGTTTTGAGCCACGTTTTTAACATCACTCAGCTTTCTTCATTCTTTAGCTTGCTTGCAACGTTCGCTAATCGTTCGTGGGTACTAAGGTCGTAATTAGCAATGCCAGAAATAAAAAAAATAAAAAAAATAGTTTCTATATCTAAAAACAACAATAGCCTATTATAACTAATTTAAACCACACAGGGCTCAACGCTAACTTTTAAAAGTGGTTGCCAGGCTGGCAACCAGGCATCAGCGTTTGGTTGCCAAAACTGAAAATATGGTTGCCATTTTTAGACATCTTATATTTTAAATAATTAAGATACTATACAGTTATACATCAACTTAATAATGAACATGTGACACAAAATAATGTTCAAATGCTTTACAATAAGTAATTAACACAGTTAATTGAAACTTAAGTGGTAGTAAACTTGTCCACCCTAAATTGCTGGTATACTAAATCACAGTAGTGCAGCTGTTGTCATGTTCTTCACAGATCCCTCACAAATGAATTGAGCAAGTCACTAGTTTCTTGGTCATTTCAAATGAACACCATAGATCCATTGCCCCTTCAGCATCGAAGTCTTGGATTGGCCAGACTAATACTTTTCTAATGTTAAATAAATGAAAACCATTCACAGTTAAGAATTAGATATTAACAATTGACAATGGTCACAACAATAATTAAATATCACTCTTAATACAACAAATAATTAACATGTATCTATTTTGGGGTGCACATTTAGCTGTTTACTGTCCTTATTTCTTTATGTTAAAAACCGGTTGCCATTAATGGCAACCAAAGGCCAAGAAATGGTTGACATTTTTTCTGAATGGTTACCAATGGCAACCTGGCAACTGTTACTGTCGAGCCCTGCCACAGTTTCAATTATCTCAAGCTTATTTTCATTCGTTGTAATATTTTGATAGTATGATTTATTTTGTAATTAATGTTATTCAATCAAGCCTCAAACTGATGGCACTTGTCCTTATAGCCTGTTTTAAATTGAAGTGTTCTGAGGTTAGTGCCTACTGTTAACATATTGTCCAACTATCAGCTGCTATTGCAGTAATAAGTAGTGTACCCTAATGTCACAAATGTGCACAATGTAGTGACTGCTTTTGATCTTTTTGTTTACTTAGTTGTGTTTCCTGTATTTTATATGTCTGTGTTATGTGTAAAGGTTAAAGGTGGGGTAGGTAAGTTTGATAAACCGGCTCGAGATACACTTGTTGTTATATTCCATGGAATGCTCTTAACATCCCGATAGCAATGAATATCTTAAGTGCTTTGACAAAAAATCCATACAAAAATGTCATCCGTGGAAGCCGTAGTACTGTAAAAAGCACAACCAATCATTTTAGCTTCCCGGTTAAAATAACTTGATGGCCTTCCCTCTGTGCACAAACTTATCTCGTGCCCTCATTGGTCATGTGCGCGTTCGTGTGTGTTGGAGGATGGGCTCTGTAAGGAAGTGGCATATTTTTTCCGGTTGTGTATTTTCAAATTATAGCGCACTCGGGCTGGTTTCTCCAAAATTACCTATCCCACCTTTAAATAAAAATTAAAAAAAATAATTCTTTTAAAAAATATATATTTTTAAAAATATTTTGTATATGTCAGATTCCTCCACGTACCACTAGTGGGAGCTGACGTACCACCAGTGGTACGCGTACCACAGGTTGAGAACCACAGGGTTAGACGATAGGAGCTGATTTTTGGATTATCCGACCGCAAACCCTGTTCTCACTTACCTCATTCACACCAACGCAACTCTGGTTCAAGCTCCGTGTTAGAGCTTTTCAGGTTCAGAACCGGTTCTTCGGGTTTGGCTCCGGCTCTTTTCACACCGCCCAGAGTCCGACTGGTAATGCGTCATTGCCTCATCATTTGCGTCATGACGTAACCGTTTGCGTGCCTGCTTCATAAAGCCAAACCGCGCGGATTAAATCAGTTGCATTCATTTCTTATGGCTCTATCTGCAGCTTTTCCGGAGTCATTTCTGTAGTTTAGACTATATTCTTATAAAAAAGTGTACTCGTGTCAATAAAGGTTTTTTTAAAACACAACCGCTTCCGAGGTCGGTCTTATTTCTTAAGGTGGACTGAACCATGAGTGTGGAGTAACGTTGTATCTTTCATTTAAATGAACCTTAACCTTCACCCAGGTATGTAACAGCTATTCTCAAATGAAAACGTGAAGTAAAGTTTAATATTTATAGTTTTATAGATTTATAATGAGTTATAATGAGAGGTGATCAACGCTCAAAAGCAATGGCTTTCTGAAACTGGGAGACAACCGAGCAGCACCATTGCACATGTTTCCTCAATTGAGATATCTGATGAACACCAACAAAGTATGTCTCATGTTTCAAAACAATCTGGGAAAAATGTTGAAACTTCTGAAGCACAAGAGGAAATAAAACCAAGCAACAGTGTTTCAAACATAGGAAGCATTGGGTCTTGCAAGCGGAGCTCTGCTGGAACCAGGTCCAGTGTTTCAACTACATCATCATGCATCAAAGCTGAGGCTGACATGGCCGCTCTCATGGCACGACAAATGTTATTAAAAGACAAGCATGCATTGGATGAACAAGAGGAAGAGCTCAGGAAAAATAAGGAACAGCTCAGGAAACGGAGGGAGCAACTGGAAATGGAAGTGGAAATAGCCGCATCAAGGGCTAAAATGAATGTGCTCAGACGCTCTGGAAGGTCTCGTGCTGCAAGTAATACATCTGTGAGTCCCGATGGCATGCATTCTTATTTGGAAAGGGGACTAAAGGAAGCCATACTCAGTGCTGGAGCAAAAACATTTGTGCCTGACACAAACAGGCCTACAGGTGGACAGTCTGACTTACAGTTTTCGCACAGAGAACCTGAAGTAGAATATGGACAGCTGCAACATCAAGCCACAAGAAATCCAGAGGCCAATATACATCAAAGTTCAACACAATCACATCCACAGTTACAACACCAAAGCAATCACCCAGCAGCACTGGCACCAAGCAGCAGTGCTCAGAATCCTTTAATTAATGTTTTGGAAAGACAAAATGAAATAACATCCATGTTGGTTCAGCAACAGTCTCTCTCTTTCCTGCCTAAAAGAGAAATTCAGATTTTTGATGGCTCTTCATTTCAATATCAAGCATTCATTAGAGCTTTTGAGCACAGCATTGAGGAGAAGACTCACAACCCTAAAGACTGCCTGTATTTTCTCGAACAGTACACCAGGGGGCAGCCTTTGGAGCTTGTCAGAAGCTGTCAGCATATGGCCCATGACAGAGGATATGCCAAAGCAAAGGCTTTGCTACAGGAGCATTTTGGTAATGCACAGAAAATTGTTTCAGCTTACATGGAAAAGGCTCTTTCATGGCAGCCAATAAGAGTAGAAGATGTGCGAGCTCTGCAAGCTTACGGTCTCTTTCTGAGAGAATGCTGCAACGTCATGGAAGAGTTTGAATACATGTGTGAGTTGAA
The DNA here is from genome assembly GCF_949606895.1 of Notothenia rossii. NCBI lineage: Eukaryota > Metazoa > Chordata > Actinopteri > Perciformes > Nototheniidae > Notothenia > Notothenia rossii. The sequence continues at coordinate 39,094,371 of NC_136909.1, read as the reverse complement.
CATGCCTAGCAATATGCTAGCCATCATAAAAAAGTTGCCCTACAAATATAGGGACGAATGGAGAACTCTGGCCTATGACTTACAGAAAAGGCAGGGCCGGAGAGCTACATTCATGGATATTGTTAACTTCATTGAAAGACAGGTGGATATTTTGAGCGATCCACTGTTTGGAGATATACAGGATACTCCACCAGCAGCCAACAAAGATGTGAGGAAAGCTAAGTTTGAACCTCGTTCAAGGATGAGGGGAAGCAGCTTTGCTACTACTATTACGACAGCGGAAAAGAAAGTGGAACCTGAAATAAGAATGAAGAAGAGAGGCTCACTAGGTACAAGTGTTTGCCTGTTTTGTGGAGGTGGACATATACTGGATCTGTGTTTTCAACTGGAAAGAAAGGCTCATAGTGAGAAAATCGCTTTCTTAAGGGAACATGGTACATGTTTTGGATGCTTTTGTATTGGGCACATGGGTAAAGACTGTAGGAAACGCCTCTCGTGCAAAGTATGCAGTCTGAAGCACCCAAGCATACTTCATATCTATCAGAAAGAGAAAGAAACTGACACAACGCAAGCTAAAGGAAAAGCTATAAGCAGTGCTCTGATCTCCGTTCAGTCCAGTGGTCTTACAGGGGCCGGTGAGCCAGTTTGTACTCTCTCCATAGTGCCTATTCAAGTAAAGTCTAAGAAGGGGCATTAAACATTCATAACATATGCCTTCCTGGATCCTGGGAGCTCAGCATCATTCTGCACGGAGCGGCTGATGAACAAACTGAATCTCAGGGGAAGAAGAACAGACATTCTCCTTCGGACAATGGGTCAGGAGAAAATAGTTGGAAGTCACATTGTTTCTGACCTGCATGTGGCTGGATTAGACAGCAGTCATTATTGTGAGCTGCCTGACACCTACACCCAGAAAACTATGCCAGTTCATCAAGGAAACATTCCATCGGCAGAAAGACCTTCAGAGATGGCCTCACCTGAAACATGTAATGATTACTGAGATTGATTCAGATGTGGACCTGTTGATTGGGACTAATGTTCCTGAGGCACTGGGGCCATGAGAAGTTATTCGGAGTGTAGACGGGGGCCCATATGCAGTCAAAACTATGCTGGGTTGGACTGTCAATGGACCTCTCAGAGGAGACAGGAGTAGTGAAATTACTTGTGGACAGCCAGATGTCACTGTCAATAGGATATCTGTTGCAAACCTTGAAGATCTGTGGAGGCAGCAGCTAAAGGCTGATTTCCCTGAATGCAGTCAGGATGAGCAGATGGGACCGTCAAGAGAGGACTGTCACTTTATCGAGTACGTCACAAAGTCTGCTAAGTTGATGGATGGCCATTACTGTATTGACTTACCTTTAAGGAAAAGGGATGTTAGTATGGCAAACAACAGGAGAGTAGCAGAACAACGCACATTGAGCCTCAAGAGAAGGTTTGATAAAGATGTTTCATTTCATGCTGATTACACCGCTTTCATGAATGACATCCTTTCGAAGGGCTATGCAGAGCAAGAGCCAGTTGTGGATCTGGAACGCAGTGACGGCAGGGTGTGGTATATACCACACCATGGTGTATACCACCCAAAGAAGAAAAAGATCAGGGTCGTATTTGACTGTGCAGCTACATTCCAGGGAACATCGCTGAATGCGCAGCTCCTATAGGGACTAGATCTTACCAGCACACTGGTTGGAGTCATGACAAGATTCAGAAAGGAACCTGTTGTACTCATGGCAGACATTGAAGCCATGTTTCATCAGCTTCGAGTACCAGCTGAGGATTCAGATCTGCTGAGGTTTCTCTGGTGGCCAAATGGAGATCATCGTCAGAACTTAGAAGAGCACAGAATGGTTGCACATCTGTTTGGAGCTATATCGTCGCCAAGTTGTGCTAGTTTTGCCCTTAGAAAGTGTGCATAGGACCATCAGGAGCAGTTCAGCCCCAAAGTAATCAACACCGTCCTGTACAATTTCTATGTTGATGATTGACTAACATCTGTGGTCTCAGAGGAGGAGGCAGTGGCACTCTATCATGACCTTTGTGCACTTTGTGCTCAAGGGGGCTTTCATCTCACAAAGTGGATTAGCAACAGACGTATCGTGCTTGCTGCTATACCTTCGATGGAGAGAGCGAAAGAAGTTAAGGATCTGGACTTGGATAATGACACACTCCCTGTGGAAAGAGCATTGGGCGTACAGTGGGATGTTGAGTCAGAATTCTTTAAGTTCAAGATCATGATCAAGGACAAACCCATAACAAGAAGAGGGATCCTTTCCATGGTCAGCTCAATATTTGACCCATTAGGAATATTGGCACCTGTGGTCCTATCAGCCAAGATGATTCTTCAAGACTTGTGCAGAAGAGAACTTGGTTGGGATGATATTATACCAGCCTCAGCTGCACAAGAGTGGAAAAGTTGGCTGAAGGAGCTCTGCAATCTCGAAGAGTTTAAAGTTGACAGATGCCTAAAACCGGTGGATTTTGGGGAAGTGACCTCTGCTCAGCAACACCACTTCGAAGATGCAAGTGAAGACGGCTATGGAACAGTGACTTACCTGTTATTACATAACATCAAAGGACAAGTGCACTGTGTCTTCATTATGGGAAAAGCTAGAGTGGCCTCATTGAAACCAATAACCATCCCTCGAATGGAATTGACGGCTGCCGTGGTTGCAAGTCGTATGGACAAGATGTGTAGGAAGGAGCTGCAAATGCAACTTAAAGACTCCATCTTTTGGACTGATAGTACTTCCGTACTGAAGTACATCAATAATGAGACCTTAAGGTTTCGAACCTTCGTCGCAAACAGGGTTTAAAAAATACGCAGCATATCAAATCCATCTCAGTGGAGATATGTTCCCACCGCAACCAATCCTGCCGACTGGGCTTCCAGGGGAGTCAAAGTGGAAACGCTCCTGAAAGATGACACATGGGTGTCTGGACCTCAGTTTCTCACTGGACCTGAAGAACAGTGGCCTGTGAACCCTGATGGCTCTGAAATGGCACCAGAAGACCCTGAGGTCAAGATAAGTCTGAATGTGAACGCTGTGCAGGTTGAAAAAGAGATGGATACTGTAACCCGATTGATCAATAACTTCTCTTCTTGGATCCACCTGAAGAAGACGGTTGGTTGGATCCTTAGGTTGAAAAACTTGCTGCTGTGCCTTAGTCGGAAGAGGAAGCAATTGAGTCTGACTCTTGCTCAGTCTGGCTTGAATAAGGAACAACAAGACCGAGAGATAAAAAAGGAAATGCAGACTATCAAGGCTCAGGTGGTCTCTGGTTTTCTTTCTATTGAGGACCTCCGAAACGCTGAGAAAGAAATTATCTGCTTTTGCCAAAGATAAAGGTTTCCTGATGAAATCAAAGGCTTGCAAAAGGGAGAAGGTGTGAAAAGGACTAGTCACATCTACAAGCTCAACCCAGTACTTGAAGATGGTTTTCTGAGAGTGGGAGGACGTCTCAGTAGAGCAGCAATGCCTGAAGAATCTAAACATCCTGCTATATTGGCAAAAGATCTTCACATTTCTGACATCATTCTACGGCAAGTACACCAAGATGTGGGACACGGTGGTCGTAACCACATGCTATCTAGCCTGCAACAAATATACTGGATTCCTGGTGCTAGTGTGGCTATAAGGAAAACCCTGTCAAAATGTATTGTTTGTCGGCGACTAAATGGAGCTCCAGGAATGCAGCAGATGGCAGATTTACCTCGAGACAGAGTTTCTCCAGATGAACCTCCATTCACTCGTGTTGGAGTTGACTATTTTGAACCTTTTGAGGTCAAGCGAGGAAGGAGTACAGTTAAAAGGTATGTTGTTCTCTTCACATGCTTAACAGTAAGAGCCATCCACATTGAAGTAGCTTCATCTTTGGATACAGATTCCTTTGTTAATGCTCTTCGACGCTTCATCGCAAGATGTGGACAAGTATTGGAATTACGCTCAGATAATGGAACCAACTTCGTCGGAGCTGAGCGTGAATTGAGAGAGGCAATAGAAAGGTTGAATATTGCTCAAATCAACAACACCCTCATTCAGAAAGGAATAAAGTGGACTTTCAATCCCCCTACTGGATCCCATCATGGAGGAGTATGGGAAAGGTTGATCAGATCTGTGAGGAAGGTTCTGAATTCCAGCCTGAAGGCACAGAACCTTGATGAAGAGTGTCTTCACACGGCTCTTTGTGAAGCCGAATCCATCATCAACAGCCGTCCCATAACGAGAGCATCCACAGATCCCAATGACTTGGAAGCACTAACCCCTAACCATCTTTTGCTGCCAAAAACAAAGCCATCTTTTCCACCTGGACTGTTTCATAAAGAGGACATATATGCTCGTTGAAGATGGAAACAAGTTCAGTACATCTCAGACTTGTTTTGGAAACAATGGATTAAGTCGTACTTGCCTCTACTCCAGGAACGACAGAAGTGATCAAATGTCAAGCCCAACTTCATACCAGGAGATATTGTGCTCATAGTCGATGACTCGGCACCTCGCAATTCATGGCTTACAGGAAGGATTGTACAAACCATTCCAGACAGAAGAGGACTTGTACGTCAGGTGCGAGTGAAGTCAAAAACTAGCCATCTGGACAGGCCTATAACAAAGATCTGCCTTCTACAGGAAGCAGAAGAGCCGTGAGGAGATTAGTGAACTTCATAGACCTTGACATTGTCGTTTTTTCCGACATGATAGTAAAGATCACTCCTTCATAGGCTAACAAATTATATATATATATATATATATTTTTTTTTTTTTTGCCTAAAGAAGAAAAGGACACTTTAACAAAGGACGTTTTTATCCTTAAAAGTTTTTTCCTTGATTGTCTCCTACATCATTTTTCAGTTGTGTAATTATTATGTTGATATAATTAGGGGCCGGAATGTAGGAGCCACATATGAAGCCATTTCTGTGTTTGTTACGATACATGTTTTTTGAGTCACTATAGGTGGTGGGCGTGTCATTGGATTTGTGTACTGACGTTTGTGCTTATATCCGGTTGCTTTTACCTGCGCACTTGGTAATAGATGGGGGGGGTGAGCTAGAGAAGGACAATTTTTGTTGACCGCATGCACGCACGCATATGGAATATTGCATTTTTGCTTTGCAAATAAAAGGTCAAACGCATACTGTGTTGGAAAGACTGAGTTTTTGCGCGTCCACAGTGTTTTTTGTCTTGTTTAGTCGCGGCACTTTGTTTAAGATTACTGCCGTAATAGTGAATATCGGCCGATAATGACCGACGGGGCTCCCCCCCGTTGACAGTTCACTGTCTAGCACTGGCTTCGTAGTGCACTGATCGATTAGGCTAAGCTAACCTGTAGCTGCTCCCTCCACACTCACAACAACTTCATACGGACATAAATAAAGCAGCTGTATTCGCCTATACAAGAAACACACATTTAAAACGGTTTTGCCTGCCGTTTTGGGGTACACACAAGCATTCATCAATGGTTCGGAAAGTGGCGCTGTACCGTAATAATATAAAGGCTTGTATTAGCGTGCATTTCCTGTTCGGAAAGTGGCAATGTACTGAGAGTGGAGGTGTCCTGAGATTAGCGCCTGCAGGCACGCTCCATGGACCTGTCAGCTCCGGACTGCGCAAAATGCGTACATGAAGCGCTACGTCATGAACGCAAGAAATCTACCCTCGTGGGGGCGCGCCTATGTGAATTGAGGAGACATCTGATTGGCTATAGATAGAAAAAATTACAAGTACAAATCGGTTGACCGTCAGGGGAGTCTCAAAAAACCCACACACGAATGCACAGCGATTCGTGCACAGAAAGCGGTTTGTGTTTGCAGGTTCAGAGGTTTTAAACGGAAAACAAATATGTGTGGATCAAAAATACACATGTAAAGCTTTTTTCTGTACTTGGATTTTATTTCCATGTATATGAAACGGAACACATTTGTGTGTGCATTGGAAAACACAAGTGTGGATCCGGAAATATAAGTGTGAATCATTTTGCGGATCATGAAATACAAGTGTGAATCCTTCTGTGTGCATGTGTGTATTATGAGACTGTTCTGAGCCCATAGTGCATGCACTGATGTGATGCTTCTTGACATGAGAGCAGTTTCCCAGCGGAGTGAAGAAAATGCATGAACCTCACGGGAGTCACTCCTCAGTTTATACCGTCTTTTGTGTCAATTAATGTATCATTTAGTTACAAATATAATGTGATATATCTGAACAACAAAGTTGTCAAAAATCATTTTATTCATTTTTAGGAAACATTTTCATGATCGCTTTTTTCGTTTTACATTTTCATTTATTATCATTTCCATTCAGTCAGTCATTAAGTGCTATTTAAAATGTTAATTCGCTACATATCCAAACAAACAAACAAAGTGTGCAATCCAATGAATGTTAATCTAACTGGGTTTTGATATATAACATATCTCTTTTTCTTCTCTCAATTATTGTATTTATTTTGTGCACTCTAATCAATATTAATCAAACTATTGTTCGTTTATACATTTTAAGAATGGCGTTTATCTTTTTTGAGAATGAGTTCTTATTTTATTTTTATTTATTTGGGTCTACAACAGATGATACAAATGTTTGTGTCAGTAAATGTGTACTAACAGAGGCGGGGGTGTGTGTGGAAATAACGGGGACAGAGCTGGCTGCTGTCAGACGATCAGCTGTGCAGCGTCATCACAAACGGACGTCGCTTCACGTGACGCTCCGGAGGAAAGGATGTCCCATTGCTCTTAAAACTAATTTCCCTGTTTCTCGTGGTTTCCTTGCGTCCCTCCATGCTTCCCTGGTGGTAGGGACTAGTCACATGGAAACGACGCAAGTGAGGGACGCAAGGAATCCATTTAACCGAAGTGAGAAAGGCCCCATAGCTGGCCCTCTGTGAATGTAGAGAGGGAGCAACAAGCCCTCCCATAACTCGCAAAGACGGCATTTAACCCTTCACATTCCATCAGGCAGATTCGAAGGATTTATTTCTTTGGAAATGTTATTTTAAATACAATTAAATCAAGTTATTTTGGTAAAACTAATAACATTTAAAAGAAAATGTTTTTTTTTTAATGTTTTCAAATATTATTTGTTAGAATATCTTAGGCCCTCACAGAGGGCCTAGAGGGCCCTGACGGCTCGCCACTGCCGTCTTTTTTCCTTTTCTTTTCCTGAAAACTCAGCAAAGTCCGTGTTTATCCTTCGTGTGTCCTTTCGCTTACTCCTCGTCGCCAATGTAATGTTTCCATGTTGTGCATGAAAGACTCAACTTGCTGGACGTTAACAGGGTTTATTCACCAGTGCTGGCTCACACACGTTATACATGCTTACTGTGCACTTCATCACTGCTAGTGTATCTATATGCTGTGTAGACAGCAGGGGGCGCAGTTATACTGAGAGCACAATACATTCACATGAATATCACAAGACCCATCCTTGATCTGTCAGTATTCCAGGCTGAGCTCCCCCAGCGCCACGGCGTCAGGGCTCGCTGCAGAAGCCTGCTGGTTTTGACCTGTCGGTTAATAAACTGCAGCTGTCATTGACCTGTCGTTAGCAGGGCTCGCTGCAAAAGCCTGCAGTTTTTTATCTACCGGTTAATAAACTGCAGACCGGCATTCCTCTGTCCGAGATACGCCTCCTACACACGGTCATAATAAACCCATGAGCGCCGTTATAACGCCTCGTGTGGACAGCACTGCACACACCTCCACTCATCCCCTGAGCGTGTACACGCCTCATGATGAGAGCCGGAGTGAAACGCAGCGTGTGGAGGCTCCCTGGCGTGGCTCGTCGTCATGACGACCACAGAACATCTCGAGCATGTAAGCCCGCTCTCAGAGTGTTTCTCAGAGTGGCAGCACGTGTGTCTGATGGACGAGCAGGCTGATCAGCAGAGGGTACACCCTGCAGTTCGCCTCTCCCCCCCCCCCCCCCACAGTTCAATGGGATACAGGAATCACTCTTGTCATCCCAGAAACAGCCTTGCGCTCCATTCAGAGCTGCAGGAACTCCTGTTGAAAGAGGCTATTTCCAGGGTTCCTCAAAGGGAGGAAAATCAGGGGTTTTTACTCCCGTTATATTTCTAATCCCGAAAAAGACTGGGGGAATGAGACTCATCCTCGATCTGTCACTATTCCACATGCTGACGATCAAACAGGTGCTGGAATGTGTTCACCAGGACGACTGGTTCACTTCCACCTGAAGGATGCATACTTCCACGTACCCATCATCCCAAAACACAGGAAATTCCTGCGTTTTCTCATTTCAGGGAGTATCAGACCAGACAATCGTCTGCAGTTCGGATATTCCCTGGCTCCTCGTATTTTTGTGTAGAGAAGGCTGGAGCGTCTACACAGAGGAGGGATGAGAGTGTGGTTTCCTCTGGACGACCTGCTATTGTTGGCTCGCTTCAGGGAGGAAGTTGCTTTACAGACGGTAGGCCTACATCTCGTATCGCATCTGTCGATGCCTGGGTTTCATAATAAATTGGAAGAAGAGCTGTCCTCTTCCCTCTCAGACAATTGTTTATCTGGGAGTGGAATTAAACTCAGCCAGCATGAGAGCGAGGCTCTCACGGCAGCGAGTGGAGAAACTGACAGCTCTCCTCCGGCGTGTCACAACGCGGACAGCCCTCTCCGTGACGCAGCTGCTCGGCGTTGGCGTTAGCTGGTCACGTGATGATCCCCCTGGGCAGGCCCGGACTGGCCATCGGGAGGACCGGGAGGTTTCCCGATGGCCTGGCCTGTTAAGTGGCTTGCTGGCCTGAGGATTTTTTTTTTGTATGTATGTATAGTGAACACAACGCTGCGCAAATGTGGGTCTGAGTCTGCCTCACTGGCTGTCTACATGATGTGGTCTGCCGATATGGCCACTTTCATACAGATCATACACAATGCCCTCGATTGGTCTCTGTTTCTCATTCAAGCTTGGGAGGGTGTGTATGTGTGGCGCGAGCGAGCGAGAGAGAAAGCGCGCACACCGGTTACGTGTATTGTTGTTGTTAGCATCTGGTGCTGGCTAGCGGCGCTAACTGACATAATGAGCTGTCAACAAGGTGAAGGAGAGTCCTCTCCTGTCAGACTGAGAGACTGATAACTACATCTCAGGTGAGGTAAAGGACTCTCTGTCACAAGTTAGACACATCTATTATTGTTTCTTTGGTTTGGCTCATCTAAACTCTCCTGTCATTTCAGATCTCACCTTCCTCCAGGCCCTTGTAATCAGCTCACTTCCCTCACCTGGTCTTCCCAGCCCTGCCCTGTCTTGTCAGAGTGAGTGACGTCAGGGATCCAGCTGTTCGCCTCTCTCCTGCCTCTCGGCACGCGGAGAGCGCCCCTTTTTCCTTCTTATGAGAGGGATGTTTCCTTTTTTCCTCTGACACATTTTGTACGGAGTGTCTTGTCAGAGTGAGTGATGTCAGGGAGCCAGCTGTGCGCTCTCCTGCCTGTCTGCACGCAGAGAGCTGCTGTTCCCCCTCTTTTTGTCACTGGGAAAAGTATGACCTTCGTCTCTACTTTTTCACAGCAGCAGGTATGTGTTGTTCCCAGCTTTCGTCGACTCAAATATTCATGCTATGCTATATTCCAGGGACGGTGATGCGCCATTCGCATGGCGCAATAGGCATGGGTTATTATCTGAGCAGGGGTGTCTGTACCGGGACCCAGTGGGGCGCAGACTACATCAAGACCAGAGATCAAGAATGGGATCTCGGGCGGACGGCCCGGGGGCAAGGCAGAGTCCAAGGTGGGGGACTCGGGCGGATGGCCCGGGGGCAAGGCAGAGTCCAAGGTGGGGCGAAGGCCACAGCAGGCGAACTCAGGGGGCCGAGCATGACGGCGAAGGCAGCGGCAGGAAAAGTCAGGGGGCCGAGGGCGAGGACCGCGGCACTCAGGGGGCCGGGCTCGAGGGCGAAGACCGCGGCTCACAGGGGGCCGGGCTCGAGGGCGAAGACCGTGGCTCTCAGGGGGCCGGGCTCGAGGGCGAAGACCAGACAGCTCCGGAAGCCGGGCAGGACCCGGTGTCGGCTGAACAGGAACCGGAGCCGGTGGGACAGGCTTCGGCAGGATCCCCCACGGAAGAGGAACAGGAGTTGGCAGGACCCCCGGCGAGACAGGTGATGGCGGGGCCTCCAACGGAACAGGACAAGGGGTTGGCAGGACCACCGGCAGAAGAGTTGTCGGCGGGACCCCCAGAGGAACAGGACATAGGATTGGCAGGACCCCCGGCAGGAGAGTAGTCGGCGGGACCTCCAACGGGACTGGACATGGAGCTGGCAGGACCCCCAGCGGAACCTCCAACGGCACAGAACATAGGGTTGGCAGGACCCCCGGCAGAAGAGTAGTCGGCGGGACCCCCAACGGGACGGGACATAGGGTTGACAGGACCCCCGGCAGGAGATTAGTTGGCGGGACCTCCAACGGGACTGGACATGGAGCCGGCAGAAAACCCGGCGGAGCACGTGTCGGCGGGACCCCCAACAGGATAGGATATGGTCTCGGCAGGAAACCCGGCGGAGCAGGTGTCGGCGGGACCTCCAATGGGACACGGGGAGCTGGAGTGGGTCGGAACACCGACAGAACCCAAGGGACTGGAGTGGGCCGGAGAGCCGGAACGTGAGCCAGAATCATCGCAACTGGCGTCGGTACTGGTGTCGGAACTGGAGCCGGAATTGAAGCCGGAACCATGGCTGCTGGGCCGGAACTGGGGCCGGAGCCATGGCTGTGTGGGTCAGAACTTGGGCTGGAACCATGGCTGCTGGGGCCGGAACTTGGGCTGGCACCATGGCTGCTGGGGCCAGAACTGGGGCTGAAACCATGGCTGCTGGGGCCAGAACTGGGGCCGGAACCATAGCTGCTGGGGCCAGAACCATGGCTGCAGGGGCCAGAACTGGGGCTGAAACCATGGCTGTGTGGGCCAGAACTGGGGCCGGAACCATGGCTCTTGGGGCTCGGGCTGCTAGCCTGGAATCACACACTGAGAGGAAGTCCAAAATCCAACCAGGTAAGAATTTAACTAAACCTGGTCTCTCCATTGCCATTTGGTCCGCCTCAGCCAGAGCAGCCTCACGCTGCTGAACTCCGGACACTCCCCTAAATCCTGCTCAAAAGGATCTGCTGGGCCCATATTTGGTGAGTTCCTTCTGTCAGGGTTGAGCGAAGCAGGCAGGACCCAAACACAGAAAAAACACCTTTAATCCAAGGTAAAAATGGAAACAAAACAGAATTCTTCCCCGTGAACACAGTCAAGATACACAAGGAACTCACAAAGACTAACAGAAAACACAGAACCTAAATGCACACAGGACTAATCAAACAAACAAGAGACAGGTGAGGATGGAGGAGAAAACACAGGGGCACCAGGTGAACACAATCGGGTAATCAGGTAGGAAAAACAGACAGAAAGCAACAGGCAAGACAGGAGGTGAACACTTTTCAAAATAAAACAGGAAACCAAAGACAGAAAAAGACAAGACAAAACACAACACAGACAGATCGTGACACTTACCTTTTTTTTGTAGTCCGCTTTTGGGTCCTACCTTTCCCAAACCTTAACAATGCCAAGATATATAAAGTATGAAAACGGTAAGCAGTGCAAGTATAGTATGAAATATATAGATATTAATTTCATGATGATAAACATTGTGGAACAATGATGAAAAATGTGAATGGAAGTGGCGACGTAAAACTGACACAAAACAACAACAAACTTTTGCCGAGCCTATTGGAGAGTTTCATCACCAGCACGGGGTAAAAACCACCAATGAGCGCTCAGCTCGAGATACCAGCGAGTCGTTTCCCATCAAGCATTTCGCTTCCGCAGCCCGTGGAGAGAAACTGCGCCGCCTCGCCTCGCTCTCAAGTCTGCGGGCGTCTTTGTCCCGCGAGATTTCAACATCTCATGTAGGCGAGCCTCCAGAGCAAGTCGGACAAAATGACTAACCATCATGCAACGCACTAGCAAGACGGCGATCGCGATAGCGCAGGTCTGCGTCGGTCTCGCTCGTCTCAAACAAGCCTACTTTTTCCAAAATAAGGACCACCGGAAGGACCCCCCTTCCCTTTCCGGTGGACCTCCATGGGACCTTATTTTGGAAAAATTATGTATTGAAGTCAATGGGGAGAGAAAAGTTATCTTTCAATCCCGTTTGAATTGTGCCACGAATTACACATATGATGTTTGTCAATTTAAAAGATCATTTAGCACGTTTAAAAAAAAAACGTTTTGCAGTAAAATTGTGAAGTAAGACTTTTTTTGTGCGAAACTGCTCAATGAACTACATCTCTGGTCCCGCACAACAACACACGTCACCAAGATGGCCATCACTACTGTCTTGCCAAACAAGGGATTGATTACCCTCACTATAGGTTGTACAATACATGCGAATACAATGCTGGTTGTTTCTACACGGACCACTATTGCGGTAAGCATGTTGTAACTTCCGGTTGTTGTTGTCATCTCCGGGTATCCCGTGTGCCTGTTCTGTTGCTGATAGCTTATTATCTTAACTTAATCGATCGTTTTAAAACTCTTGACCACGGCAACTGCCTGAAGTTGTAATCAAACGTTACTACAGCTTAAGCACTCACAACTCTCCTTCTCTTAGCGACTGTAACTCCACAGTTGCCTACACTCTTTTCGGGTTTGCTAACGGTAGCTACTTTAGCTTGATAGCTAGCCATGGCTCTTTCCCCACCCTCGGGTGCTATTTCCTGCTCTAACTGTCTCATGTTTGGTTACTTCCCTACCTCCTTTACTGGTACCGATACATGTGTTAAATGTAGTATAGTTGTTAGGTTGGAGGCGGGAATCATAGCCATAGAAGCCCGGCTCCGCATCTTAGAAAATAACTCAGCTACAGTAAAGCCCATGTTAGCCGGTGCGGACCGGCAAAAGGTAGCTCCTCTTAGCCTTCCCCGGCAACTCCCGAGCAGCAGGGAGATTGGGTGACTGTTCAGAAGGGGCATAACGCGAAACCCGCAGCTCCCCACCAACCCGTTCACATATCTAACAGATATTCCCCACTCAGCGAGACACCCGCTGAGAAGCCAACTCTGGTTATTGGTAGCTCTATTATGAGACACTTGAATTTAGAGACCGAAGCGTCCACAGTCACATGCATTCCGGGGGCCAGAGCGGGCGACGTTGAGGCGCATCTTAGACTGCTGGCTAAAAATAAACGTAAATACAGTAGGATTGTTATTCACGTCGGTGGTAATGATGTTCGTTTACGCCAATCAGAATGCACCAAACTTAATGTGGCGTCGGTGTGTAGTTATCCTAAAACAATGTCGGACACCGTAATCTTCTCTGGTCCCCTCCCCAATCTGATCAATGATGACATGTATAGCCGCATGTCATCATTTCAGCGCTGGTTGTCTTGGTGGTGCCCAGCAAACAATGTGGGCTTCGTAAATAATTGGATAGCCTTCTGGGGAAAACCTGGTCTGATTAAGAGAGACGGCATTCATCCTACTTTGGAAGGTGCAAATCTCATTTCGGCAAACATTTCAGGGCTTTGTGGACTTAATCCATGACAAACTGGAGTTGACACCAGGAGGCAGAGTTGCAGTCTTACACACTTCTCTGCGCTCTCTCCTAGGCAGTCATCCATAGGGATCCCGAACCCAATAAAATACCCAATATTAACGGTGTGTGTGTCTGCCCAAGGACAATTTAAGGTAAAACCTAATAGAGATGTCATACATAATAACCTAATAAAAGTAAATGTAACAACTACTACAGTGCAACAAAACAGGAAGATTAAATGTGGTCTCTTAAAAATAAAATCTCTAGCATCTAAAGCAATATTGGTAAATTATTTAATATCAGATTATAATATTGATATATGCTGTCTCACTGAAACTTGGTTGAGACATGAAGAATATGTCAGCATAAATGAGGCCACTCCACCCAGCCATATCAATACTCATATTGCCCGAGGCACGGGCCGAGGAGGTGGAGTTGCAGCAATCTTTGACTCAAGTTTACTTATCAATACTAAACAAAAATTAAATTATACCTCCTTTGAAAGCCTCGTTTTTAGTCTTACGCATCCGACCTGCAAAACTTTGCAGCCAATCTTATTTGTTACAGTGTACCGTGCACCAGGTCCTTATTCAGAATTATTATCAGAATTCTCTGAGTTTTTATCAGCTTTGGTACTTAAAACAGATAAAGTAATTATCGTAGGTGACTTTAATATTCATGTTGACGATGATAAAAATAGCCTTACTGTTGCATTTAACTCTATATTAGATTCTGTTGGTTTCTGTCAGAGTGTAAATAAACCAACCCACTGCTATAATCACACTCTTGACCTTGTTCTGACTTATGGTATTGAAATTGAGCAACTATTAGTCGAACCGCATAATCCTGCTTTATCCGACCAATTCTTAGTAACTTTTGAAGTACTGTTACTAGACTACAAAGCATTAGCCAAAAGCTCCTGCAGCAGAAACCTATATGTTAGTGCTATAGCCAAATTTAAGGAAGAGATTCCACCAATACTTAACTCGATAGCATGTCTGCATGTAAGGGAGGAAACTTATACAAAATGTACACCACCTCAAATTGATCATGTTGTTGATAGTGCTACAGATGCGCTGCGAATAAAATTAGACTCTCTTGCTCCTTTGAAAAAGAAGAAAATAAAACAACATAGATTAGCTTCATGGCATAATACCGAAACCCGCAAAATAAAGTTAAAGTCGAGATAACTTGAAAGGATATGGCGTTCCACTAAACTTGAAGAATCTCGTTTAATTTGGCATATTACTCTCAATGAATATAAGAAAGCACTGCGTAAAGCGAGAGCAGCATACTACTCTTCATTAATAGATGAGAATAAGAATAATGCAAGATTTCTTTTCAGCACTGTAGCCAGGCTGACAGAGAGCCACAGCTCGACTGAGCCTTATATTCTCATAGCACTCAGTAGTAATGATTTGATGTGCTTTTTTAACGATAAAATTGTTACTCTTAGAAACAAAATCAATGACCTCTTGCCTTTGACCAGTATAGTGTTATCAACAGCTCCCGGAAACGTAAGTTCTAATATTACTCTAGATAGTAAACTAGAATGCTTTTCAGCCATAAACCTTGAACAATTAAATTAAATGATTCTCTCTTCTAAACCATCAACGTGTATCTTAGACCCGATTCCAACTAAGCTTTTAAAATAAGTTTTTCCATTAATTAGCACTTCTTTATTAAATATTATGAATATGTCTTTATTATCAGGCTATGTTCCACAATCATTCAAAGTAGCAGTGATAAAACCGCTTCTTAAAAAGCACAACCTCGATCCAGAGGTTTTAGCCAACTATAGACCTATTTCTAATCTTCCGTTCCTCTCAAAAATTCTTGAGAAAGCAGTCGCAAAACAGCTGTGTGATTACTTAAAAAACTATGATTTATTTGAAGATTTTCAGTCTGGCTTTAGAACACATCATAGCACAGAGACAGCTCTGGTTAACGTCACAAATGACATTCTAATAGCCTCAGACAAGGGACTTGTCTCTATTCTTGTCTTGCTCGATCTTAGTGCTGCATTTGATACTATCGACCATGATATCCTATTGCAAAGACTAGAGCACTTAGTTGGCATACAGGGAACTGCTTTAGGCTGGTTTAGGTCCTATCTATCTGAACGCTCTCAGTTTGTACGTGTCAACGATGAATCTTCCATGCAAACCAAAGTTAGCCATGGAGTGCCACAGGGCTCAGTGCTTGGACCTATTTTGTTCACACTATATATGCTTCCGTTAGGCAATATTATAAGGAATCATTCTGTAAACTTTCATTGTTATGCGGATGATACTCAACTATATTTATCAATCAAGCCTGATGAAATTAATCATCTAAATAAAATTCAAGACTGCCTCAAGGACTTAAAAACGTGGATGACCTTACATTTTTAGTTATTAAGTTATTGTACTTGGCCCGAAGAATCTACGAAACAAATTATCTAAAGATATACTAATTATGGATGGCATTAATTTGGCCTCCAGTGAGACTGTAAGGAATCTTGGTGTTATATTTGATCAGGATTTATCCTTTAACACCCACATAAAATCAATTTCAAGGACCGCCTACTTCCATCTACTTAACATTGCAAAAATCAGGCATATCTTGCCTCAAAACGATGCAGAGAAACTAGTCCATGCATTTGTTACTTCAAGGCTGGATTATTGTAACTCCTTATTTTCAGGGTGTACCAAGAAGTCAGTCAAGTCGCTTCAGTTGATTCAAAATGCTGCAGCTCGTGTACTAACCGGAGTTAGGAAAAGGGACCACATTACTCCTGTTCTGGCTGCCTTACACTGGCTCCCTATAGAACACAGGATAGAATTTAAAATTCTTCTTCTCGCCTACAAAGCCCTTAATGGGCAGGCACCATCTATACCTTAAAGAACTCATTATACCCTATTGTCCTACTAGGGCATTGCGTTCCAAGAATGCAGGGTTGTTGGTTGTTCCTAGAGTCTCTAAAAGTACAATGGGAGCCAGAGCCTTTTCTTATCAAGCTCCACTTTTGTGGAATCAGCTTCCAGTTTGTGTTCGGGCGGCAGACACCCTATCCGTTTTTAAGAGTGCGCTTAAGACCTTCCTTTTTGATAAAGCTTATGGTTAGGGCTGATTAGATTCAGCCCCTAGTTTTGCTGATATAGGTTTAGTTTGTCTGGGGACATCTTACTTCTTCCTTCTCTCTGTCTATACCTGTGTACTCTCATGTTCCGATTAACCCAGCTTCCCCAAATTTCTTTCTTTTTGGTGTCTATATACGCCGGGATCCGGAGTCATGGATGATCCTGCGGTCCTGTGTCATGGATCGCGAGTCCTGGATCGCGAGTCGTGGCTGTGGTCCTGGATCATAAGTCCTGGATGGATATCCTCGTGGATTCATCTTCCTATTATACACACATGCATTTCCAAACATTTGGACTACCTATGTTGCAAATGTATTATCTTTTCAATTTACACACGGCATTTATTGCACGTCTGTCCGTCCTGGGAGAGGGATCCCTCCTCTGTTGCTATCCCTGAGGTTTCTCCCATTTTTCCCTTTAAACTGTGGGTTTTCTCTGGAAGTTTTTCCTACGATGTGAGGGTCTAAGGACAGAGGGTGTCGTATTGTCATACTGATATTCTGTACAAACTGTGATGTCCACTGAGACAAATGTAACATTTGTGATATTGGGCTATATAAATAACCATTGATTGATTGACTATCAACACAATGAAACACGTCCAAAAGAATGTCATGCAAAGCTGCCTGCCTTCCTTCGATTCCCTCTTCAGAGAACATATTATTATTATTATTATTATTATTATTGTTGTTGTTGTTGCTATAATGCAGGGGTATTCAATTGCATTTCAAAGAAGTCCAGTAAGAGAAAATGTCATAAAAGGCTCTGTTTTCGCTACCTTTCTCTTTCTTGATTGGCTGAGCATCACCTCCTTAAAACATTAAACAATGGCTTTTTTAAACCTCTTTATTTTTATGTTTTAAACATGTTGAGGTTAAGGATGGCAGCTTCCTCATAGTTGCACTCGGAGAGAAATAGTTGAGACGGAGATGTCTTTAGCAGCAGGGAGGAGTAACGTTTCACCAATGTTGTGAGGTTTACCTGATCCGTAACGCCACTCAGTATGATGCTTCGGTTGCCTGTGTATTCACAGTGCTAAATGTGTCAATGACATTTTTCTGTGACTGCAATTCCTTGAGCTTCTGGTCAAAAAAGTCCTGTGGCTTGGTCACCGAACATGGGTGTTTCGTCTCAATATGACGCTGGAGTTTACATGGTCTCATACTGTCATTAGCTAGCACCTCGTTGCAGATAACACACTGTGGCAGTGGAGTGTCATCAGGACCGGTCCATGAAAATCCTAGCTTCAAATAATCATTGTCATACTTCCTCCGTTTTCTGACAGTCGCTGTCTCCTCTCTCACTTTAGTTAACTTCACAAAAAATCCGCTCGCATACATTTAGCTGAAGTTAACTAGCTAGATTTCACTGCTTCTCTTTATTTTTTTCTGGCGGCTGCGCCAGGGGAGGCGCGCCTCACACTTTGGGAGCCCCTGGGCTGAAGTCAAATAGTCCATTTGGCTTAGGAACCTTCCTAACGGAGTGAAATGACCCGGAAGTCCCTCAGTGGCAGCCATAAGTGCCGTTTGAATTATCTAGATCAGGGGTGGGGAACCTCCGGCCCCCGGGCCGTATACGGCCCGCGAGACCATTTGCTACGGGCCTCGAGGTAATTTATAAACACACGCAAAAAAGGAAAAAAATAAAGAAATCTAGACCGCAAAAAAATTAAACAGGTGAGTGCCTGTTTTTCCTGGCCAAGGTCAGGGTCCTTGAACACAACACGAGCCTAACGTGTCATCACGTGGTATATGTCTCGTCTGACAGGGGAGCATGGCAGGGGAGCACCAGAACGTCACTTCGGCACTTCCAAAAATTGCATTACCCATAAGGAGCCGTACACATGCAGCAGTTTCTGCGTGGCTGTGTCTTTAGTTGTAAACCCAATGGCGATCTGTTCATCTGTCATACTGATCATACAGTCAATAACTTTGTTGTTATTAGCATCTGGTTAGCTAGCTATGCTAACGAATATAAGAAGCTTTTTCTCCAACCAGTGAGGTAAAGGCACATCTTGATATGATCATTATAGTTCTAAAAAACAAGAGAATAAAGTAAACAGGTATAAAATACTATATGACAGTAAATAAAAGTTGTTATTAATAAACAAGAATACAGTTTGAAAGGGGAGTGATTTGTAAAATATCCATAAAGAAAAATACATCTGCTTCCAGTTCTGTGTCATATGGATGTTGAGAGATGTATCCATAGATCTCCTAATGCTGCTCTCAAAGTGCACCAGATTGATGCTTTTAACTTCAACATTTAAAAAAAAATCTAGGACCCCCCTAGAGGAGGTTAGGTCCCCCCCCCAACTATTAAATCACGTCAACATGGATAGGAAACTAAATACATTTGCACATATCTTGTGTCAAATATACTTTCTGTTTTGGTGGTCATGCACGTGAATGCATGCACGAGTCATGGTAAAATATCTGGATTAAGAGTTTGCTTTTTCTTTGCACGGCATGAAACAAAGGCGAAATGAATGGGCTGTGATTTTAGTATTTTTAAGCAGAGGTCAATAATTTGTAGGGCCCTCGGAGGATTTAAAAAAAATTGAAATGGCCTTTGAGAGGAAAAAGGTTCCCCACCCCTGATCTAGATGATAGGAAAGGAGGTTTCAAACTTCCTTTATAACCTCCTTTAGCTTAGGGACCACTGGACCTCCCTTGACGAAAGGAGAGGAGAAAATGCTGCCCCACAATGCCTTGCAGCCGCAGCATTTGCCGTCACACAACAGTTGGCCGTTCACGGAAACAACCGATTATGACCGAGAAATTATATCATGAAAGTTACGGTTCTTATTAAGCTTTTTAAAATGTAGGTGGCTACTTGCCAAAGTGCTTTGTTTTGAACGTTCATCAGTATTATAATCAAAAAGAAAAAAATGAACGTTAGTTTTTACTGAAATGATCAAATAAAGTCTACATTTCACAGTCTTTACTGAGCTGTGTGGGGTTTGTTCAACTTTTAAAATATGTTTGAATGGTGATATACACAGTGATAGATGTTAAGGACTAACGTTTATAATAAACACATTTGTATTGATTTTAAGATCTTTTAATAGTTCATACAATCATACGTATTGGGATCATTTGTATTAATGTGGACCGGAGGAAGAGGGTGAGCATACGTTTCGCTTTCCTTTTATATTTCAATTCCAACTTTGGTCATGAAGAATATGTTTCTCTGTTGTCCACGTTCATAAAGCATAAAACAACAGCATCAGAGCACGGTGCAGAGTCTCTAGATGAGTTTACAGTAGTCCCTCGTTCTTATTATACATCCATGTAGTCCGCTGTATAGAAAACTGTAGTTTCCATAGTTTCCCCACAGCAGCAGACGCACGTTTATGACTTCCACTGGCGCATCATAAACACGTCGGATAGTGAAAGTGCAGTCGGATTCTCTAAAGTACCGCAGTCTCTTCTCCTAAGTCCTTTTGAATTCTCCTATCGACTGTCCCTTAACCCTGTGACGTTTCACTCAGAGGTCAAGGAATAGACGATAGGGTTAGACGTTAGGAGCTGATTTTTGGATTATCCGACCGCAACCCTGATCTAAAGAATTCGAACGGCACTTATGATGGCTGCCACTGAGAGACTTCCAGGTCATTTCACTCGGTTAGGAAGGTTCCTAAGCTAAATGGACTATTCAACTGCAGCCAAGGTCTCATGGGGCGGAAGTAGAAGGACGGGACTTCGCCTCTCTATAAAAATCGCTGGCTCTCGAAAGTGTCTATTGGATACATTTTGGCCCTTGGACAAATGTAGTTGGTGATCCTTGCTGTAGTAGCTGATACTAGTGCAGCTACTGTTGAGCTGCAGTGAGTTAACATACCATCAGAATGTCTGCATGTATTTAAAGAAGGTGAGCCCATGTGTTGAACATGTCTTTACATTGTGTTGCCTGTATGGCAGCGGGTATTTATAGATGAACTTCAAACTGTTTCTAACGCAGCTGTTCTAAATGTGTTGTACTTTTTGACATTTAGAACATTGTATCCTAATACATAGAAAATCGTAGTTTATTCTTAAAATTATAAAACCATTTGATTTTGTGTCCAAATGAATAATTATAAACTATTTGCTATACTGCACATATTTTATTCTCAGTGTCAGTTTCGTATTGGGGTTATTCTACAGCAAAGGTGGTGCCAGTCGAGCACGCTCAGTTTAGCAGACTCTTCATACTAACAAAGGATCACTTCTAGGCTAATCCCGGCCTCGCAGCGGGGCTACTGCTGCGGAGATTTCTGATTTCTCTAACCGCCTGCTGCTTCCCCTCCTCTCTCCTCGGTTCCCCTCCTCGAATCCTCCGCTCGCATCTCCTGTGGGCAGGACTAAGACACGAGGATAGGAGTCGAGGAGGGAATTCGTGAAATGAGAAAGGGCCAAAGTATGTACAAAACTAATTGTCAATAAACTTGATTATAATCAAATTCTTAATTTGATTATAAACCATCAATTATATCACCATGCTATGGAAGTAAAGAAAGGAGTCCAATGGAAGCGTTTCCGGCAGGAGGGGGGGCGGAGTGTGTAGGAGAGAAACTCCCTCTGGAGGGAACACAGGGATTTTAGCCTTTGCAGACCATTTACATGCACTAAAACCTGTATTATAGAAAAAGGGAAAACCCCCAAAAGCCTAACAACTGTCTTTAAATCAGACACTGGCAGAGATGTGTGCAGGAAAAAAAACGATGTCACTGTTCCGGATATTTGCTTGAATGTGAAGCAGTGGCATGATGTGACACCGACACCAGGGGTCGAATCTCAACTGGTATAAATAGCATGTAGTGTCACACACACACACACATGTACACACACACACACACACACACACACACACACACACACACACACACACACACACACACACACACACTGTCAGATCTCAGTAAACAAGCAGACAACCGGACTTTAACAGGAACTCACAGGTATGGGAACACAATATGTTTTCTTTTTATCTCAGTGGTATGTTGGTATTCATTCTCACAGGGATACTATTTTATATAATTATGATATTATACAATATTCAAACTGGACTCTGAATAATAAACAGGAAACATGTCTCTTTAACAGTGGAATGTAGCCAGATTAGCAGCTCTTAAATTGAAAAAGTTCAACAGCATGAAATTCCACCCAGTTGACACTGAGGAATCATGGGAAGTTGAGTTTACCTCCTTCATCTCTTGGTATCCTCATATTAAGCATGATAGCATTTCATTCAATAACAATGTGTCAGTGTCTTATGCTAACCATTAGTATGCTAAGGCTAAGAGGTATCCTTTCTGATCTAGTCACCTTTGGACTATTAGACAATGGGTGGAGTATGAGAGAAGGGGCCCCTGGGAACAGGCTGTATACCTCATTCACACCAACGGTGTTTAAGGGCCGGTTCGGAGCTGGAGCTTGAAAAGCACCGGGTTTTCCTGTTCACACCGCAGTGGAGCAGCCTCTTAGCTCCGGAATCCGGTTAGTTTCAAGCCCCAAAACATTGTCCGGCCGAGCAAAAGCACCACATACGTCACGCTTACGTCGAGGCGGGGACAGGGGCAGGTGGCGGGATCAACTCCTGAACAACAACAAAAAGCCCGTGTTTTATCCAGTTTGTACACAACGATGGAGAAACTTAACAAGCAGCAGTGTTCTACTGAAGAGACCAGCTACCTACTGGGAATCTGGTCTTCCAAAGAGGTAAGGAGGAAGCTGGAGCACAATCGGCCATTGTTGTTGTTGTCGGTGTCAGCTGTGAGTGGTTTCCGCGCGGTTTGCCTTCATGAAGCAGGCACGCAAACGGCTACGTCATGACGCAAACAATGACGCAATGACGCAGCACCAGTCGGACTCTGGGCAGTGTGAAAAGAGCCGGAGCTAAACCGAAGAACCGGTTCTGAACCTGAAAAGCTCTAGCACAGAGCTTGAACCGGAGTTGCGTTGGTGTGAATGAGGTAGTCATTTTGTGTTTCTTTGTCAACACAGTGTCCTTCTTTTTGGTCATGGTATGTTTGAATGTGGTAATTGTATGTCTTTATGATTTTTTTTCTGTCTCTTTTAGGCCAATTTATTTATTTTTTAGTCCTTTTCTGTCTATTTGTAGTCCTTTATGTTTCTTTGGGGTCATTTTCAGTCTTTTGGTACGTGTCTCTACCTCATTCACACCAACGCAACTCCGGTTCAAGCTCCGTGCTAGAGCTTTTCAGGTTCAGAACCGGTTCTTCGGTTTAGCTCCGGCTCTTTTCACACCGCCCAGAGTCCGACTGGTGCTGCGTCATTGCGTTATCGTTTGCGTCATGAAGTAACCGTTTTACTTCATAAAGCCAAACCGCGCGGAAACCACTCACAGCTGACACCAACAACAACAACAATGGCCGATTTTGCTCCAGCTTCCTCTGTACCTCTTCGGAAGACCAGATTCCCAGTAGGTAGCTGGTCTCTCCAGTGGACCACTGCTGCTTGTTAAGTTTCTCCATCGTTGTGTACAAACTGGATAAAACGCGGGCTTTTTGTTGTTTTTCAGGAGTTGATCCCGCCCCTGCCCCCGCCTCGACGTAAGCGCGACGTATGTGGTGCTTTTGCTCTAGTCGGACAATTTTTTGGTGCTTGAAATGAACCAGATTCCGGAGCTAAGAGGCTGCTCCGCTGCGGTGTGAACAGGAAAACCCGATGCTTTTCAAGCTCCAGCTCCGAACCGGCCCTGAAACACCGTTTGTGTGAATGAGGTTGAGTGACTTCTATATCGTATAAGGCTTCGCCCTCTAAGGCTATCGCTATTGGGTAATCCCTCCTGCACGTGTGCAGCACTGACAGATTTAATCCACGCCCACCTATGACGTGGGCCCCACCTCCGGGCTCACTTCCGTATAAATAGGAAGTAGGCCCTACTATCTACTCCCACTTTTCTTCAGCACTCCGTTGCAGAAGCATTGTCAGGCAAAAACAGTTCTGTTAAGAGCTACTTACCGTAACACAAGCATTCCTCCTAAAAAGCTTCTGTTTTCCGGTAAAATGGAGACTGGACAGGAAAGTCAAGGCTGTGTCAGGGATTGCCTCGTATGCGGAACGGGCTACATTATGAGTTTTGACAGGCACTCACAGTGTGAGTCCTGCCTGGGATTAGAGCATGCGAACGCTGCTCTCAATCCCGGGGTGTCTTGCTCGCATTGTGCCCGTCTCCCGCTGGCCCTCAGACAGCAGAGAGCGGACGCTCTCGCTGCTGCGGCCGCCGAGGACGATTGGCACGTCCAGGAGGAGTACTCCGGGGACAAAGCCCTTGATTTCCTGGATCCGAGTGGAGGGCACGAGTCGGACGACTACATCCCCTCCATTCAGGGATCACCGGGTGATTCCCCCATCATCTCTCCCCTCCGGACGGAGGAGACAGGTATGGGGCCCGGTGCAGGGCCGGTGTACGTCCCAGTGATCCCTATCTCCGGCGCCACGGCGTTGCCATCGATCGGTGGGATCCTCCTAGAACTTCAAGAGATTATATCTAAGGCGGCCGCCTGGAGAAATCTCCCTGTTCCCCTAGCTCAGGAGAGCTCACCGCCGGATGATATGTCCGGGGTGTTCTCCCGGGTGCACAGGGTTAGGACTGACCCGATCTGGACACGCTTCCCGGCCATAAGGAAGTACCAGGAGGGGGCAGTGAGGGACCCTGGAGAAATGAAAGCTCCGATAGGGACATACGTGCCCCTCACGAGAGTGGAGGGATTCACGGACGTGAATTTCCCGACCGTGCCTCCTCTAGAGCCGAACCTCACGGCATTCTTTGGGGCTAGGCAGGCCAACACGGTTTCCGGACGGCAACCCATGTTGGCTGCCGCCAAAGATCGGTTTGTCGCCCGACAGACTGACCGCATGCATCAGTGTGCGTTCCAGGCGTCGGCGGCGGCAAACAATATAGCGTTGCTGTCAAATTCCATGGTGGAAATGTCAGAGCAGTCTAAAACCATGTCCTCAGTGGAGGCTGAGGAGATAGGTAAGGCGGCTAGTACTGCACTTACCCTGTGCGCAGCAGTCGCAGTCTCGCAGGCGCGGATTGCGACATGGGCGACACAGGTTCAACGGTACCTCTGGCTACAGCAGGGGAATATACCGGAGGGTGCAGGAAAGGAGCTGCTGGAGGCGCCAGTCAGTCCGGACGGACTGTTTGGGCCACAGTTCCACACCATGGTGGAGTCTATGAAATCTGCCGCGGAGCAGGCAGAAGACATAAGGCGTCACGCTAGCTGGCTTCAGGACAAACGTCCTCAGCAACAGCAGCGACAGCAACGACAGCACCCGCAGCCCCCGCAACAGTCTCAGCGAGGGCAGCGCGGGCAACGGCGAGAACAGCAACGGCGTCAGAATCGCCCTTCGGCAGCTGCAGGGGCTCCGTCCCAGGTCTCCGCTCCTCCGCCACAGAGACAGGATCTGCAGGCGTCGAGTCGGAGGGGAAAAAGGAACCCCCGCTCCTGGTCTGCTCCTCCGAGGGAACCTCCGAGGAAACAGAACCGAAGATGACTCTTTGGGGGGGTTATGTGGGAAGAGAGAATTTTGAATAAAAACGATTCAAATCTCAACAGTGTGTCTGTAGCAACTGTGTCTCACATGTCCCCCACACTAGTCAGGCCGGCTGCCATTAATCTATTGGTTAAAAGGCAGCGGGACTTGTTGCATATTCCATCTGTTTTTTCCTTTTCGGGTAAAAGACAGAAGGACTCGCCGTTTGAGCCAGCTGTTTCTAATCTGTCGGTTAGAAAACAGCAAGGCTCGCTGTATAAGCCTGCGGTATTTAACCAGTCGGTTAAAAGACAACAGGGCTTGACATTTAAACCGGCTACTTCTATCCTTTCGGGTAACAAGCAGCGCAGTTTTTTCTCTGTTCCAGTTGTGCCTACACACAGTCGTATTAAGCCTAGCGCGGCTATTACGCACGAGGTGAATAGCACTGCACACACCTCCACGAGTTGGAGCATAAACCCGCCTCAGGGTCCTGTTGATGAGTCTTCTCCTAAACAGAGACAGGTTGAGAGCCGGTATGTGATGCAGCGTGTGGAGACCCCTTCAAAGCCCTTTAGGGCGGGGCCCCCCTTGGGTTGCTTCACGGGCAACGGCGGCAAGGGCTCTGGCATGGCTTGTCACCATGACTACCACAACACAACAAAAACAGGTACGCCCGCTCTCAGAGCGGTGCTCAGAGTGGAGGCGGCTATGTTTAATGGACGGATGGATGAGCAGGCTGATCAGCAGAGGGTACTCTCTGCAATTTGCCTTACCCCCCCCCCCGCAGTTCGAGGGGATTCAGGAAACGCTCCTGTCATCCCAAGAACAGTGTCTTGCGCTCCAGTCAGAGCTGCGGAAACTCCTGTTAAAGAAAGCAATTTCCAGGGTTCCTCAGGGGAAAGAAAATCGGGGGTTTTTCTCCCGTTATTTTCTTATCCCGAAAAAGACCGGGGGGATGAGACCCATCCTAGATCTGTCAGCATTCAACAGGGTGATAATGAAAAGACCGTTTCATATGCTGACAATCAAACAGGTAATGGAGTGTGTTCACCAGGGAGATTGGTGCACCTCCATAGACCTGAAGGATGCTTACTTCCACATAACCATCATCCCAAAACACAGGAAATTCCTGCGTTTTTCATTCCAGGGAATAGCGTACCAGTTCAATCGACTGCCGTTCGGATATTCTCTGGCTCCACGCACTTTTTCAAAGTGTGTAGAGACGGCGCTGGAGCCGCTACGCAGAAGAGGGATGAGAGTGTTATTTTATCTGGACGACCTGCTATTGCTGGCCCGCTCCAGAGAGGAAGCTGCTTTACAGACGGTACAACTTGTATCTCACCTGTCAAGCCTGGGTTTCATAATCAATTGGGAGAAGAGCTGTCCTCTTCCCTCCCAGGTTATCATATATCTGGGGGTGGAATTCAACTCAGCCCGCATGAGAGCACGACTCTCACAGCGGAGAGTGGAGGATCTGACAGCTCTCCTCGGGCGCGTCACACCCGGCAGGGTGGTGACAGCCCTCTCCGTGATGCAGCTGTTGGGCATGATGTCAGCTGGTCACGTGGTGATCCCCCTGGGTCTCCTTTACATGAGGAGACTTCAGAGAGGGTTTATTCGCCTGCGCATCGACCCCGTGCGTCAGAAGAGACGCATGGTGTACATTCCTCTGTCCGTAGGTTTAGATCTGACCTACTGGAAAAATCCCCACGTCCTGTCAGTGGGGGTTCCCCTCGGCAGAGTGACGTCACACACCTCGGTGTTCACAGACGCATCGCTCTCAGGGTGGGGAGGAACATGCATGTCGCAGGCAGTGGGGGGACAGTGGCCGCCTCACATGTCCCTTCATATAAACGCGCTGGAATTACTCGCCATATGGAAAGTAATCCGGCACTTCGCCCCGTTGCTGTGGAATCATCATGTGTTGATTCGAACGGACAACAAGGCAGCAGCAGCATACATAAATCGTCAGGGAGGTGTACGATCAGCGCAGCTGCTGGACACAGCCAGGAGGCTGTTGTGCTGGGCGCGCACACACGTACTCTCTGTCAGAGCAGTATATATTCCCGGCGAGCTGAACAGAGGGGCAGACCTCATGTCCAGAGGAGGTCCTCGACAAGGGGACTGGAGCCTCCACCCCGAGCTGGTCTCCCAGGTATGGAGCAGGTTCGGAAGAGCGGAGGTAGATCTGTTCGCTGCACGCGGGAACGCGCAATGTGCTCTCTGGTTCTCCCTGAGAAGGCAGGATCACCCCCCTCTGGGGGTGGACGCGTTCGCACACAGACCTTGGCCCAAGGTGTTACTCTACGCTTTCCCACCAGTCCCTCTGATCCCTCGGTTCCTGGACCGAGTGCAGGAGGAGCGGCTGATAGCGGTCTTAATAGCCCCGGAGCGCACGGGAGCGTCCTGGTTCCCCGGCATACAGCGGATGCTGTCAGGGAGACCGTGGGAAATTCCGTGGCGGGGGGATGCTCTCTCCCAGGTGGAGGGAGCGATCCACAGTCACCCAATGTTAGGCCAACGTTTGTGGGCATGGCCCCTGAGCGGGAACACTTAGAGAGGCTTGGTCTCTCTCAAGAGGTTGTGAGTACTATTCAGGGGTCTAGGGCCGCGTCCACCAGGGCGTCTTACACAGCCAAATGGACAGCGTTCCAGCGTTGGTGTGTAGGGAAAGGCTTGGACCCCGTTACGTGTCCCCTGCCTCACGTGCTGTCATTCCTCCAGCTGTTGCTGGACAGGAATTTGGCTTATAGCACGATAAAAACATATGCCGCTGCCATTTCTTCATGCCACGTAGGTTTTGAGATCAGCACGGTGTTCAGTCACCCTCTGACAAAACGTTTTCTACGAGGAGTACAGAGACTCAGACCGGTGTCACGCGCTTTAGCGCCTCAATGGGATTTGGCTTTAGTGCTGCGCGCACTGGGTAAAGCTCCTTTTGAACCATTAGATCAGGTTCCCCTGAAGTTTTTGTCAGTCAAAGTAGCTCTGCTCTTAGCTCTGACATCAGCTAAAAGGGTGAGTGACTTGTCTGCTCTCTCGGTGGCTCCGTCGTGTCTCCAGATCCAAGGAGATGGCAGCTCAGCTGTATTACGCCCGAACCCGGCGTTTATGCCAAAGGTGATAACAAGCTCTTTTAGATCAAGAGTGATAACCTTGAAGGGCTTCTTTCCCCCTCCTCACATATCGGAGGAAGAAGCCACTTTTCATCTCCTCTGTCCCGTGCGCGCGCTGGCAGGCTATATTGCACGCACGGCTGCTTTACGCAAATCCCAGCGTCTGTTTGTACATTATAGAGAGCGCTCATTAGGGCAGCCTCTATCTACACAGCGCCTGTCACACTGGCTATGTGAGGCGGTGTCACAGGCGTATGTCTCCTCTGGGTTGGATCCCCCGGAGAACATTAAAGCGCACAGCACCAGGGGAGTTTCAACCTCTACGGCGTTGCACGGAGGAATGACAGTGGAAGACATTTGCACGGCTGCATCTTGGTCTTCACCCTGTTCTTTTATTCGTTTTTATTTGAGGGATGTCTCCCATTCCTCTCTGACACATTCAGTGCTGAATAGCCTGTCAGAATGAGTAATGTCGGGGTTTTTTAATTGCGTGCCCTCTCTCCGGCCGGTAGGCACTTAGAGAGCTGCCCTTTTCCCCCCTCTCTTGATCGTTTTATTTAAAGGAGACTCGGTCTCTATCTCTTATAAACGATAGGTAGCATAAGTAAGCCTACCCTCGTTCCCTTATGGAGAATATTCATTTTTTAAATGATATATTCCCTGGGAATGTGATGCTCCATTTTACGCAGGACGAAATGGACATGGGTTATTAACTGAGTAGGTGTGTTTTGTGCTTCTGGTAACGGACGGAACCAGTGGGGCGTAGACTACATCCTGCTTCGCCCTTAACCCAATAGCGATAGCCTTAGAGGGCGAAGCCTTATACGATATAGAACTGGGGTTACGTAATGTAACCCAGCTTCTATGAGTATAGGCGCAGCCCTCTAAGGGTCGGGCCCCACTGGCTCCGCGAATAGCTGAAGAAAAGCTGTTTGTGTGGGAGTAGATAGTAGGGCCTACTTCCTATTTATACGGAAGTGAGCCCGGAGGTGGGGCCCACGTCATAGGTGGGCGTGGATTAAATCTGTCAGTGCTGCACACGTGCAGGAGGGATTACCCAATAGCGATAGCCTTAGAGGGCTGCGCCTATACTCATAGAAGCTGGGTTACATTACGTAACCCCAGATTTGTAGCTAAAGGCCTGGTACGCCCATTCATTAATATATTAATGATAAGAGTCATTGCAGTGTTAAACAAAATGTGTGAACTCACTAATGCTTGAATTTGACTTTTTGCCTCACTTTGAGGGTTAAGTAAGAGGTATAGTTGAATATCATCTGCATGGC
This sequence comes from Notothenia rossii, assembly GCF_949606895.1. Taxonomy (NCBI): domain Eukaryota; kingdom Metazoa; phylum Chordata; class Actinopteri; order Perciformes; family Nototheniidae; genus Notothenia; species Notothenia rossii. Next base: position 39,064,846 of record NC_136909.1, on the reverse strand, counting down.
AGTGATGGAGATCCCTGTGGGACAGAAGGGTTGCTATAGCTAAGCCAAAATTCAGACCTCTTCCAAAATAAAAGCTCTTGTGACAGGGGGTGAATTTTGCTGTGATGTAGTAATGCAGACTCATCAGAAATGTGAGTCTCCAGCAGCAGTCATGTTAGTCATATTAATATCAGCTGAGTGGAAGGTCAGAGAGCTGCCCTGAGGCTCAATACACCTGAGAGGAGCGACAACCACAGATCCTCATCATTACTCCATTCTACTCTGTGATCGACTGTGTCCTCTGCAGCTGAGGTCAACAGCGTTGCTAATAAATGCTGAGACCTGCATTTTGTAAATCAACATACACCATTCAGACCAAAACAATAACCCAAAAAATTAATAAAAGCTATACATAAATCAATACATTTTCCTGTTTTAGACCATTATCCTCAGTTAATCTCCTCATCAGACAGTGAGCAGAATAACTGAACAGGAAGTGTATTTACCTTACCAAATGATTAAATATTTCTTTAAGTTTCTTTAAGTATAAACACTTAACTATGTCAAGGCTAAATAAAGGATTTACAACAAACATATATATATATATATCTGAGGGCAATGTCTTTGTAAAATGTGTACTTTTTGTATAATGATGCCATAAATGAATTGGAAATAATATGTAAGTCATGATCCTATAACCTTTTTCTAATAATTACATTTATTTTATATACCCCTGCAAGGGACATACTAAGAAGTATCTTAACTGAAACATACTTCAGTATGTTTGGTAAAAATAGTATTTTAAATATATATTTTAAATAAGCAAAGCATAGAGGACTTAAGAATCGATGTAGGTGTTATTTTTATTTTCCTTCACTTAAAAAATGAAACACTGACTTAAATGTATTATGTCAACACATTTCCCATAACTGTACACGTTGAAAAAAATAATATTAAGTTGAACCTACTGAACCTAATTTTTTTTTTATCTGAACTTAATATTATTGCTTTCAACTAAACTAAACCGTTTCAGTTCTTTCAATGTTCTTCTTCTTCTCCTTGGTTCTTTCCAGGAGATGGCTCTGGGGAGGAAGGTGGACGTCCCGGTCAGCGACGTCTCTCTGATCAGAGGGATATGGGAGGTCCGGGTGAAGAAGCACAGACACACACAGAAGAAGGAGCAGGAGAGGATCGAGCAAAGTGCCCTTCCCAAGTAAGATGATCGAGGATGTACAAAACATGTCAGCTTTCACTTTCAGTTATGTTTTAGTTACAGTGAAAGCAGTATTGAGAAGCGTTAGAATGCCATCTTAAAGGTCCCATGTCATGGCCATTTCTACTGATAATAATTCCATTGTTGAGGTCTACTAGAATAGATTTATATTGTGCAATTTTCCAAACTCACATTGATTTCTCATACAGCATCTCTGTAAACTACGTGTATTCACTGAATTTCACTCTCTGCCTTTAACGGCTCGTTATAGCTCCAATAGCTCCATCCCCCACCCTCCCTGTGAGCACAGTGTGCTCTGATTGGTCGGGACGTTGTGAATCGCGCTGAGCTCCGTGGAGGTGTGGTTTCCTTGTGTAGCGATATACAGCGAAACACATCCAAACTCATCCTGAGCACACACAAGTCACAGCCGAAGTAAAAACAATAAGTGTGGCTTGATATTGAGTAAGAAAAAGGCTGATAAATGCTGTGAGAATGGGTCTGCATAGAGAATTTTGCCACGAGAAATCAGCAGAGCTGCCTGCACTGAGTGTGTGTGTGAGGAAGTCCGTGGATTGGTCAATTTGGACCAATCAGCGGGGGCTTAACGTAACGGCTCCGCGGACGTAACGTAACGGCTCCACGGATTGGTCCATTTGGCTCCGGGTAACGCATGAAATCATGCGGTACCCGGAAGAATCAATGGACAGTGACGTATCTCCAACGAGGCGTTTTCGGGAGGTATTTTCTGTGTTAGAGTTTTACTCGCTACAGGGTGTACTTTGAGGGTTTTGACTCTGCAGACCGTTTACATGCATAAGAACCTTCATAACACACAAGGGGACGGGTAATAACCGGAAAAGCATGACATGGGACCTTTAAGGGTAGAAACGCTGCTTTCAATACACACATTTCAAGAAGGAACAAGCATGCATTATCATCGGTGCATGACTGGTGATCTGGCCACTCTGGTTCTACCTGTCCTGATGAAGAAGGGACCAGGATCCAGATCCTCCTTCCCATCCTCAGCCGTACTGGGTCAACTCCCTTATATCAGGGCCGTGGCCCTGTTTGCTATACACTCCCCTTTAAAGCCTTTTCTACTTTTAAGATACTACGAGATATGTAGGGCAGCAAGTCAAGCATGTGAAGTCAACATTTTTGGAAAACTTTTCAAATTCATGGCTGTAGAATTGTAGTCCCTTATCCGTAATAAGAACCTCCTGGCATCTGTACATGCAAAGACACATTTGCCCTTTGCAGTCTTGCTGAAGGGCTGTATAGGGCAAGATGAAAAACTCTGTACTCTGTACCTTAACAAAAAAGTAAACCAAGACCAGAGTTACCCAGGGATAAATTCTGATTCTGATAAGTCACAATTTTTCCTCTGGGAAAGGTGGACCCCCACTCTGGCCGCGGAGTCCTTGCTCCGGCATGGCCTTTGTTGACCCCTTAATGTCCTTGGTGATGTTTCTGCGGTACCTACCGCCTCAGGTGTTCTTGAACCTCCAGTCCCTCTCTTTTCATACACAGTCCGTCCCAATCATGCAAATCTGAATGTAAGCTTTTCCCTATGATATCCCTTCCTCGATATCTCATACACAAATTGACATTATTAATTTTAGTTAGTTATGTGTTTGAGCAAGAGTTCTATAGTACTGTATAATAGTAAAGTATAAAAAATAACAACATACAAATGTGGGACCCAGAGTAATATTGGGCCTAGCAAAGGAAAGGTAATGGACTCGAAACTCAATATTGTAAAAGCCCTTTATGTTTAGTTGTATTCAATTAGACTGTAATTTTCTGAAATATGTTCATATACAATACCAACTTTAGTAGGTCAAATGATAGTTAAAAGGAGTCAAGCTCACACAGCAGCACTGATGGCAGCTCAGGGGTTCTATAGGTGAAATGCAGAAGAGATTAAGGCATTTTTTATTAGAATGATCCGAAAGTAGGCAGCCACGTTGCAGTGATGTGCTTGTGTATTTTCAGTTAAGTTTACATGATAAAAAGAGACGTATAAAAGTAGTGACACAGATGTGTAACACATCGCAACTACAAAGAAAACACTACAACAACAACTGCTTGGTTAAAGTTGACATATTGCCATAAACATTATAATCAGGTCTTAATAAAAAACTCAAACAAGTAAGATGGAAAGGGGTCTTACATGAGTCTAAAATGTTACAGTTCCCAAATCTCCACCCAGCTTTGAACCAATTGTAGGACACACACTCAGACACAGCGAACTGTTGTTATTCATAAACCAAGAGGTCATTGCTGATTTTAGTCATATGAACACACAGATTGCTATTTATACCAGAACATCAGTGCTGCGGTTCAAAAGAAGGTCATGAGTTTGGAAAATGAACGTCAGGTCTCTCTGAAATATAATCTGATATGCACCTGCAGATGCTTTATTGACACATCTCTCTGTGTCTAGGATCGACCAACAGTGGCAGTATCGTATCTACTGTAAGAGCCTGCAGACCAAGGAACTCAACCTGCTGCATCACTACCTGGAGAGATCTACACTGACTGAGACACAACACTGCACAGGTGACTCACTGATGTACTGTACTACGCTAAACATAGACTAATATACAGGTGTACACAGCTAAACATGACTGATATACATGTATACATACGTAAACATATCAGTGATGTTTACCTGCATACACCTATACTGTATATAGGTCATGTTTACATTGTTATACTTGTATATGAGTCATGTTTAGTTGTGTACACCTGTATTTCACTCATGTTAATCGATACACCTGTCATGTTTACCTGTGTATACTTGTATATCATATGTTTAGTGTTGTATATTGGTCATGTTAGGTCTACATTGTTATAAACAATGGTGTACACAAGCAAACATTGCTTATATACAGGCATAACAATGTAGACCTAACATTACCAATACAACACTAAACATATGATATACAAGTATACACAGGTAAACATGACTGGTATACAGGTGTACTGAAGTAAACATAATTTATGCATAGCACTACACAGGTAAACATCACTGATTTACAGGTATAAAAACGTAAACATGACTGATATATAAAGTACATTACTAATTAAATGGTGTACACAAGTAAATAATTGACCAATAAATTACTAATAAACTGTACAGGTAAACACTAAACAGGACTGATGAACAGTATTACACAGGTAAACATGATAGATATATAGATTTCAACAGGTAAACATGACTGGTAGGTGACGGTGTACACAGGTAAACATGACCGACATACAGGTGTACACAGGTAAACATGACTGGTATACAGGTGTACACAGGTAAACATGACTGACATACAGGTGTACACAGGTAAACATGACTGGTATACAGGTGTACACAGGTAAACATGACAGAGGGTGCGCAAATATGAACACATCACCCCCATCCTTAAAGCACTACACTGGCTACCCGTGGAACTGAGGATCGAATTCAAGGTCTCCGTCCTCACCCACCAGTGTGTCCATGGAACTGCCCCTCCCTACCTCAAGGAACTCCTCACCCCCCATACCTCCTTGCGGACCACCCGCTCCAGCAGCTCCAACTTCCTCAAACCCCCCAGGACTAAGCTCCGTACCATGGGAGACCGGGCCTTCTGCTCGGCTGCTTCCAGTCTGTGATTCTCTCATTTGGTCGGGGAGAGCATTCCACAGACCGTGGAGGCTTTTAAAAAAGGCCTCAAAACCCATCTCTTCAAAAGAGCCTTTGCCTAGACCTTTTTATCACCCTTTTATTTATTTATTTTATTTTTGTATTCCTTTTTATTAATTCTACCGTGTTGTGTAATGTTTATTTATACTGTTCATGCTCACTGCTTGTAGCACTTCGGGATTTGAAATCAAATATGAAGTGCTTTATAAATGGAACCCATTATTATTATTATAACATGACTGACACACAGTTGTACACAGGTGAACATGAATGACATACAGGTGTACACAGGTAAACATGACAGATATACAAGTGTACACAGGTAAACATGACTGACTTTCAGATGTACACAGGTAAACATGACTGACATACAGGTGTACACAGGTAAACATGACTGACATACAGGTGTACACAGGTAAACATGACTGACATACAGGTGTGCACAGGTAAACAGGTGTATTGCTTAAATTGTGTTGTTGTGTTTTGCTTCCTGTTGTTTATCTGTCAGAAGCAGAGCAGGATCAGAGAGATCCGGAGCAGAGCAGGCTGATCTTCCAGCTGGACGGTGAACAGTGGATGGTAAGCTGGAAATACATTCCACAATGTCTGAAAGTTAATAAAACCTGTTAATAAGTGAATATTTGTGCAGGACTTCCCCAGGGAGCTGCAGTGGATGACGTACCTCAAAGAGTGGCACGTCAGGGGGACGAGGATCTGCCGGCTGCCTGAGTACCTGGCTCTGTTCACCCAGCTCTCCGTGCTCCAGATCCCAAAGAACACCATCGCTGAGCTGCCTCCTGAGATCGGTGAGGTCAAACACGTTTTTAAACATGGATCATTTTCAGAGAGGGATCTGATTTCAGTGCCATCCTGCATACCTGAAGTTGTGTGTGAAACTGAAATGTTGACTTTAATTAAATGTCAACACATTTCACTTAACTTCATTAAGTTAGTTGAAAGCAATAATATTAAGTTGAACCTATTATTTTTCATTTAAACTTGATATTATTGCTTTCAACTAACATAATACAGCTATGTGAAATCTGTTGACATGATACATTTAATTAAAGTCAACGTTTTAGTTTCGTGCATAATTTTAAAATACACAAACATAACAGAAAGCAAATAATGTATTTTGCAGGATGTGGCAGAAAAGGCAAATTATTAAAAAGAATTGTGATTCAACAGTGGTGGCAAACAAAAAAATAAATAAATACAACAATAAAATAACAATTAAATGTTCAAAAAGAAAGGAAATGATTGTGGAAAGTGTATGTATATCAGAGGCGAACCGTGTCCATCACAACTGGACCTTCTGTAGACACACACACCCGCCCCCCCCCGGCGTTATACTGTAATGTCCTTCTTTTCACTAAATTGTCGTCTTGAAAAGGGTACTCACAAAAATTCCGCAACAACTTCATCTTCACCTGATGCACTTGCCATTTCAACGTTAAAAACAATAAAACGGCATGAATTGCTTCGTCACATTCATCTAGATCAGGGGTGGGGAACCTTTTTCCTCTCAAGGGCCATTTCAATTTTTTAAACATCCTCCGAGGGCCGTACAAATTATTGACCTCTGCTTAAAAATACTAAAATCACAGCCCATTCATTTCGCCTTTCTTTCATCCCGTGCAAAGAAAAAGCAAACTCTTAATCCAGATATTTTACCATGACTCGTGCATGCATTCACGTGCACGGTTGTGGCATGACCACCAAAACAGAAAGTATATTGGACACAAGATATGTGCAAATGTATTTCGTTTCCTATCCATGTTGACGTGATTTAATGGGGGGGGGGGGGGGGGGGACCTAACCTCCTCTAGGGGGGTCCTCACCTCCCCGGGAAGATTTTTTTTTAAATGTTGAAGTTAAAAGCATCGATCTGGTGCACTTTGAGAGCAACATTAGGAGATCTATGGATACATCTCTCAACATCCATATGAAACAGAACTGGAAGCAGATGTATTTTTCTTTATGGATATTTTACAAATCACTCCCCTTTCAAAATGTATTCTTGTTCATTAATAACAACTTTTATTAACTGTCATATAGTATTTTATACCTGTTTACTTTATTCTCTTGTTTTTTAGAACTATAATGATCATATAAAGATGTGCCTTTACCTCACTGGTTGGAGAAAAAGCTTCTTATATTCGTTAGCATAGCTAGCTAACCAGATGCTAATAACAACAAAGTTATTGACTGTATGATCAGTATGACAGATGAACAGATCGCCACTGGGTTTACAACTAAAGACACAGCCACGCAGAAACTGCGGCATGTGTACGGCTCCTTATGGGTACTGCAATTTTTGGAAGTGCCGAAATGACGTTCTGGTGCTCCCCTGCCATGCTCCCCTGTAAGACGAGACATATACCACGTGATGACACGTTAGGCTCGTGTTGTGTTCAAGGACCCTGACCTTGGCCAGGAAAAACAGGCACTCGCCTGTTTAATTTTTTTGCGGTCTAGATTTCTTTAATTTTTTTCTTTTTTGCATGTGTTTATAAATTACCTCGAGGCGCGTAGCAAATGGTCTCGCGGGCCGTATACGGCCCGGGGGCCGGAGGTTCCCCACCCCTGATCTAGAGAATTCAAACGGCACTTATGGCTGCCACTGGTTGAAGGATATTCTACCCAGAGACCCAGAACAAGATCTGATTGGTTGCTTTCTTTTCTAACACAAAACCACTGAAATGCGTAATGCATGGTCCGAGAAGGACAAACAAATCAACGTAACACTGTAATATTACAGATCAACAACACAGATACGATTCTCATTTATTCATTTTATATACATTTCATTACATTTTGTTTATATTAAATCGTTTTTTTGTTTGTTTTTATCTGAGTGTTCCAGGGTATTCTCTGAATACCTTGAAGGCCCTGACGGTTCGCCACTGATGTATACTGTATGTGTGTGTGCTTGTGTTAGTGAGGGGGATATTGATTTTGACACCTGCATTGATTCCTATGCAATAGAGATGTTGAACGTCACTGTGACCGAAACAAAACACAATAAATAAGGTAATACAACATGGATACATGGATATCAAATACACAGCTACAAAGCAGCAGATAAATGGTCTTCAGCGTTGTTTGTAGCATTTGATAGAGGAACAGTGTTTTGACAGGTGAGAACAAGGACAAGTGAGGAAAGAAAAGCCATTTCATAGCTTGGTGAAACAGTCTCTTCTGTCCTCAGGTAAATTGACGGGTTTGAGGGAATTAAACGTCAGCTACAACCGTCTGTCCCAAGTTCCTCCAGAACTTGGAGACTGTGAGAACCTGAAGAGACTCGAACTCACCGGAAACCACAACCTGTCCGAGCTGCCGTTCGAGGTGAGGCCAGGAGGATGCATTTATAGGCGTGCATAGCTAAAAAAAACAACTTATCCAGACAGTGAACCCCTTCTTCTTTCAGACACTAAAAGATGACCTTAACATTTAGTTAAAACACATGTCTTCACACTTTCATGGGAGTTTGATGTTTCGTTCCATCAAAAAGTCATGATCGTTTTTGCACTTTAGTTTCTGTGCAGATTAAACACTATCAGATATACCATGTTAATTATGGCGCATTTCCACTGCAGGGCCTCGCTCGGCTTAGTACGGTATAGTTAGGCCTTGTTAGAACTGGCGCACTTTATGCTGCGTTTCCATTACAATTTAGTAGCTGGGGCAGTAACTATAGTAACGCAGTGTAGGCGGAGCCGTGACGTCATCTTCAATGCGAACCACAAAAAACCAACATCAGCCATTAGCTGTTAGCACTCAGAGCTCACAGCTCCTCATATCTGTTCAGAAACTTGACAAAAGTTAAACAAGTACAAACTGGAGACTGTCTGTGTCATGGCGAATACAGTCGCTGGTTTATTTATGTCTGTATAGGCCGTTGTTGTGAGTGTGGACGGTCGGAGCATATACTGCGTTAGCTTAGCCAATCTCCATTTAGAAAACACGCATTTTAAAACGTTTTTCGCCTGCCGTCTGTCTGCAAACTTGTCAAAGCATTATTTCATGGTTTTTACTAACCGGTATCAATATGTTGTTACTTCAGCATAATTTTGAAACGTGTATTACAATTAAATCACGGTCAAATATGTTCATTTTGTTGTAGTTGTAGCCCCCTTGCCAGTGATTCTCTCTCTCTAGTTTAGTTCTCAGTCCGACTCAGCCTGGTTGTTGGCCCGCAACGAACCTCGATTTTATGGGGCCAAAAAAAATGTGAAATAGTACCCGCTAGCCGGTACTACGCCAAGTGGAAACGCAACCAAAAACGGCTTAAACCGCGCACCGTAATGGTAATGCGCGGAGGTAATTAGTGAGCTTTAGAGGTAGATGTAATGTATGTTGGAAATAAGGACAGGATCAGGATGGCTTTCACCCCTTTACCCTACTTTTGTTCTAGGCTAACTAACTTAAGCTTCATATTTACAGCACACCCATGAGCGGTGCATGTACATCTAACCCTTCACTACTATTTGTTTATGTACATAATGTGTTATGCAATCAATCAGAGGTGGAAGAAAAACATTGAAAAAAACTAAATGTTTACTTTAATTAAATGTAGGATGTCAACAGATTTCACATAACTGTATAGAGAACCGCAGTGACGCGTCCTAAAACCCGGAAGTAAGTTAGCATTTTTAACACTTCTGGTTCCTTTCGACAAAAAGCAATGGGATTTTTCCATAGGATTTTGGAAAATAGCTCGAAATAAGGTCTGCGTTTGACACAAATTGAAGAGACAGATCACGTTTTGTTCTACGACATTAAATACATCAGCAGTGACCCCACTGGTTTGAAGAGTTTACGTGTCTGAAAAACGATGGTTGTTAACATGTGGCTGAATAGGACTACAGACGTTGTCGAGGCCGCTGTACGTCATTACACCAAACACGTAAACACTCCCGCTAAGTTTGTTTGCCCTGTTCTGCTTGAAAGCAAGTAGCCTACCTGCGCTCTTGCAAACTGTTAAAATAAACGCTTCAACTTGGACAATTTTGAATCTGTAGTTTTGAATATGGATCTTAAGTCGGCGTGACGTTGAAGCAGCGATCCTGCTGTAGTTCGTTTATAGCATAACGTTAGCATTTTGCTTCTGGCGACTAGATTTATTGTTTAACTAATAAAGTATGCGCAGTCATTGTTCTTCTCTCATCAATTTATTCAGGGACATGAACCAGCATGGCAGTACTGCGTAATCAACAACAAGACATATAGCGCTTCACGCTTGCTTATGACGTCACAATGGGACATACCATTTAACATGGAGTAAGGGTGCACAATGGGACGTACCATTAAACATGGTGTAAGGGTGCTATTACAAAGTAATACTTAACATTTATGATTAGAAAATTATAAAAGTAGGGTAGACATGTGGAGATTATCCGGCTGAACAAAACGTGATCCGTTTCTTAAATATGTCTCAACCACAGACCTTATTTCGAGCTATTTTCCCAAATCCTATGGAGAAATTGCATTGCTTTTTGTCGAAGTGATGAGTTTACTTCCGGGTTTTAGCACTGCGGTTCTTTATTGAGTGGTGAAGTCCCTCCCCTTCCTGTGGACCTCCATGGGACCTTGGCCCCGTCTCAGGTCGGTTAAATGAAATCCTTGCTTCCCTCACTTGCGTCGTTTCCCTGTGTTTAGTCCCTCCCTCCAGGGAAGCATGGAGGGACGCAAGAAAACCACGAGAAGCAGGGAAATGAGTTTTAAGAGCAATGGGACGTCCTTTCCTCCGGAGCCTCACGTGAAGCGACGTCCGTTTGTGATGACGCCGCACAGATGTTCGTCTGACAGCAGCTCTGTCCCCGTTATTTTCACAAACACCCCTGCCACACATTTACTGACACAAACATTTGTATCATCTGTTGTAGACCACAATAAATAAAATCAAATAAGAACTCATTCTCAAAAATCCGTGAGTGATACACAGTAAGGCGGCGGGGCGAGTATCTGAGGATTTCATCGGAGGATGGACTGGTGGTTCCTCGATTATCGCTCCTCCATTATCGCTCCTCGCTCCTCGGTCCTCCGGCAGAAATAAGAGCCATGGGACGGTACTCAAGATGGCGCAGACAAATCAACTTCCGGTGAGACAGAGGACCGAGGAGCGAGGAAATGAAAATAGTCGACCTGAGACAGGGCCCTTATTTCGGAAAAATTATGTATTGAAGTCAATGGAGAGACAAAGATTATCTTTCGATCCGGTTTGAATTGTGCCACGAATTACACATATGATGTTTGTCAATTTAAAAGATAATTTTGCCAAACAATAATTGTGTCGTAAAACTGTGAAGTAACACATTATTTTGTGTGAAACATGCTTTGTGTGAGCATCAATGAACTACATGTCTGGTCTTGCACAACAACACACGTCACCTAGATGGCCGTCACTACTGTCTTGCTAAACAAGGGATTAACTACCCTCACTATCACCCATTGGCGGTTCTACGGGATGGCACGGGGTGGCAGCTGCCACCTCAGAAAAATGCCTTGCCACCCCAGCTGCCACCCCATTTGGCAGCTTTGTTTTGAAAGAAAAGTTGTGGCTCATCGGACATTTATGAGAGAAAATCTCTAATGTCCGAGTGCAAGTGAATGCAGCACAAGACGCGAGCCTTGTAACCCCTCCCCCCCCCCCCCCCCCTGCGATTTCATTTGAACGGGAGGACAGCGCAAAACGAGAAGCATTTCGGATACAAGTAGACAGAAGGAATTAGGTATTTGCGGTCAGGGTATGGCTGGGGTTTGCTACAGCCATACCAATAAATGGCTTAGCCCCACCATGAAAAATGATGTTAAAGTAAGCAAAATAAAGTCTGCCAACTCGTGCGGAGTAAATTGCACAGACAGCAGTTAGTAAGATTGATTTCAGTAGCCACTTGTCTGGAAATACCGAAGACTAGAAACGGTTTTGAAAACTTTTGTCACGTAGTGATCGTCTTCTCAATAGAACATCTTTGATAATGTCTTCTGGCCAATCAGAATCACGATAACGGCGTGGTGTTGTTGCAGGAAGTCCCGACAGAGAATACTTTTGCTGTAGTACATCTCGATATACATCGTTACAACTATAAGACCCCACGGTTTGATGATTGATAGGTGTGTGGGCTGTCTTTCATTTTGACACACAGAACAATAGGGGCTATCCACCCTTATCCACAATGTAAAGTAATTCACACAGCCTCTTCCCTCTCCTCTCTGTGAGGAGCAGCAGGTTCAGCTTTCAGAACAAAGTAACAAAAAACTAAAATGACATTTATTTTTTTAAATACGTCGTGTAGCAGGGGCGGATCTAGACAAATATTCATGGGGTGGCAAGAGGGTGGCAGGAGAATTTGATGGGTGGCATCCCCTGGCAGAAGTATATTCTGATTTAATCGCAGTCATATCAATCAATGTTAACTTGGAAAGCCACAATATTGATATTTTAACTCAATAACATTAGGTGAGATTATTGTGGCACATCAGTAAAGCCTTAAATATAAATATATAAGGTGGCACACGTAATTTAATGAATTTTAACTGAATGAGTTGGTTTAACTCTTAGACCAGCAGGGGTACCAAATATGCAGACTGCTGCAATAAATACATTAATTAACTGTCTCATCGATGTGTGTCTGTATGAATATGATAATATTAACAACCATATTATCCCTATCAGCTGTCAATCACAGTTATGATTCACATCTTCAGTGTTATTATTAAATAAACTATATTTTTTGGAGGAGTTAATGATGAAGGTTCCTCAAGATGCTTGCTCACCCTCCTTCAAATTTGAAAGACCAGTAATTACTATCATAATTCAAAAGAATCAAAGGAACAGTTCAGCGCCCCACAACTTCATTGCAAACAGTTACAACCTTGACTTTACATCAGAAAGAACAAACATTAAAGAAATGACTAACTGCATCAGTTAGAGTTAAAAAAAAAACCTTTGTATTCAGCTAAAACATACATCGCTGCAGTTATTATCCAGTGGAATGCCCGTACCTACTGGCCTAGTTAAATCAAAGTGCTTACTTTTTTTTGGCTGGGAAGTGAAGTTTTACACACCGTCTTATTTGACTTTCTCAGGACTTGAAACAGTTTTTTGGGGGCAGACCCCCACAAAGAAGAAACATATATTTATGTAAGGTCATCATCTTAACAGTTTATTATTCTCATCGACTCATCCGTGAGCAGAGCATCAAGTTGGCATGCCTATAACAGCTGAATGTGGCGATTACCATCTTGATCAGCAAAACGCCACACAAACTTAATAAGATTTAAAGCTATGGTGCGTTTTGATTCAATGCTGAGTACAGCCAAACTTGAAAGGCTCTTCTTTGTCATAGTAGACCACAAACAGTCAGTAGGGCCTGGCTCATTTCGTGGCATCTGCAGGCAGTGGCAAGTACTTCCGGCATCTGCCACAGAGGCCGCTACTCCGTGGTATCTGTGGCAAGTATATGCCACAGATGTGGTATCTGTGGCAAGTATATGCCACAGCCACAACTTGCCGTGGCAAGTAAATGCCACAACCATGCCAGTATATGCCACAACTTATATATGCCACAACTTGCCGTGACAAGTATATGCCACAACTTGCCGTGGCAAGTAAATGCCACAAGTTAAGAGTTAAGAGAAGGTTTACGGTAGCTGCCACCCGCCTTCCGTGGCAAATGCTGATATTTAAACCCGTATTTATCGCGTAAAATGTCGCTGTTTTGGCATGACTTTATCGGACTGATCTGTACACAAGACTGATGATCTGTTACTGATGGTCCGATCATATTTTTTAAAAAGATTAAACATATGTTCTATAGGTTTTACTTGGAGAACGTGGTTTGTTAAAATAAATAAACGTGCTATTTTTATGATAATACTCAAGATATATTATTAGTAAGTTGACATAAAGATCTAACATTGTTGACCAGAGGTGGGAAATAGGCTAACTTGTATACTCAAGTACTGTACTTGTGATTTAGAAATAGCCTAGTTGTACTTTAGTTGAGTATGTAAATGGTATTTTACGTAGTAGGCTACTTACCCCACTACAACTCAGAGGTAAATTGTGTAATTGTAGCCTACTCCCCTACATTTATTTAATACGCTACCTTTAGTTACTTACTACAGATTCTGATTAATGATGATACATATAATCAAGTCTTAAATCAGACTTTATAGTTACTCCTGGAGTAAATTCACAAGATACCCTACTACAGTATACAAAGTCATTACAACTAGCTGCACCTTTACCAGCTTTGAGAACACTTTCATGATCAATCATTATAATGAAGACATGTAATATGCACTTTAAGTATATTGTTATGCTAATCATTTTGCGCTTTTACTTGAGTAACATTTTAATGCATGACTTTTACTTGTAACAGAGTATTCCAACATTTAGGTTGGCTACTTCTACTTTTACTTCACACTAGAACCACAAGGGGTCGCTGTATAGCCTACCTAAAACCACCAACGTGTCAAATGAACGAATGCATTGATTTTCAAGGTACAATGTTATTTTATTTATCATACTAGAACACAATGAGTGTTGCCACTACATCGCCGTGGCATGTGCCTTGGCATTTGTGGCATCTCCCACAGAGGCCACTACTCTGTGGCATCTGTGGCAAGTATATGCCACAGCCACAACTTGCCGTGGCAAGTAGGCTATATGCCACAACTTGCCGTGGCAAGTATATGCCACAACTTGCCGTGGCAAGTAAATGCCACAGATGCCACAACTTGCCGTGGCAAGCATATGCCACATCTTGCCGTGGCAAGTATATGCCACAACTTGCCGTGGCAAGTAAATGCCACAGATGCCACAACTTGCCGTGGCAAGCATATGCCACAACTTGCCGTGGCATTTGCGCATGCTGAACGGGAGTTGCCACAAGATGCCAGAGTTAAGAGAAGTTTTACGGTAGCTGCCACTCGCCTTCCGTGGCAAATGCTGATATTTAAACTCGTATTTATCGTGTAAAATGTCGCTGTTTAGGCATGACTTTATCGGACTGATCTGTACACAGGACTGATGTGCGATCTCTATTTTTCAAAAAGATAATAAATTATCATTTATATTCAATTTTACTTAGCCTACGTGGTTTGCTAAAATAAACAAACGTGCTATATCTATGATAGTATGCTAAACATAGGCCTATATTGTAATAAAAAAAGAAATATTGGCAAGTGAGCGTTGCAACGCAAGCCCTTGGCAATTGTCGCTTCTTGAGGGGAGTTTCCACTGCTTGCTACGATAACCAGGTGTATTGTTACTAGTAAAGACAAATAATTAAAAATAAATATCTGTATTGACACAGCAACGTGTACAATGGTGTTATTAGACTTGGCTACAGACTTAGGGCAGCTGTAACTGATTGCAGTTGCCACTGCTAGTGAGATGCTAAGATTTATATTTTATAAATGAGGCAAAGGACAGTTATATTTGATTGTACACATGTATAAATGTGTTATTTTAAATCCAGGCATATGTACTTAATTTGTATTATGTTCGTTGTTAATAAACAGATTAATGTCATTGTATCTGTTTTGTTGTTTAATATTTTAATTCTGGTTGAACATTTTTATTTAAATGCTTCAGATTATTCTTATTAGATATTGATATCGGTGAATCCAAACAAACCATGTTATTCCGTTAAGACAATCATGACAGTATATTAAAAATCAAGACACAATG
This sequence comes from Notothenia rossii, assembly GCF_949606895.1. Classification (NCBI taxonomy): domain Eukaryota; kingdom Metazoa; phylum Chordata; class Actinopteri; order Perciformes; family Nototheniidae; genus Notothenia; species Notothenia rossii. The sequence continues at coordinate 39,049,270 of NC_136909.1, read as the reverse complement.
CATGCTTTTTTATCCATCCTTTTATTGCGTTTTGAAAGTGGTGAACAATTAACATGAAGAATGTTCTCTTAAGCATGATACTCCAAGCAATCCTCATTTAACCGTATAAAGTTGATTTAATATGTTGAGGAAAGAGGGTTACAATTTAATATAATTACACCCTTGTTAAAACTTTTTGTGTGCATCAGTAAAAAGGTTATATGTCATGCATGCAAATATCAAATCATTGTGTTGCTAATTAACATAAACAGATTTTGATATGATACGTTGTATTTAATTTATTTATCTAAAATGTTGAAATCTTTGCGTTACAGCAAATAATAATAATAAAAAGAAACAGGAAATAATTTACACATTATTAGTAGATATTTATCTACAGAGTATCTAAAGAATAAACAATATAGCCTACTGAATATGTAAGAATACACTAAAATAAACCATCTCACTAAAACCAATAGAAACATATATTTGTCTTTCTTAACCCTTTCATCCATGAATTATGAAAGCCTCACTCAGGATTTTTTAAAGTGTTTTTATTGCTCTTGGGGCATGAAAAACAAGATTTTAACTTTAGTTTATTTTTATCTATTTTTTTCAAATTTAGAACATTTAAAAATACATTTTAAAAAATAATTTTAAGGATGATGTTTTCCTTATTAATAAGTCACAAATCACAAACTCAGTAAATGAACACTGACATAACAAAAACACAGAAAATGACCACTAGTTGTCATAAAGTAAAACAGTAACAATAGGAAATTACAGTCTTTTCAAGTGAATGTATATATTTATATATAAAACAAACAATAGAAGCACACTTACTGTCAAGTAGCCTATACCAACATTAACATAAGATAATCCTTATGTGTATTATGTATGATGGAAATCCATCAAGGGTGAAAGGTTATATCATGTGCACAGCTATTGCTTATGGCAATGAAAATCGTATTGGTCCCGCCATGCGTTTTAGAAGGGGGATGATTTTAACCGTTTTTATTTCAGGGGGGATGCCACCCCCCCTCAACTCGAGTACCGACTATTATCATAAAAATAGCACGTTTATTTATTTGAACAAACCACGTTCTCCAAGTAAAATCTATAGAACATATGTTTAATCTTTTTGAAAAATATGATCGGACCATCAGTAACAGATCATCAGTCTTGTGTACAGATCAGTCCGATAAAGTCATGCTAAAACAGCGACATTTTACGCGATAAATACGGGTTTAAATATCAGCATTTGCCACGGAAGGCGAGTGGCAGCTACCGTAAACCTTCTCTTAACTCTTAACTTGTGGCATTTACTTGCCACGGCAAGTTGTGGCATATAGCCTACATGCCACGGCAAGTTGTGGCATATATAAGTTGTGGCATATACTTGCCACGGCAAGTTGTGGCATGGTTGTGGCATTTACTTGCCACGGCAAGTTGTGGCTGTGGCATATACTTGCCACAGATACCACATCTGTGGCATATACTTGCCACAGATACCACGGAGTAGCGGCCTCTGTGGCAGATGCCGGAAGTACTTGCCACTGCCCGCAGATGCCACGAAATGCGCTTGCTGTCTCTCCAAACAGTTGCGGCGCCAGAGTATTTGTGTTGGGTAATCTATGGTAGGGCTGCTAACCCATACAGTGGTGGGGCTCAAGTCAGTATTTGCAATGTAATTACATACAGGCTCCCCTTGACAGTGAAACGCCACGCGTGAGGTTTATATTATTTCCCTGTCTCAATCCAAATTGAACTGTATGAAATAAAAAGGCACATTTGTCTTGTATTAAATAAAAAGGGCGACCTGGAGCCAATCCTGCAATTTCCCCACAGGTGAAAGAGTTGAAAACCCAACCCCTCCAGGGGGGTCTGGGGAGTTTCTCCCCCAGGAGATTTTTTGAAATACTAACATCAAATACACATTCTGGTGCTCTCTTAAGAAGACAAATAAATAAATATATATTACTACACCACAATGAAACACGTCCAGAAGAATGTCATGCAAAGCTGCTTGCCTTCCTTTGGATCTCTCTGAAATGCCTGATCCTTTTAATGTTTAATGTCAACCATTTGTGCAGATAGCGTGAAGTAGAAAAGATCGCCGATTCTAATGTAGCGTTAGCGTTAGCATTTCTCCCCCGGGATTGCTGAATACACTGGCTGGGCTGAATACATATTTACTGTTAATGTATGCAAAAATGTATGGCATATAGCTGTCATTTAATTAAAGTCAATGTTTCAGTTTTTTCATTGTAGCCTACTCAGATCTTGTACTCGAGTAAAAGTACAAGTACCAGAGTGTAGGAATACTCTGTTACAAGTAAAAGTCCTGCAGTCAAAATGTTTCTCAAATCAAAATATACTTAAAGTACCAACAGTAAAACTAGTCATTGTGCAGATTGGTCCTTCTCAGAATAATATATATGATATTTTTTATAATGATTGATCATTAAAGTGTTCTCAAAGCTGGCAAAGGTGCAGCTAGTTTGAATGACTTTGTATACTGCAGAGTAGCTTGTGGATTTACTCCAGGTGGAACTAAAGTCTGATTTAACACTTGATTATTTTTCACATCATTCATCCACATCTGTAAAGTAACTAAAGGGATTAAATACATGTAGTAGAGTCAAAGAACATGATTTACCACTGAATTGTAGTGGGGTGGAAGTATAAAGTAGCATAAAACGGAAATACTCAATTAAAGTACAAGTACCTCAAAATTGTACTTTAGTAAATGCATAGTTACTTTACATCACTGCTATCAATCAGTTAAAAAGTCAATACAGGGATTGTTCGGAGCTTCATTTGTCATCATGTCTGGGTGAGTGTTGGTTGTGCGTTGACGGTGATGTCACTGTGTCAGCTGAGCAGCCTGAAGCAGCTGCTTCACCTGGACATCGCAGAGAACTGCTTCAGATCCATCCCCATCTGTGCTCTGAGGATGAGCGCTCTGCAGCTGCTGGACCTGAGCCACAACCGCCTGGGCGACCTGCCGCAGGACATGGACAGGTGACCACCACCTGGAATCTGATTACTCTGAGCAACATGATCCTGAACATCCACTAGAAATGTCTCTATAGTTTTATAAGTGTCTTCAAAGCTTACACTGAAATAACTGAAACGTTGACTTTAATTAAATGGGTTATGTCAACCGATTTAACCGATTGACATAACTGTATTAGGTTAGTTGAAAGCAATATTATTCAGTTTAAATACACATTTTAGCTTCAGCTTAATTGTATTGCTTTCAACTAACCTAATACAGTTATGTGAAATGTGATAACATAATACATTGAATTAAAGTCAACTTTTTTTTCATTGTAGAGTTCTTTTCTTTCAGTTGTTGTTACATTTAGCAATGAATTCAACACATATTTCGAAATCATTAAGATGTGCAAAAAATACTTTTATGTCAGTGTTTTAATGATCTTTATATTTATTTCCAGAATAGTTAAAAAGTGTCTCTTTCCTTCTATTCCTTCTATATAAATCCTTCTATTTTCTTTAATTTTTTTTATCAAATGTCCCTTCCCTCTATTTTGACTTGTCTCTCTCCACTCTAACACATGTAAATATATATAAAATAAGTGGTTGACTTGAATAAAAGCCGCACACAACCCACCTTTAGAAATCAGAACAAGGCTTCTTACTCAGTGAAGTAGTTCTGCATTTAGCTGAACACATTTCCTCTCAAATGACCACACAATAATTGTGTGTATTAAATTAAAACGAAGCACTGTGGGTGGGTGTGTGTGTGTGTGTGTGTGTGTGTGTGTGTGTGTGTGTGTGTGTGTGTGTGTGTGTGTGTGTGTGTGTGTGTGTGTGTGTGTGTGTGTGTGTGTGTGTGTGTGTGTGTGTGTGTGTAGGTTGGAGCAGCTGGTCACCCTGTACCTCCATAAGAACAACCTGACTTATCTTCCTCACTGTCTCACCAAAATCTCAACGCTCAAGATGATCGTCGTCAGCGGCGACGAGCTCAACTCCATTCCGACCAGACTGTGCAGGAACCCCGAGATCAAGTAGAGAAAAACACACACATCCTCAGTCCACACAGACACCAAGTACACACACTACACAGACATCCAGTACACAAAACACACTGACACCAAGTACACAAAACACACTGACACCAAGTACACAAAAAACACTGACACCAAGTAAACAAACTACACTACTTCCAGTACACAAACTACACAAACATCCAGTACACAAACAACACCAACATCAAGTACACAAAAAACACCAACATCAAGTAGAGAAACAACACCAACATCAAGTACACAAACACCAACATCAAGTACACAAACAACACCTACATCAAGTTCACAAACACCAACATCAAGTACACAAACACCAACATCAAGTACACAAACACCAACATCAAGTACACAAACAACACCAACATCAAGTACTCAAACACCAACATCAAGTACACTAACACCAACATCCAGTACACAAACTACACTAGTCTACATCCAGTACACAAACACCAATATCAAGTTCACAAACACCAACATCTAGTAGTACACAAACTACACTACATCCAGTACACAAACAACACAGACAAACAACACCAACATCAAGTACACATACACCAACATTAAGTACATCAACATCAAGTACACAAACTACACTACATACATTTCTGAAACAACCCTAACATCAGGTACACAATCACGCAGACACCAAGTACACAAACTATACTAACATCAAGTACACAATCACACAGACATCAAGTACACAAACTACACACAAACAGGCAGAGCTGGCAGATGTTTTTGGACCACAGTGAACAACTTGTTGTTTTTTAGGGTAAATGGCAGCTACTTAGTATTGAAGCAGAATATTTCAAAACGTGATCAGAGGTTGGCTTTGGGACAACTGGACCGAGCTTTTGGAATGCTTGGATCACAGGAATGAAGCTTTGAAAGTGTTTTGCTCATGTTATGAAACTGTTCTCAGGTTTATCAGACTTTGCGACAATCGTGCGACTGCAGAGAACAAGAAGAAAGAGGAGGAGAAGAAGAAGGAGAAGAAGAAGAACAGGTGGAGAGAGCCGAGGGAGGAGGAGGTGAAGAAGGACAGCGGAGAGAAGGAGTTTATCGAGCTGTACGTCAACTCGCTGAAGGACAGAGGTGAGAGGAAAGATGCATTTATTATTATCAGGTAAACTCCAGCTAAAATAATACATTTTTTATATCTTTAAAACTGTATATTGATGCTTATTGCATTTTTTGTCTGTTTAGTTTATTCGTACGTGGCATCTTAAAGGTCCCATCATATGCTTTTCCGGTTATTACCCGTCCCCTTGTGTGTTATGTAGCTTTTTCTGCATGTAAACGGTCTGCAAAGTCACAAACCCTCAAAGTAAACCCTGTAGCAAGTACAACTCTAACATGTGTCTATACTGCCCCAGAAAGCCTCGATAGAGATTTTTCTTTTTCCATTTTTTTCTTCCGGGGCATACTGACGTAACGTCGACCAAATGGACCAATCCGTGGAGCCCCGCACACACACACTCACTCAGCCTTACCCCTAGATTCCACCGTGTCCGTCTGCGTTGCGTTACGGTCCGCAGTTTTGGTCCGGCGTCCTCCGGCATCATACCCTACCGGGCGTGTTTCAGAAGCATTTCAGAAGCGGAGCTTCTTGCCTGCCGGCTTGCAGTTTTTGTTGAGTTGGGTATATTTCCTGGACAGGCTACTTTGTACAGACAAAGTTAATAATAATTGTAATATCCCAGTTATAAACTACATGAATCAAAGATGTGTTGCTGTATTTTAGTGGTAAAAAAATGCATTCATCATCATAATTATTCTATATATATAATTGACACAGTGCCTGTAAACCGGAGGAGAACGCTGGCATTTCTCCTCCTACTTGAAAGACTACGGAGGGATAGGGTCTGCAAAATTAGTCCATTTGGGGGATGGTCCGGCTGCTTTGATCGGTCCACTTCCTGCCCGGCGCCTCTGCAATGCCTATAGTCGCCTCGAAAAAAATTAACTTTTGATTTTGTTTGCATTAACGCGTTATTAACACGTCAACCTGACAGCCTCAATACATATATATATATTAAAAAAAACATGATGCTCCGCTTCTGAAACGCTTCTGGAACGCGCCCGGTGGGTTATGACGCTAGAGGAGGTCGGACCAAAACCACGGCACAGCCGTAACGCGATGCAGACGGACCCGGTGGAAACTAGGGGTTATGGCCGGGTTATGGCCGCGTTACGGCCGCGTTACAGCCACGTCACAGCCGCGTTACGGCCACACAACGATCGCGGCCACTCTAGTCAATGCCTGTGTTTCCACCAGACGCGCCACGTTACGGCTCAGAAGCGTCTCGGCTCAGAAGCGTCTCGGCTAAGAAGCATCTCGGGCGCTGGGCTCCGCTAAAAATACGCGGCTGTTCTATTTTTGACGCGAGGCGTTGCATAGCACCGGGCAGGAAGTGGAATGGTCAGAGCATCCAGTCCCCAAAATAAACTAATTTTGCAGACCCTATCCCTCCGTAGTCTTTCAAGTAGGAGGAGGAATGCCAGCGTTCTCCTCCGGTTTACAGGCACTGTGTAAATTATATATAGGCCTATAGAATAATTATGATGATGAATGCATTTTTTTGCCACTAAAATACAGCAACACATCTTTGATTCATGTCGTTTATAACTGGACTATTACAATTATTAACTTTGTCTGTACAAAGTAGCCTGTCCAGGAAATATGCCCAAATCAACAAAAACTGCGAGCCGACACGCAAGACGCTCCGCTTCTGAAACGCACCTGGTGGGGTTTGACGCTGGAGGAGGTCGGAACAAAACCGTGGCGCAGCTGTAACGCGGCGCAGACGGACCTGGTGGAATCCCGGCGTTATCTTTTCTCAGCCGTGGTGCTCCGTGGAGCTCCGTACACACACACTCAGGCTGTGAATGTGTGTGTGTGCTCAGGCTGAGTTCCGCGGTGTTTCGCTGTCTCCCAGACCCCACGCAGCAACCAGGAAACGACACCAGTAATCCAGCTCACACTGTCCGCTCCTCGAGCGTCAAAGGGCAGAGCAGCGAGCCCCGCAACGTCCCGCCAACACGGCACCCAGACCTCACGCAGCATTCTCATCTGTTTGTCCTTACTGGTGTCATTTTCTGCTTGCTAACGCCATTGTAAAACATAAACACTGATATTCCGCTGTAACGGTGATTGACTAATCAGAACAGAGTGGGCGAGCTGACCATGAACAGAAATGTACATCTGGCCAACTCCATATGTGTGTGTTTCCAAATGAAATAAATGTGTTTAATCTTAATCTCGATGTAGTGCTCAGTGCTGTCGGAGTGCACACACACACACACACACAGACAGCACGGTGCTGCTAATCTGCGTCACAGTGTTCCTGTCCTACCTGCCCGAGGCTGGACAGTACTCCAGCTTCTTCCTCTACCTGAAACAGGTCACACACACACACACACACACACACACACACACACACACACACACACACGCACGCACGCACACACGCACGCACGCACGGACGCACGCACGGACGCACGTACGCGCGCGCACGCACACACACACACACACACACACACCGGACATCTCCTTCATACAACTAATAATAAGGCGTAATAATCGGGTGTTTCGGGAAATGTTAAAGTGTTTCGGGATTTATAAATTTTTCTCAGTTCTTGTAAAAGCGTTTCGCTAATGTCATTTCGTTTTATAAAATGTAATTTTGTTTTTATAAAATGTAAATTTGTCTCAAGCTTTGTTTAAGTGTTTCACACTTTTTAATTTTCTTTTGCACTTCTCAACCATCGTAGTAGACCCCTACACATATAACAACTTAGACTATGCTATAACGCCCCTTGTGCAATACATATATATGCCGTTAATAACTGTGCAATATATACCTGGCTGCTCTCAGAAATGTTACAGCATGTGTATATTGTAAATTGTGTAATTTTTTCTAATTCTAATTCTAATTTTACATTTTGTATACATTTGAGTGTTTCAGTAGCTCCAAATGTTTTAAATCTCATTTTAACGTTTAAGTTCAGTTTAAATTGACGTCAGATGATCTCATAAATCAGCTGACTCGTTGTTTGTCCTACACCAGAAACCGTCCCTGAATCTACCACCAAAGTCTCCATCTCCTGCCTGCTGTGAGGGAGAGGAGCAGGAAGATGAAGCTGACAGTCTGTCACCATGTGAGTGAATTGAAGATCCTTGGAGGGTGCTCTTTATATTCACATTACGTTCAGTCACTTTACGTCATTTCATGCTAATGAAATACATTAGCTAACGATACGCTATTTCGCTAACTTCCTGCCTCAATCTCTGAAGTTTCAGTGTTTCTCTCAGAGGGTTTCAAAGGGGATATGATTATGAAAGGGGCCATATTCTGCTGATGTTCAGGTTTATATCAGTATGTAGTGTCTCTACTGTGACATGTCTCCATGCTTTAATGTTCAAAAAGCTCTTTATTTTTCTCATACTGCCTGTGCTGCAGCACCTCTTTTCACCCTCTGTCTGAAACCAGAGCCCAGTCTGCTCTGATTGGTTAGCTGGCCGGCTCTGTGATTGGTTAAATGCTTAGAGACGGCCCCCCCCTTAGCCATATCACGTTCAATGTGTTGGAGCGCTAGCCAATACAAGCTCAAGTGTTCTATCGTGATGTCATCATGTTACGGAAGCACAAAAAGGAGGCCAATGCTGCAGAAGCACAAGAAAACTCAAGAACTATACAAACCACTACAGGAGAGAGAAAGCCCCAAAATGTATGATAATTCATAAAGTTACATTTTTAGATAAAATAGAAAGAAGTAAAGACTCGTAATTGATACTACAAGCTTGTTATGTTAAAATAAGAATTCTGTGACATTATCATGTTTTTGAAACACACATTTAGGTATACAGAGAGTACATTTATTTCATGAATTGCTGCTGAAATAAATGTCATGTTTGAGTGTTTTTAAAAGATGTTCTGCTTTTAAAAAATAAATATCTCATCATTCCAAAATCAATGTTCCCAAAAACATTGTGACAATACCCCACTAAATGTCACTGTAAACCAGTGTTGGTATAGTATTGTAAATTATATTTGGGATAAACTAGATTGTATGGTTGAAGGTGTAAATGTGACCAAACAGTGACATCAAAACATCTATTTATAATAAAAATAGCAACAAACACATTAATGAATTTATTCCCATTGGCTTCTCCAAAATAACTACAAAAACCTTTTTTTATTTGATATGTTTTATAACTGATCATTGTGTGTGAGGCTTTGATTAAGAAGTGTGTTTTTCTGTTTTTATTCCGATACATTTCCCAGATGTAATACATGTTTGTGGAGACGTTCTTTGTGCACCTTGTCGTTTTTTTAATAACTGCAAGAAGATTATTTAACATTTCTTAAACATCCGATTGTTTTGAAGCAAATATGAATTTACCCAAATGTTATAATTCATTAATAGAAGCAAGCAAAATTCATCTTAATGTTAAAAATGTGTTAACTAAAAAACTATATATATATATATGTATTCAGTATATTTATTAGAAAGGTTTGATGTTCACATTCCTCTAAGTTAACTGTAAGCTAAGATTTTATTTTTCAAAAATCAGATCTTTCTTTTTTTCAAGCAAAACAATAACTGTTCAACCAAAATGTCAAACATATTCCTTTAAGATTGTGTTGGATCTACTTTGACAGTTCTTAAACCCCAAATGAAAACAAATAAGCACACAGCTCAAATTCCATACATTTCTCTTTATTATTATTATTATAGATATTATTCAAAATTATGTTCTTAATAAGATCAAAGAAAGCAACTGCAAATGCACAACACAAAGACGTCATTCAGCGTCTCTTAGTTTATATCAAAACTGATATGAACACGGAGAATGATTAGAGGCACCCGTTCAGAGACACTAAAGTGCAGCATCTGCAACTGGTCTGCATCATGTACATGAAGAAGAGGAGAAGTGAGAGGAAGAGGAGTGTGGAGGAAGGAGGAGGAAGAGGAGTGGGGAGGAAGAAGGAGGAAGTTTGAATAATGATCATGAACTCAAATCAAAGTCCTTTTAAAGATGTATATTCAGTAACTAGTGGCGACGTACAAAAACAGAGCCATCATCAGCTTGGTGACTTTCAACTGTCGGCCATGTTGTCGCTTCACATCCCATCGGAAAGTGGAACTTCACATGTTTCAACACGGAGTAACACTTAATTCTAAGATAAGTACATCCAAGTTTGTTTGAAAGTGTTGCTACCAAAGCATTACCTATTTGAATTATTCTAAAATATGTATCAGGTTTTTCTACAAAAGCTCTGGCGTGTTAAAAGTCTAAACAGCTGGATAAGTATAACGATGAACAAATACACTTGCAATACATGACATGTTTTAAATACGGTGAGATATACTCATTCAAATGTCCCACTGCTGACCAATGACATTCAGTTTCAGGTAACAAGATTTAAAAAGACATTTGCAGTTGTATGCATGGATCCATGTTAGCAGCGCGCGCAGGAAGTGTTGTCCATGTTTTCCCATGAGACGTGAATGCAGCAGCAACATAAAGACCGGACAGCACACAGGAGGAGAACTAGCTAAAAACACTGATGCATTCTGGGATCTTGATTGGTTCAGATTGACTGTAGAAAAATATACTGTAGGTCCAACTTCTGCTTTTGACATCATCTTTGAGAAAGAGAGAAACATGAGATTGAATATTTAAAAATCGAAACAAAACAATTTGGATCGATTGAGAGCTTAAAGGAAAAATAATTGCATGTTTTAAAGATTGAAGTTGAGAAACTCTTCCACATGAATCGGACAAAATTGTAACGTGATTGCGCTTCATCAAGCTACACAGACAATCATCTCCCTCAGGTGTTTCCACAACGACGTTTGATGCTGCATTCAGGTCATGTTGAATAAAAAACGCCAGCTATGATTTGACATCGAATGCAGGCCTAACATTTGTTATTTTTGTAACGTCTGTAACGGAGAACTGTGACGGAGACCCGTCAGAAACTAGGGGTTCCCGCACATCAGATAGAACTTTAAAAGCAGCTGTTTCTTTTACAATAATTGGGACTGTAGGAGGATGTGAGATGAATGGACAGAATTTCAGAAATGGATTGATCGCTTATCACATACAAAATAAGAACGTTATACAGGACTGTCTCAGAAAATTAGAATATTGTGATAAAGTTCTTTATTTTCTCTAATGCAATTAAAAAAACAAAAATGTCATACATTCTGGATTCATTACAAATCAACTGAAATATTGCAAGCCTTTTATTATTTTAATATTGCTGATTATGGCATACAGCTTAAGAAAACTCAAATATCCTATCTCTAAATATTAGAATATCATGAAAAAGTATACTAGTAGGGTGTTCAACGAATCACTTGAATCGTCTAATTAACTCGAAACACCTGCAAGGGTTTCCTGAGCCTTGAAAAACACTCAGCTTGGTTCAGTAAACTAAATCACAAGTATGGGGAAGACTGCTGATCTGACTGCTGTCCAGAGGACCGTCATTGACACCCTCCATCAGGAGGGTAAGACACAAAAAGAAATTTCTCAAAGAGCAAGCTGTTCACAGAGTGCAGTTTCAAAGCACATCCACAAAAAGTCTGTTGGAAGGGGGAAATGTGGCAGGAAACGCTGCACAACCAAGAGAGATGACCGCAGCCTTAACAGCATTGTGAAGAAGAGTCGCTTCCAGAATTTGGGGGAGCTTCAAAGACAGTGGACTGAAGCTGGAGTCCAGGTATCAAAAGTCACTGTTCACAGACGTGTCCGGGAAATGGGCTACAATAGCCGTATTCCCATGGTCAAGCCACTTCTGAACTCAAGACAACGGAAGAGGCGTCTGACTTGGGCTAAGGAAAATAAGCACTGGACAGTTGCACAGTGGTCCAAAGTCCTCTTTTCAGACGAAAGCAAGTTTTGTATTTCATTTGGAAGTCAAGGCGCCAGAGTCTGGAGAAAGGCTGGAGAGGAGCAAAATCCAAGTTGCTTGAAATCCAGTGTGAAGTTCCCACAGTCAGCGATGGTTTGGGGAGCCATGTCAGCTGCTGGTGTTGGTCCACTGTGTTTCATCAAGCCCAGAGTAAATGCAGCTGTGTACCAAGAGATTTTAGAGCACTACATGCTTCCGTCTGCTGAAAAGCTCTATGGAGATGAGGAATTCATTTTCCAGCATGATCTGGCACCTGCCCACAGTGCCAAAACCACCAGTAACTGGTGTACTGACCATGGCATTACTGTCCTCGATTGGCCTGCAAATTCCCCTGACCTGAACCCCATAGAGAATATGTGGGGTATTGTGAAGAAGAAGCTGAAAGACACCAGACCCAACAATGCTAATGAGCTAAAGGCCGCGATTGAAGCATCCTGGGCATCCATAACACCTCAGCAATGCCACAGGCTGATTGCCTCCATGCCACGCCGCATTGATGCAGTAATCCGTGCAAAAGGATTCCCAACCAAGTACTGAGTGCATTAATGGACATTTTCAAATGTTTGATTGTGTTTTGCTGTTATAAATCTTTTTTTTTTACTTGGTCTGAGGAACTATTCTAATTTTTTGAGATAGGATTTTTGAGTTTTCTTAAGCTGTATGCCATAATCAGCAATATTAAAATAATAAAAGGCTTGCAATATTTCAGTTGATTTGTAATGAATCCAGAATGTATGACATTTTTGTTTTTTTAATTGCATTACAGAAAATAAAGAACTTTATCACAATATTCTAATTTTCTGAGACAGTCCTGTATATCAGAGGTTCATGTGTTGCTGCTTATTCTCCATCAGTTTTTAAATGGTCCGTCTTCCTTTAAGGCAGCCGCTTGTTTGTTCATTTTGATGAAAATAGCAGAGACATAAAAAGACAAGAGAGATAAGCCATTGCACTCAATACTTATTAATATAAAATAAAATGTCTAAGTGTGTTTTAAAGCAATGCAATGACTTTTGAAAACCCTCCTTGTTGGTGCTTTCATGAACACAATTGCATGGTGCTGTATCTCAACTTGTTTTGAAATGGTTTTATTCTATGAAGAAATTGTTAAAATAAGTGTTAAAGGTAAATACACATCACTTTGTTGCATTTCTATCCATACACCATCTTCTAAATAGTTTTGGCTTCTTCACTCAGGTTTTTAAATGCACCATTTGAAAAACTCATAAAAACAGGTGGATAGAAGCACACATATATTTAACCAATTTATAATAACAGGAAATATTTGAGTTCTCTCTCTCTGCAGGCCGACCATGTGACGTCAAACATGGTGATGTAATGAAGACGGGTGTGCAAAAAGGTAAAGTAACAGGTTACAAGACATCGATGTAGTCCTTTAAACATCACATCCATCACTGGACATGGTGACTGTCCCAGCATGCACTGGTGTGGAAGTTAAGTATTGGGGGATGGGGTGGGGGGGGGGGTCTTTTGGATCACGTCTAAACAGAGAGGGACACTATTGGCCGTTTGTTCTCTGATTCTAAGAGAGGGTGTTATTTTTGGGAAAGATATTTCTTAAAAACATCAGAAAAAAGTGACAAAAGAATAGAAACAGAAAACTCAACAAGAAAAGAAATGGCACTATTTGGTCAACAACCCCCAGAATGGAGTCGGGACTTTTTTGTTGTTTAAAAATCTGACTAGACGAGAAAAACAGAGTGTTAGCTGCACAGGTCAAAGTCAGACAAAGAACATCAGTTCCTCGCTGGAGCGCTTGATTCGTCCTACCTTGAGGGACAGTTTCAGAGCCTGGAAATAACTGACAAGCGTAACACACTTCAAGTATTTAAACGCCAGAAGAACAGACGAGGAGAGGGCGATAGACCCGATAATAAAATGTGATCTGGTGAGATGAATGAAGCGCACTGAGCCGGGGGTTGTGATGGAGGGAACATCTGGATTTACTCATTTATGCTCTGGATTTAATTCAAGTTTCCAACTTCAGTTTCTCACTAGACAGACTATAACAGATCTGAGACTCTACTGATATACTCCATATTTGTTCTGTTAAACACAACGTTGTTTTGTCTTTGAGATTCAATTGATTTAACAGCAGAGGTGGATAGAGGCTGTCTGAGCAGCAAGGGCGCAAAGAATAGAAAGGAAACCAGCTGCATGTGGTGGGGCATCAGCGTTCAGAAAAGCATGCGAGGCAGCGTTTCCTTCATGATATACTTTCCTAATGGGCATCAAGTTTTAGCTACCACAGGTGCAGAAAATACATCAGGTTCCAGAAAAATGTGCTAGAGACTCATTCCTATCATCCCAAGAGAGGAGGAGGCAAAGTAACATTACATTCAGAGCATAAATCAATAAATGGTTCTCAGAAAGCCACCCCCCTCCCTCTATGACACCTCCCCAGCTCCGTACAAGCGCATCTAAAATCAACCGTCGTCTCATTTTCTAAATCATTTTTCTAGTTCTTCCTCAATATGAAAACCAACAGCAGTAGAGGATGATGTCACAGCTGTTCGGATCTTGCACATGCTCAGTGTGGTCGACAGTCCGTTGTCTTGGTGACTGTTTATCCACTGATATAACACCATCTCCCGTGTCATATCCCACAATGCCCAGCAGATCCGCCTTATCTCCCGTCGTGATGAAGTTTCAAGTTAAACAGTCGGTAGCTTCTTGTTGTCCCTCATTGCATGTGAGGGGTGTTTGATCTGCTGACCTTTGCAGACCTGACGGGTGGAGATAGGTGCAGCAGATGCACACAGAGGCAATATGACTCTTAAAGTGAGATATTAGGCGGCAACCAGACTGAAGGCTTTAAAAATGTGAGTGATATGCATGGTGGGTTACACTTCAGCAAACTATATCCAAGGTTACATCTGTTCCCATGACTACCTCCATCACGGATCTCTACCGGATGGAGGATAAAGTCTAAAGATCCAAAACTAGTTCACTGACATGGAAGGACAAGCTATAGTCCTGGTGTTTGAGTGATTCAAATTCATAATAATAGTAATTTGATCTTGACCAACATTGTCATCTTTCTCGGACTCATGTACTGTCGCCCAATCGAACATACAGGCTAAATGTAAGGAATTCTGTTTTTGTTTTCATCAAAAAAGAAAATAGAACTGGAAGTAGCAGACTAAAACAACCAGTCCTTGGAGATTTCAAATGTTGAAGCTACATTTTAGATCAATCTGAATATAATTAAAATCAATTAGCGCAACATAAACATAAGGAAATAAATACCATGCATCATGTAAAGAAATGTTAACTTGTCAGTTTGATTGCCGCCTAACGTTCCTTGACGGGACAGTCTGTATCTGAAAAAATAAAAAAATAAAAAAGTTTATTCTGAAGGGGAGGGGGGGGGGGGGCAGGTCTAGCAGACTGTGCTCAAGGCTGCTGCACCGTGATTGGCTGGACTGCTTGTCAGTCACATGCTGCTGTCCTGTAGGAGCGGCTCGATGTCCTCTGCGTCACTGGTGGGCGCGGCCAGAGGGCTGGCGCTCTGAGCGTGTGCGGTGGAGGCGCTGCTGGTCTTGCGGGTGGAGCAGGTCTTGGTGTCGACCAGTCGGTGGTCATCTGGGATGAAGAAGGCAACAATGAGAGCAAAAAATACGGCGCACGCTCCGAACAGGAAGGGAGGACCGGGGATCATGGCCTTCTGCAGACAGAGAGAGATAAATACATTACGGAGGAAATTCAAAAAGGGAAGGGCTGCTTTTGCGACTGCTAACCCTGCATGAAGGGGGAAATAAACCCCTGACTGTGCTTCCAAAAACTGAAAAGAAATCCAGTCCAAACCCTGGTCCCTGAGCAT
Source organism: Notothenia rossii (assembly GCF_949606895.1). Lineage (NCBI taxonomy): Eukaryota > Metazoa > Chordata > Actinopteri > Perciformes > Nototheniidae > Notothenia > Notothenia rossii. The sequence goes on along the minus strand of NC_136909.1, from coordinate 39,033,464 downwards.
CTATCGTTTTTCCAACCCAGTTGAGATTTAAACACGCCCACTTACGTCTACTATAATTTGGGGAAAAAAACAATATGGGTTGTTAATCAGTGCAGCATCAGTCTTGGAGTTTATCACGAAATATGAATCTGAAGCTACATTCGCTTCATAGAGCATCTTTTTCAAAGTAGATGACAATAACGCTTTTTGAATATGAACAAAAGTCACAGTTTCTTTGTCTTTCACACTGTGTGTGTTGTTTAAGAAAAAGGAAAATAAAGTAAAAAAAAAAAAGAAGGTCAAAGTTATGCATAGCTGGGTCAATGTAAATTAGAAAAAAAAAACTAATTCACCATGGATTAAAAAAATAGTAGAAAGCAATATGCAGCTTTATAGTTGTTTTGTCACGATTTGTACATGAGTACAGTATTTGAGTAAATGTACTTTGGTATCCTCCAAGACTTCCAGAGGATAACAAATATTCCTCTTGCTGCAGACCGCTGGAAGCTTTTCCCTTACTCTGACAGTTTAACAGCCCATGTCGTTATTCCCAAGCTAGAGAAGACGTGATATGACTTTAGCGTTGTTGACATGGGGACGGCGACGTTCTCTTTATACGTCCATGACACAGTCACACAGAGCTACATTGATGTGGAAGTGGGCCTGGTTAAATCTGAACTGGGTTGGAAAGACGATAAGAATGTAATACGGGTAAGGTAGGGGCTGACTTCCTGTGTATGTGTCTGTACCTCTTTGTGCTGTGGGGGTCTTCCTGCCACGTGCGGGACATCATTCAGCTCCACGTTGAATAGGAAGAAGATGAAGCCGTAGAGAGCCGGTCCTAAGCCGTTACATAGACCTCTGATACCTGTGATCATCCCCTGGGCCACACCTGAAAAATCACAGACACACAATGAGGAAGGGTTCAAACATGCATCAACAAAGAAACTCAGAGAACACGGACAAAAATAAATGTATCCATGTTCTCTACTTCAGGCAGACACACAGACACATAAATAGACAGGTAGATAGATAGGTGGACAGACAGGTGGACTGACAGGTGGACTGACAGGTGGACAGACAGGTGGACTGACAGGTGGACTGACAGGTGGACTGACAGGTGGACTGACAGGTGGACTGACAGGTGGACTGACAGGTGGACTGACCTTGCTGGTCAGGTGCTGCGCAGTGTGACACCAGAGCAGAGACTGCTGGGAAGGTAATGGAGGACATGGCTGCTACTGTTCCTGCTGCCCACATCATCCTGAAACACATAAGGATAAACATGATCAAAAGTGAATTGTGAGGGATTCCAACTGTAAACAAATTACATAATAATACATTATAAAGAATAATAATAATAATAAATGATTCTATAATGATTTCATTTTGTATAATTTTGAGATAACATGAAGTACAGTATGAAAACTGTAGGAAAAGAATATAAAAAGCTAGTAAAATATGATCTTCAAATTTTTCAGTCATTTTGCTTATCAAAAAGGTTGTTTATCTTAAAGCTAATTCTGTAATGGCATCACTGGCGTTACTGTATTAATAGAATGATAATGCTTCCTTCTTTCTTAATTTTTTGCAATATTATTTAGTTTGTCAATGTGCTTATTTACTGATTGAGTTATATCTGAGTGTCTTGGACTGCGTTGTTTTTGCCTTACAGTGTAAGAAAAGGTTTTTAGAAAGTACTTGTCCATGGACAAGTGAGTTTGGCAATTTACTTGTCCGAATAAATGTTTCACTTGTCCATAGCTATACTTCGTGCATGCTGCACCTATTTTAAATATTATTAAATATCAACATAAAGCATACAAGAATCTGAGTTACTGTAACTAAGGTAACATTTTATTGTTTATTTGTTCATATTTGGCAAGAAACATGCTATGCAAGAATCTTCTTCTTCGGCATCGTATTTTACATTTTCCGACGGTTTGACGACACCGCTAACGTAAGTAAGATTTTACTGCATCACACATAGGTATGGGTACTACTACTTTTATCGATCCGGTCCTTTAACGGTACTCTCTCAAAAAAGGTTAATTAACTAAACAAATTGTAAATAATGTGAACATACAGAACCGTAAAAAACAAGTATTTACTGCAAAGATACAGTGGTACTGAGCAACACAGGTGGATACAGGTATTCTGCAAAAGGTTCAACGGTTCTTCTGGAGGAAGATTGAGGCTGTGGTGGAACACAACGCGTTGTTTAGACAAATTGCTCGTGTTACCGCCCTTAAATGCTAAACTCTTATTCAGGGTATATGCAGGAATCCTGAAGACAAATTTAATACCTTTTAAGACCTTTTTTAAGACCCTTTCCATACATTTTAAGACCTCATCGCAACTTTGAGTTCTAACCGGTTACATTGGCTACACACTTTACCTCACATTTACTATATTGATAGTAAGATAGCAAAACTAAACAGAGTGCAGACAGACTACTGAAGCCTCCTTTCCACATGAACTTCAACCTCTCTGTGAAGGTCAGGTTTAATGCAGTATGCTGCTTTTTTGCTTCTGTAGACTCTGTGTTCTTTCATTCCAGTAAAACTCCTCAGAAACCATTAGAAACCAGTATTTGACCAATAAACAAAACAATTGACAAAACTTTGAACTATGAATTATGTTAAACTTTGGTGAGCTTCAGCGGGGTAATGCCATATAGGAGCTCCCTCTCAAATACCCAGGGGTTAAATTGGGCTGGGGCTGTCCGGGGCTAAGCCCTGGCACATAGGACGATGCTCTGACGTCATCACCCTCACACATTTGTCATATGTTTACAAAAAAGGATATATATGTTATGATTTTTTTCGTTCTTAATATAGACTATATTTAGGGTCGATATGTGTTGACTTTACTTTAAAATAGCAGATCTCTGTGACCGGATATAGTTTGGCTTAGACCCCGGCCCCACGAGGACGCATACGGTAAAACGCATACGCAAGCGCAAAAAAGGCTTCCGTTCACACGCATTCGATTCATTAACGTGTCCGTTCACACTAGACCGCTGGAAATGCTGGAAACGAGGCCTGTAAGTGGCGCTGCTGCCTCCCGTAATACACCAAAAGCAGTGAAGAAGACCCCGGAGCATGGTTGCCCTTCTGTTTATTCTCCGCGGTGGACGGCGTGTTCTCCTGCTGTATATCTCTCCGGTAGTCCACAGCAGATGAAAAACACCCACCTCACCGCCTCTTCCAAGGAACGAGGGGACCGTGCGGCAGTTTCCGTAAAAAAAATGTTCCGCCGGTCAACATGTCCTTTAAAGTTTAAATCTTCCGTACAAAATTAGAAAAGTGCCGGTCAGAGGTCTTCTTTGTTATTTATTGAGCTTTCAAACAAATTGATAACGACTCTGTTCTCTGTATAATAATATAATAATATTTAATAAACGGTGCCTGCCTCTCTTTTCCTCCCCCTCTTCTGACAGCCCAGCAGCAGCAGGAGACGCGGGGAGAGGGAGGCGGGCTATTTCATCGTTATCAGAAAATGATCATATAGGGCTTACACACGGAGCCGTTGGACCCCCAGAGCGTTGCGTATGCCGGTCTACCCACCTTGGGACCCGTTACCGTAGTCGCTTAGTCTCTCCCCCCCCTCCCCACAGAGCGGAGCAAGGCAACGAAACTTAAAATAATAAGCAGCATTTTACGGCGCGCGCTATGCATGAGGCCGCCTTGGGGGGTTTCCCGACATGTCGTTCCAGTAAATTAAAGGGTGTTTCACTGTTTCATGTTTGTCGTTGCTGTGGACCTTCTTAATACCTTGGAAAATGCCGTTTAATAGCCTTAATTTTCGCTAAATTGATTTATTACCTTTTAATACTTTTTAAGACCCCGCGGACACCCTGTTATTGCACTTTTGGCAACGAGCATTGTCCACATCGAAAGGGTAAAGTTTACCCACACCTTGGCGTGCTTAGTTCTCTCTGCCATCTCCGCTCAGTAAAAAATGAAAATGCGTTCAGACTGTATCGAGAAGTCGTTTAAAATTAGAGTAACTCGGTATGAACATAGAGGAATTTGCAAGCTTACCAAAACATAAGAACAAATGAAGAAATGCAAACCAAAAGATGCAGTCAAACAGTTCATTTGTGGAAGAGTTTTGAAATAAAAAGTAAATGTGTAATACACCGAGCATAACAAAAAATATATAAGAAAATGTGATTATCATCAAACATAAAACAGGATGAACAATAGTTTGGATTGGAATACATAGTGGCGGACTTTGGGGTAGATATACATTTCAAATGTTTTTTCAAGGGTAGGTGTGACAGACGAGGGTTTATTCACTAATAGGTCATACGTAATGACTTATTGTTCTATTGTGTTATTTGTAAAAGTAAAAAACAGAAAAAAAACCTAAAGTAAACGTTGAAACACTGGACCTACATTGTTGCATCCATCAGTGGTTTAGTCAGCTATTGTTTATAGACAAATGCATTGTTTATCATACAGACCCTATGACTACAGTAGAATGACACTTTCAGCATGGAACTTTTATGGTAAACAAATAGCTATACTTCAAGTAAAAAAAACAATATCTTGGGCCCATGTTTGGTACATGTTTTGGCTGGTTTGGTTGCCAAGCGGAAGACCAGGGTACGAATCTGGCCCGGGATCATTTACCCACGTGTCATCCCCATTTCAATTCTGTCTCTATAATAAAAAGGCATTGGTTGCCTATAAATATATATATTTTTAAATCAATTTGATTAGCTGATCTGAGGGTGGTTATTAGCTGAGCCTGTGGCCCATAGCAGTGACCGTGAGTGTATTATTTATTCTTATGAAAAAATACTGTCACTCGGCCCGGGTCCTGGATAGCTATGAGGTAAGGATGAACACTAAATCTATATTTTATTGAACTCGTAACATGGACAGGTGCAGTATACAAATCAGAGGAGATGCAATATTTGTATTTTAATATCTCTTTCAATGAAACAAGAATAATAATAATGTAAACATTATATCATCCCACCAATGCAAATCTAGGTTTGTGTAATTTATTTTGCGATTCTAACAGCTCAAGTTACCGTAATGAGTCCTTCTGGTCACCACGGCAAACTCAGGAGGAGTTAACACTGGTGCAGCCGTCGACCCACGTGTGTGTGTGTGTGTGTGTGTGTGTGTGTGTGTGTGTGTGTGTGTGTGTGTGTGTGTGTGTGTGTGTGTGTGTGTGTGTGTGTGTGTGTGTGTGTGTGTGTGTGTGTGTGTGTGTGTGTGTGTGTGTGTGTGTGTGTGTGTGTGTGTGTGTGTGTGTGTGTGTGTGTGTGTGTGTGTGTGTGTGTGTGTGTGTGTGTGTGTGTGTGTGTGTGCGCGCGCGCGTGCGTGTGTAAACTGCCCGCCCCCTCGCACAAAGACGGGGGAGAGAGATCTCCAGATAATAAAGGTGGTGGCGTTTATGTGAAAAGTAAGTTTTGTGTAACCAAGATGGTTTCCAAATCTATCAGTAAACAACTAGAATTTGTAGCCTTAAATATCGAAGTAGCAAAGGGTCAACAGGTCATGGTGGTGGGCTGTCACAGACAGTGGCGTTTTCTCCTGGAGGCCAAGGGAAGCCAGGCTTCCCCTGTTTTTTCGGATTGTAGTTATCATTTTAATAAATAAATAAAAACACTTCGTTTAGTTTCGGAATTTTTTTGTTGTGTGTTGCTGCCGGCCCGTCTCTCCCCCATTCTCATTGAGTATTTTACAAAGAGTGAAACAGCGTACCTCTAGATGTATGGTGAAACAGTAGATTGCACTCTCTGTTGCGAGAGGAGGCCAGCCGAAATTTGCTTCCCTTGGTGAAAAAAAATTGAGGGATTGACCAATCAGATGAGGCTCACGTCATGCCCCTGCCAACCTGTGATTGGTCAGGGCCATGCCAAGGGAAGCCAGAGGCGGCTGGCTTCCCTTGCCTCACAATCCAATCAAATCGCATCAATTTAGTGGTGCAGTGACGCGTCCCAAAAAGCGGAAGTAAGCTGCGCACGGTTTCCCTAGACAAAATAGCAATGGGATTTCTCCATAGGATTTTGGAAAATAGCTCGAAAAAAGGTCAGTGGAAAACGAACCTGTTAGGTAAATGCACGTTTTGTTAATTCGGATAATATCCACATGTGTACCCTACTTTTATAATTTTCGAATCATAAATCTAATCGATAGAAGATAGATAGCGTCACTGCACCACTCTAACCGCCGTTAGAAAGTAGCAAGCAACTGAAGCAAGTGCAATTATGGAGGGTGGAGATTTGGAATATTTAATCAAAAATAATTGTACTAAACTTCCGCTGCAGCAGCAACAGCAAATACAATCTGATGACAATGCCCAATGCCCAAACTGGAGGAACAAAGGAGCGAACCGGACGTAAAACGTTAAAGGTCTCCTGATTTAGTTTGTGAATTAATGCTTATTAGAGTTTCGGCTGGAGAGTGCGTGCGGACCTGTCGGTCAGATAACAGGCGTGTGTAAGTCCTGCATCTGTATGATACAAATGTGTGTAAAATGATACCGGGCGCTGTAATCACTCATCTGGTTACGTTATTACATTGAACACCACACCCCCCCCCCCCAAAAAAAAGAAAGGACGTATTATTGGCTTCCCCTAATTTTTTCCCCACACCACGCTACTGGTCACAGACCCCCCTCAGCTGTCAAGGACTCCTCGTCTTCGTTGGCAAATCTTTTATCTGAACTTGACTACAAGTTGGTGATTGGTGACTTGGTGATTTTAACTGGGACTGGTTAACTGCATTATCAGAGGATTTTAAAAACCTTTGTATCTCTTGGAATGTTACTCAGATTGTTGACAGTCCTACTCGCCCTAACATTAAGTTCCCAAATAAACCCTCCCTAATTGATCTCATTCTAACTAATGTTCCCTATAAATAATCATCTGTGGGAGTATTTGCTAACAATGTGAGTGATCACTGTGTTGTAGCCACAATTAGGGACACTAAGGTCCAAAAGGGTAAACCTCGCATTATCATCAAGAGAGACATAAAACATTTTGTAGAGCAGGGTTTTGTTCATGATCCGTTTGGTTTTGATTGGCGAAAAATTGATCTGTGTGCTTTTTTCGCACACTGCCTTAGTTTGGGACCCCCTTAAAAAGGATTAATGGAAGGTATAATGCGCAGCTAGCCTGTCATTATTGAAAAAAGAACACCAACAAGGTGATCAGGATCACAATCTCAAACTCACAATGTTGATTTAAGTATTGATTTAAAAATCATGGTATTGCTTCAGCTTAGATTGTCTGTTTGGCTGGAACTGCAGCGACAGAAACGTTAAGCGTTCTGTCCTTGCTTATTTTTTTCATGTTCTACAAATATCAAAAATAAATATTAAGATAATATTCAACAGTGTTTTCTGACGGGGGAAAAACACTTTTTGTCCACAGCTGCCGTTTATTGACTGAACTTCTTTTTGTGGATTGTTAGGACTGCACAAAGTGGCTTGCTCAAAGCGACCTCCTAGAGCTCGCTGGCTAAAACGAGCAGACCAAGGTTCAATGTTCAAACTTGACCAAGCACTTAGTATTAACCCAAGCCGTGTAACCTGAGATAATGCACTCTCACAGTGGCTGTACTCACCATGGCTCGGAGCCGAAGCCGTACCAGGCCAGCTGGAAGAGCTGGAAGCCCAGACCCAGGAGAACTGTGTTCTTATTACCAATGGTCCTCATCAAAACACTAAGGAAGAGAGTCTGACACACAACAGAGAAAGAGAGAGAGAGATTATGGTACGTGATTAATGAAGTCTCAAACGATCTTAATATTATTTATGTAAATCAGTTTTGGACATTTTCTGATATATGAAACAATGTTAAAACATCTTAAATATAATTAAATTCATGTTTTCTTAGGTCAGGACATAGCTACTGTGTAAATCACTTCCTGTGTTCACTGTTGAGAATTGGGAGAGTTCAGGTGTCTACATAAAAGTAAAACTCATTCCAATTAAGCAGATCAAATCTTACATAGAAGCAGTGATTGAACAAAAACACAAGTATACATATTTAACCCTAGAACTAACATCTGTCGGTATGTATATTTTTGCACGTCATATTTATTTGACTGGCGATGTGTAATGCTTTATTTATATGCTGCTGTAATAAAAACATGTGGAGGATTAAAATGTGTTTTAATCTTTTCTGAACCGTGGTGGAAAGCTAAGCACATTTACTCAAGTACCGTACTTAAGTGCACGTTTGAGGTACTTGTAAGTATTTTCTTTTCATGACACTAAATACTTTTACTCCCCTATAATTGATAGGGAAATACAGTACTTTTTACTTCATTACATTTAACATTTTGTATCAGACTATTTACAAAGTGTGGCATTAGTACTTGTACTGAAAAGATCTGAACGCTTCTTCCATCACTGGTTCTCAACATCCATTAAACCAACTCAGTGAAAAGAGTTTCATTTCTGTGGCACTTGGGAGGAAGGTTGTTTCTAGTTTGTCCATTTAGTTTTGGACAGACAGTGAGGACGGATTCTGTACCAAATCCTCAATGACAATATCAGCTGGTGGCTTGTGTACCTGAGCGACTATAGAGAGGATCCCCACCATGGCGATGAAGGCAGCGATTGCTGCAGGAGAAAACTCTATCACCTGAAACAGAGAGCAATACATCGTACAGCGAGTCAATAATGAACATTCCATCAATGAAGGACCCTCATTGAAACACCACCATGTTTAGAATAAACACACACGGATATAATGTATTCGTCGAGGGGAACATCAAGGATATTCACAGGCTTTGGAATTTAGAGACTTGGTGGACTGCGGCATGATTCATGTATAAAGTAAAAAATGAAATGCGTTCAGACTGTATCGAGAAGTCGTTTAAAATTAGAGTAACTCGGTATGAACATAGAGGAATTTGCAAGCTTACCAAAACATAAGAACAAATGAAGAAATGCAAACCAAAAGATGCAGTCAAACAGTTCATTTGTGGAAGAGTTTTGAAATAAAAAGTAAATGTGTAATACACCGAGCATAACAAAAAATATATAAGAAAATGTGATTATCATCAAACATAAAACAGGATGAACAATAGTTTGGATTGGAATACATAGTGGCGGACTTTGGGGTAGATATACATTTCAAATGTTTTTTCAAGGGTAGGTGTGACAGACGAGGGTTTATTCACTAATAGGTCATACGTAATGACTTATTGTTCTATTGTGTTATTTGTAAAAGTAAAAAACAGAAAAAAAACCTAAAGTAAACGTTGAAACACTGGACCTACATTGTTGCATCCATCAGTGGTTTAGTCAGCTATTGTTTATAGACAAATGCATTGTTTATCATACAGACCCTATGACTACAGTAGAATGACACTTTCAGCATGGAACTTTTATGGTAAACAAATAGCTATACTTCAAGTAAAAAAAACAATATCTTGGGCCCATGTTTGGTACATGTTTTGGCTGGTTTGGTTGCCAAGCGGAAGACCAGGGTACGAATCTGGCCCGGGATCATTTACCCACGTGTCATCCCCATTTCAATTCTGTCTCTATAATAAAAAGGCATTGGTTGCCTATAAATATATATATTTTTAAATCAATTTGATTAGCTGATCTGAGGGTGGTTATTAGCTGAGCCTGTGGCCCATAGCAGTGACCGTGAGTGTATTATTTATTCTTATGAAAAAATACTGTCACTCGGCCCGGGTCCTGGATAGCTATGAGGTAAGGATGAACACTAAATCTATATTTTATTGAACTCGTAACATGGACAGGTGCAGTATACAAATCAGAGGAGATGCAATATTTGTATTTTAATATCTCTTTCAATGAAACAAGAATAATAATAATGTAAACATTATATCATCCCACCAATGCAAATCTAGGTTTGTGTAATTTATTTTGCGATTCTAACAGCTCAAGTTACCGTAATGAGTCCTTCTGGTCACCACGGCAAACTCAGGAGGAGTTAACACTGGTGCAGCCGTCGACCCACGTGTGTGTGTGTGTGTGTGTGTGTGTGTGTGTGTGTGTGTGTGTGTGTGTGTGTGTGTGTGTGTGTGTGTGTGTGTGTGTGTGTGTGTGTGTGTGACCTGTTTCAGGTAGAGGAAGAAGCTGGAGTACTGTCCAGCCTCGGGCAGGTAGGACAGGAACACTGTGACGCAGATTAGCAGCACCGTGCTGTCTTTCCCCACACGACGCAGGGACTGCACACAGAAAACAATCAGCACTCACTACAACTTATCAGTAGAGCTGTCAATCTGTCAATCACAAAGAACCCCATCAATACTTCAGCCAAGCAGTGTTTAGGTCTTTACCATTAAGCTGCTACAGATCAACAAGCATTTACACCATTATAAACATTAGGGATGCCCCCTGTTAGTCGACCAAACGTTAGTCCGCTAAAAGTCTTAATCCAGCAATTCTATTTTTTTTTTTTTTTAAACATTCAGGGGCTGAAAACATTTTGTGAGGCGAAAACATTTAGAAATACAATTTATCATTAAAGTTTAAGATATTCATATAAATAATAATAATAACACAATTAATCGCTTGAACTGACGACTACTGGTGAACAAGGAACAACGTGCTTTGATGTTGTGCCTCCTCTGACCTGCTGTGTCATGGGGTCAGCTGGTGAGAACACACTACATGTGACCTGTGACCTTTGACCCCCCATTTGTCACAGTGTGTTGTTTTCAGTCTTTATAAACTCACAGCAAACGGGTCGGCCTGCTCCCAGGAGATGGGGAAGCCCCAGGACGTCAGCCTCATCTTGTCTGGCAGCGACTCGGGGACCACAAAGAAGACAAAGGCAATGTCCAGCACAGCTATCACCGTGGCCAGCAGCACCACCAGGCTGTCCCCGTACTGCGCCGACAGGTAGGCCCCGATAGCTGGGCTCGTCACTAAACTGGCCGCGAAGGTTGCAGAGACCTGATGAGACACACAGAGAGAAAAATATAGACGTTACTGGGGCTGCTGTCTTTAACTGTGTCTAAAAATATTAAACAAAACAAATGCATTAGAACAAAAATCTGCTCAAACGTGTATTTTATCACTTCGTCATAATGTGAGTGGAAAACCACAAGACCATGCACCAACTATCATTCGGCATTATTATGCGATACCCAACACCCAATTCTTTCAGGAGATGACAATATTCAGAATTTAATAAAAGGTCATGGACACAGCATGTTCAGTTTTTAGAATCAAAATTTCAAATGTAGCATTTTTTATGAAAGTTTTGCAAACTCAAGTCAGAACTGTGATGGTACACCATGGGAACATTATGACTACAGTTGGAAAATAAGGGAAATGTAAGTTATTTAAAACGGCAGTCGTCTTGGGGGCATTAATGGGATTATTAGTGGAATATGCATTTTCATGAGACATGTCAGAGGCTAGGTAGGACTATTCTCTTTCTGCACACTGGAAGAGTTCCAAACCGCTTATCTTCAGGGACTGACCAGGGAGCAATGGCTGAGTCGGTGGTTAGAAGTAGAGATGTCCCGATACGATCACGTGATTTTCAAAAGATCGGAAGAAAGAAATTGGGGATCGGGAATTTCTTCTTTTTTTTTATAAAATATTTGTATTATTTTATTTAATGTTACAAAACAAAAATGACCATGTTCACATCTTAAAGTCATCCTGAGCCCTTAGTTTTTGTTTAAAATTACACAACATCTTCTTTTGGGCTTGTTTTCATAGACCTGGTTGCTTATTTCTCTCAAATCTGGCAACAGAGTGGGCAGGGCGCAGTGTCTAATAGTAGCTGTAAGCTAACGAGAGGCTACGTTCAGCTGGTGACTCGGGAGTCGGGACAGAGAAAATGTCAGGAGTTTGGAAGTGTTATAAAATTGAAAGCAAAGGCAGTGTAACAGCCAGATGCAATGTTTGCAAGGTGGAGGTTCCGCGTGGTGGAAAGAACAGAGCTACGTTCAACACGACCAATCTAATACGCCACCTGAGAAACAAACACAAACAACAACACGACGAGTACACAGCGGCCACTCAGGTAACAGCACTGAAACAACCGACACTTTCAGAGACTTTTAAAAGGAAAGAGAAACTGCCCCAGAACAGTGAAAAGGCCCAAAAAATAGCAGCCAAGATAGCTGAATTAATCGCGTTGGATGACCAGCCGTTATCTGTTACCTTTTTTTCTCTTAATGGATTGCATAAAGATCGGATCGGGAAAAATCGGTATCGGCAGATTGTCTAAATCAAATGATCAGAATCGGAAGCAAAGAAAGGTGATCGGGAAATCCCTAGTTATAAGTAAGTCAGCCTTCAGAACGCAGCAACGTGAGGTGACGAGGAACAACCACTCACAGCCCAAAGATAGTTTCCATTGCGGCTGTTAATATCAGTCTTTGGCAAATATGAGGAGAAATTGATAATTTTAGTGCAAGGCTAATCATAGCTTTTCGATCTGTCCCCTATATTTATTTTATGAGCGCCGCTGCAAAACCTACACAATCACTACCATCCTCTCCTTACAATGTCTAGGTGCCAGTGACCCACAAACACCCCCACCTCTATTTACCGAAGAGCAGAGACAGAAACGGCTGAACCTTCATGTGCCAATCACTTTGTCAGTCAAAAACCATTACTCGTTTTAGAACCACATTTTTTAAGCAGCATTTAACATCATAAACAGCAAGCACAGCAGGGGGCAGGGACCAGAATGCACTGCTTTAGTCTCAATCCCTATTGGTCTCTAACCCTCAATGCTATAAACAAAGACAACTCAAGAGAGAGCACATTTGATCTGGTACTTCCGGTGACCTGGTTCTATGCAGATCTCCATAATGGCAGGAAACACCATGAAAGAGCTCTGCAGGACCTTCATTGTGTACACACAATGAGCTATTACAGTAATCTGCAGTACTGCCCCTACATCATCTGCACGTTTAAAGAACATTCAGACAGGTATTAGAGCTGTAAGGTAGCTTTATCCTAGAGCTGTGACGTGCTGGTGTCCTTGGTTGTTGTTGCTCTGTGGACGTGTTTAGTGAAGTCAAACCCACTTCCTGTCACAGTCAGAGTGATTCAATCTGCAGCTGTAGTTACCAGTCCGTAAGCCGTGCTTCTCTCGTGCTCCTCGGTGATGTCGGCTACGTAGGCGAAGATCACTGAGAATGTCACTGCGAAGATCCCTGAGACTGATATCAAAGCGAAATACCACCTGCACAGACAGAGAGATACAGTATATTTACAACACTTTGCAAAGCAGGACAAGACAGAACACTCACAATGTCTCGATTCTGTTATTCAATGCATCTCCTGATTTCGAGGCGTCTGTAATCATCTTAAATACCTTCATTTCCCGATAGTTCAAAGTAGAATGTTCAGGTGCAGAGCCACAGATTCTCAGTTTTTAATTTGTGTAGCTAGGTGTAAATATAAGTTGTACACATTTTAAAGTGATGTGTTTTTGTATCCCTATGATGAAAAACTATTTTCTCTTTCTCTTCTCACATGTTTTTAGCAATTGATGCACAGCACTGTATTATTTAGAGACTGTCCTTGCAAAGACAGCCGTCTACGACTTGTGGACAAAGCAGATGAAAAACCATAATATAGCGTTATTATGCATACATAGCAGAAAGTTGGGGCAAGCAACAGAACATCACAAAGGCACACATTCCGACCTATTCAAAGAGCAAAACTCATTTAAAGGGGCCCTCTTATCCTTATTGTTGGAGTTGTCCCTTTACTTGAGTGTGTTATAGGTTTTGGTGCATATCAAATCCCTGTGTTCCCTATAGAGGGAGTTACTGGTTTGGGTATCATGACTTTTAACTGGTGCCCTCATGGCATCTAAAACCGAGACAAAAAATGATAGTTGAATTTTGAAAGGAAGATTTTGTTGAACTTGATGCACAGACCATGTGACTCACAAAAGCTTGAGAGTCTCGGTTTAATGAAGGGATTTGATATGAGTTACACTGTTCCTGCTGTAGCACAGTACAACTACAGTACTACAGACTAGTGTAAAAGCAAAGGGATTTCAGAAGCAAATTTCACCGTCAACTGAAAGAAAAACAGATTTATTGTCTGAGGATAAAAAGATAGATATATATAAATGATGTTGTTTTGTTTTTTTAATGCTGTGTTTTATATGTTGTTCAATGTTTTTTCATGGTTATACTTCACTCCACTTCTGCTCATGTTTCATTGATGAATATAGTGACTGTGCACTTTCCATGAAGAACACATTAAGACTGAAGGGGGGCTGTGAGACCAGATTAAAGAGTGCTTTCTAGCTGAGAATGTTTGCTGTCTGCTCTGCAGCCTACATGCTGATCCTCAGCTGCTCACATGAACAGCATGTGACTTTTCGAACTCCAACAGCCCCTACCAGCTCTACTGAGAACAGGGCACTAACCAACCATTACTTTCATTAGTTCAAAATCACCTTCATATTAAAGTCACAACTTTTTAATCCAAGAACAAACACTGCAGAACTAGAATCCACAAAATAAAAAACATTTAACAACAACATCCCTTTAAATTCTTTTTTCAACTTAGTTTTTGTTTATTAACATAACGCTGATGTAAATAACTCCTCATTTCATATTCAAGAATCAGCTGTTCCTCTTCTGTTGTGGTTCTTTCTAAGTGAGGGACAGGAATACATCCAAACACAGAACCCTGCGATGCCAGTTGGGACTCTGTGTCATGGACATAATGTGCACAAAAACAGCTTTGACCCAAAATATTGCTTAAACCTCCCCCACTGCATCACACCGGCTGCTGCTACAAAATATCCAGAGACTTTTTTTGGACAGAAAACAATTAAAACTATAAACAGTTCCCTTGAAAAAGCTGGGGATGAACTCAAAAAGGTTTCAGTCATCCAGAAACCATCACTAAACAGACAAAGATTGTCTTACCAGGGGCTGATCCTCATGAAGGGGATGGGGGCACAGGTGAAGAAGACTGTCATGAGGAGGAAGGACTTCCTGCCCCAGATGTCCGACAGTGCACCAATCAGAGGAGCCGACAGGAACGACAGGAAGCCCTTTGCAGGAACACAGTAGAGAATATTGGTGTTAAGGAAAATGCTAGTTAGGATCTTTTGTGCTTTTGTCACTATAGCGTTGTGTAGGAATGAGTCCTTAAACATGGGGATGAGTTAGCATTACCGGTTCCCTCCTCTCGCAGTCGATGTTTTTTTGAGTGTGTTTATGTGTAGAAGTCTTAAATAAGGTATGTGGTTAACACAAGCAGAGGAGATTTTTACCTTTTGTTTTATGACATAGGTGGGTAAATACCTCACTGCTGAATGTCTGAAGCTTCTATGTAAAACCATAAAACCATAGTTTGCTAATGGCGCATTTCCACTACAGCGCGGAATTCGCTTTAAGCGTGCCGTGCCCGGCCCGTTTTTGGTTGCGTTTCCACTAGGCCTAGTACTGGCTAGCGGGTACTATTTCACAGTTTTTCTGGCCCCATAAAATCGAGGTTCTTTCCGGGCCGAGTCGGGCTGAGTATGCTAAAGAGAGAATCGCTGGCAAGGGGGCTACAACTACAACAAAATGAAAATATTTGGCCGTGATTTAATTGTAATATACGTTTCAAAATGATGCCGGAGTAACAACATACTGATACCGGATAGTAAAAACCATGAATTAATGCTTTGACAAGTCTGCAGACAGACGGCAGGCAAAAAACCTTTTAAAATGCGTGTTTTCTGAATGGAGATCAACTAAGCTAACGCAGTATATGCTCCGATCGTCTAGGCCTGTCGCGATAATCGATAAATTGACTTATCGTACGATAAATAAAAATGGACTCGATAACTTTTCTGAGCTCGATAAATTGCCGTTTACATGCGTGTTTGTTTACATAAGGATGTGACCAGCATTTTAGCTAGGAGCGCTGTGGCTGCCAGACGAGCTGTGGCTGCCGTCCATGCGCGCTGTGAGGGGCGGGGCTGACACACAGCCAGGTCAGGACACTGTGTGCACGTACAGCAGCGTAGCAGGCAAATTAATAATATAGCGACAAGCGGGAGACAACGTGTGACTTACTCGCGGGGAATTTAAAATGAAATGGAATTGGTTACAAAACCTACACATCTCGATTCTCCGGTGTGGCAGTATTTTGGATTCAAGCCAAATCAACGAGGCCAACCTACGGACTTGAGTGAGCCGGGTGGTGTGTCGCATTTGTTTAAAAAAGGTAGCGACAAAAGCAGGCAATACCACGCATTTTAAACTACACCTAAAACACAACCACTCCATTCCGTTTTCCCAGCTGGTAGCAAACACGGCAGCTGGAGATGGAGAGCCCCCACCTTCCCGACAGTTTACAATCAAAGATGCATTTGCCCGGCAATGCAAACATGTTGGTGTTCCTTGCTCGAAAACTTCGAAAAACAGATTTGGATATGGCCTGTTGAGGCATCTGGGCCTTTGTATGGACAGTGGACTGTACACATGACTGTTGTTTTAAGGAGATTTTTTTTGCTTGTGAGACAATGTGTGCTCATATTGATTTATTTATATATATATTTATATATATTTATCTATCCATCTATATAGAGATGGATAGATAGATGGATTGAGAGCTCTGTTTTCCAGCCTGAGTCTATTTAATTTATTGTTTTGGTTGTGTATGATTTAATTAATTTATTATAATTTAATTAATTTGTTTTATTTATTATATATCATTTATATATTTTAATAGTATTTCACATTTCATTTGCAATGTTGAATGTTCAATAAAAAGTTCTGTTTGAAAGGATGTACTAGAATTATTATGATATATTATCAGTATGTCAGTGGTCTAAAATGGTCTTACAATGGTGCCGACAATATTATCGTTTATCGCAATAATTTCCAGGAACATTTATCGTCCAACAAAATTATTTATCGTGACAGGCCTACGATCGTCCACACTCGCAACAACGGCCTACAGACATAAACAAACCAGCTGTATTCGCCATGACACAGACAGTCTGTGCTTTGTACTTGTTTAACTTTTGTCTAGTTTCTGAACAGATATGAGGAGCTGTGAGCTCTGAGTGCTAACAGCTAACGGCTGATGTTGTTTTTCTGTGGTTCTGACGGCCCGTCCACACAGCAGCGTTAAAAAAATCTTGAAAATCTTGGAGGTGGGCGTGTCTGAAAGCTTGGGTATTTTTTGCGAGCAACGCGACCAACAACCAATCACATGAATATCCCGCCCCCGACATACAAAGCAATAGCAATGTTAAAACGAAGTAAACAGGATATAAAATCCCCAAACAGGCAAAAACCTACCAGTTTCACCCACTGTCTCTGCCACCTCCCTCCATGCCTGGTTCCTCCGGTTTGTATCCCGGTAAGTTATTAGCGACTGGTCATAAAGAACCGGGTGATTTGCTACCGCAATAACTAATTTCTCCTCCATTTTCAGGAATATAGAAAATGAATTGCGGTATGTCACTCCCAGCTTGCATGCGGTTTGATTGGCTAGCGCTTGTACTGTCAGATTTGCATAAATGGGATTTGATTGGCTGACGCTTCCACCTCAGCTTCAAAAGTTGAACATTGCTCAACTTTTGAATCCTGGAAATCTTCGCTTTCCCACAATGCAGTTCGGCGAAAAGCGAGGCAAAGTGACATCACCTCATTCAAAGTGAATGGGCAAAAGCGTTGGAAGATTTTTTTTAACGCTGCTGTGTGGATGGGCCGTCATTGAAGATGACGTCACGGCTCCACCTACACTGCGTTACTATAGATACTACCCCAGTTCCTAAACTGTAATGGAAACGAAGCATTAAAGTGAGCCAGTCCTAACGAGGCCTAGCCATACCGAGCGAGGCCCTGTAGTGGAAATGCGCCATAAAAGTGACAGAACTTCATAATGACGTCATCACGCCCAGACAGCTCTGGCTTTAGCTTAGCAGTGGTGGGCAGCCGTGGGACGGTGAAATTGTTTGTTAAAAGCATTGCTTTGGCTTTTTATTTCTGCCGATTGCATTTACTGGTGTTAATATTTGGAAATGATCACACTGAGAAAAACGTATGAAGTATCATGCGTGTTGGCCACAAAGCTTATTTTCTGCAGTATGCCTAAACCCAATGAAAACATCCCATTGCCTATTGTTGAGGGAGCCCATGGGATGCTAACTTCCTGGTCGGCCTAGAAAAAGACATAGTCACTGCTCCACTCTATTGCCAACAGTACAGAGACGAAAGGAATGGGGGAGATAGAGTACATGTCAGATGGGACGTAACATTGCTTGATTACGATACTGACATATTGAAGAGGCTGGGTTTCTTCCACTTTCTTTACTTTCATTCCTTTAGGCACAGATGGCTGCAGTTTTTAGCGCCGTTGCATCCCTTACACAACAATGGAGCCACACCTTGAGGTTTACAGATTTTAAATGTTGGACAAAAAGATCTCTGGTATCAGATCAGTGTCAGGTTCAGAGTGGAAGTATCAGAATCTGGAGACAAAAGTATCCCTGCCAACATCTGTATTAGCAGCTCTGATTCTATTATTTCAAAGTTCCATTTTGTTGTTTACATGCAAATAGAAGACAGATTACAGATCACTAGTATCTCCTGTTAGTATTTGCTTCTACAATCCTCCAGAGGTTAATGTGATTGTGTCTGAGAGGTCTTACCTTCACACCGTGAACCAGGCCGTTCATGAGGAAGGTGTGCTGAGGAAACGTCTCACGGAGGACCTGAAACAGAAACACAATGTCCTGTTCATATCTTTTGAAAGAAAATAATGATATCTGATTCTGGAAATCATAAACCCAATAGCTAAAGCAACCAATGAAAAATCCTATCCAGCAATTAAGGACTATTTAGCATTTCACTTTCTATTTAGAAAATCAACCGTCTGTAACTTTGGACACGCGCGTGCACTTTTTGACCTACCCACCCACTAATTAGATTACAAACAGACAGCTTTTGTTATAGCTTGTTGAAGCGGAAACAAGCAGCTTTTCAAATTTCCTCCACTAGCGTTTTTGAAGTTGGTGCTTTGTCCGAAAGACAACTGGACGCTGAATTTTCTCTAGAGCCATCAACAAACAAAGCATTTGCTTCCACAATAACTGAACAGTCACATTGGTAACATATCAGATTTTCATATGAACAATAAGATCAATCTACTCATATATATTATCATCAACATGGCTACCACCTTTGACTCTTAGCCAAGTGCTCTCTGGTTGGCTAAGAGGCATTTTATATGTCTAGGCAAACATCCAGCTCACTGGACTAACAGTGAAACTGGATGCTGAAGTTTTGTTGTGGTTTGTTATTGTTTGCAATACGTTTACTCACGGTCAGCATGGGTGTGGTCAGCAGCCCCCAGGCGAAGAACTCCAGGAAGATCACCACCACCGCATGAGTCACTTTGGCCCGGCCTCGGCCTTGCTGCGGAGAGAGGAGAGGCAGAAACATTAACTATTCATCTGTGGGAAGTAACCTCACTTCCTGTCCAATCTGACCCAATATCTTTTGCCAGCAGTTTACTCCAACATGATGCATGGTTACAGTAGGGCATAATAAACGCTCTAATGTTTCTTCTCATGTTGGTGATGCAGAAAAAACGTTCTATCGCTATTTTCATACTGGTTAAGACATGTATAGAAGGAATTCAAAAAGCAAGAGGAAACAAAATCCACAATAAAAAGTGGTGCAAAAAAAATCGGACTTTTGGGAATTGCTCAGAAAGGTGATAGATAACATCATTATTTGCATCTCTAGATTATTTGGATGTGAAGCTGAATGCGTTTTGCACTTTAGGAGAAATAGTCCAGTTAAAAGGTTGTATAAGCCGGGTGAATGAGAGGCCTATATGCAGTCATAGTTACTGTCATGTCCATGATGTGCTCCATGACAGCCAGTGTCTCATAACGTTATGAGCTTGTACAATACAGTGGAATGTCCATTCTGTAGATGAAGACAGTACATAAGAAGGACTACATTACATCAAAATGTACTGCAAAACAAATCACCATAAGGATATATGTTTAAATTGTGCAGCTCTCTCTTAGTTTCATATATTATATACTTTGTGAAAGTATGGGGGAACACCTTTATATATATATAAAGAGCCAATTGGAAACACATACCAAGACCAATCCAATGTTCATGCTACAGTAGAGTGCTGGAAGATTTCTAAATCAATCAGACTACTGCCAACCAACTGAGGCCCTATTTATTTACCTGGATTCTTTAAAAAGTTGTGATATAGTTAATGTTAACTCTGCACTATTCAGAGGTTGTTGGAAATTAGAAAGAGCTGATATACATTTGTGCTATGAATATTACTCTGTAAAAAACACTTTGTTTACAGTTTGAATTTCTGTAGCCAAAAGTTGGAAGTGGATATAAATATGACAAGTAAAGACGAAGTATAACAAGCCTACACCTTTTAAGTCAACTGCTTGTTTTATTTGAGTTTGTTGGTACAAAAACAAAAGTATATAACAGGGGTAAAAAGCTCCGTAGTGCTTTTAGTTACACCTCCCGTCAAAACGAGCAAGGCCTACTGAGAATATATAGTATGCCCAGGTTTATTGTTCATACACCTGACAGAGATGGACAGGTTTTGGTTTTGATAAAGAGAGACCTGTAATGCAAAGTAACGCTCCTCTGAAATGTTATGGCACAAGGCCCAAGCGTTGTGTGATGATGGGAAGATGAATCTTGCTTTTCTGGTATATCAAATCAAACTGTATCTGTATAGCACTATCATACACAAAGTTAATTCAAAGTGCTTTACAAACCAAACATATCAAAATAAATAAAAACAATACTATGTCAATCTTCAAAGGTATAACTTGAGCAACACATAGCTTTGTGATTAAAAAGTAAAACGTAATTCCCACGCAGGACTGCATAAACCAGGATTAAATATTAATATTAATAATAATAATGATAAAAAGAGATCAAATAAAAAAAGAATACAATTAGAGTAAAACAAGAATAACATATCATTCAGTAGAAATTCAAATAAAAAAGGTGGGTCTTTAGTTTGCTCTTAAAAGTATTGTTGTGACATAAGTTAGGTAAATATTGTACTTTGGAAACTTACATAATGTTTTTAAATGTATATATTTTTGGGTGAAATCATGACTAAAAAAGGACCGAAACGAATATATATATCAACGAATATTGCACACTCATGGATGTTAATATTTGTCAACAATCACAGCAGCATCTAAAGCTGACTGCTGAACGAAATGTCCTCAGGTGTGAATAAACAAGCTTCACCTGGCATTTGATCTTCCTTTCTCTGGAGTGACAGCTAACGTTTGGATCCGTGAAACAGCGCTATTAGTTGTTATGGTTTACCTGACGCAAACAGGAGTTAGCTGGCTATAATACCTAGTGAAATAGGTTTAATAAATGACTGGACTTAGACGAACAAATTAACCACACCACACATTCTAGCTAGCTAAGCTTCAGCTACAAAGCTAACCTTGGCTCATTAGCTAGCCAACAACTCCCAAACAAATGACTATTGTTTTCTGTTACAGCTAACAGGTTAGCTTAGTTTTGATTAACGTTAAAAGGTAGGTGTTACCCAGCAGCAGTTCAAACCGACCGAGCTAGAGCACTTACCGATGCCCGGACCAACATGTTGTCGTTGGCCTCGGTTGCCGTTTTCTCCCGGTTCATCTCACATCTTGCCGTAATAATGTTTACATCGAGTCCTTGTTGCTCGGCATCCTCCTGTGGTTTCTCCGTCTCTTCCAGGGTGTCCCGCTGCTGTGTGAATTACAACTACGTGTATGCGCTATCATGGACTTTAAAGTCTGTAACCGGTAAACGCAAGCGGTAAACCGTGAAGGCTCGGCGTCTTGCTTTTACCAAAATTCCTCTGCTCTGATTATAACTGATCCTAATGTCACCGAGTGTTTTAACACCAGGGTGCCCCGGCTGAGCGGTGCAGTCAACTATTTGTCGTAGGTTACAGTTAAATGCAAAACACCGCCCTTCGGGGCCGTCTCTGGTAGGAAAACGAACACTATATTTCCCCGGCTTAAACCAATGAATGACCGTAAAACGCGAGCTGTTCATAGATCAGTTCTAGAGCAGACAGAGAGCACCTCCTGCTGGGCCATCGTCCACACTACAATGCAGATGGGGTTTTAATAATTGTTTCCACATATGAAGCGGATAGCATCGTTAATTTTAATAACATAACACACTAAAATCAAAAGATTATTGTGGCATTATCCTGATGTTAGGACTCAGTCTGTGAGAAAAATAAAAACAGGTCTAGAGAGAATACAGTATTTGGCAGGAAGACATGGCAGCGGACAAATCCATTCAAAATTCCGCTTGATCACTATTTAGCAAGGGGGAGAAAGGCGGGACTCCTCTCAAACCTGCAAAACAACCCAGGTGAAGGCACCCAGCATAATAAGTAACACGTCCGGTTAGAATTTTTAAAATAAAACGTGACTCTTGAAAAAAAACTTCTATCTGCATCTTCTCATAAACATTGAATTTGGATTTAACACACAAGAACAAAACATTTTACATCACTTAATGACGAATAATATTCTTCCTGATGTGAACTAACTCGACCCTAAGGGTGAATAGACTCGTTCTTTAAGAGTTGACAGCCGCTTTGCGATACATTGTCGTGACTTGTCTGTTGACCCACGAGATAAGGGGAGAATTCACACCAGCTTCATGTCATGTATGTATGCTATATTAATCAAGAACATCTAATGTTTTTGCAACAATATTTCGATTTGAAAAATGAATACACATGAAATGACATTTTAGTAAGTATAAAAGTATCGTACAGGAGCAATGCAATCATGTAATAAAACGGAATAAGTTATTTCCAAATGTAACTCAATGGAAACATTTCCTCTCGGGACTGAAACAGAAGTTGTTGTAATTCCACGGTTTGACCACTACGAAAATGGGCTTTGGAGCCTGGCGCTCTTCCTGGGGGCTTGCCAAACTTACATTGGGAAATATAAAAACACATAACTATTTTATAAAAGAAGGAGTGTCAGAGAATATTTTTTGATGAAGTAAATTCAACCCTCTTGACGAACACTATAACTTTTTCAAATAATTAGGTCCTAAAAGTTGAGCAGAGCCAGCCCCGAGGAACGCGGGGTTTAAGGAAAGTGCTAGTGCGCATGCTTTGTGGGCCCACACCATGGATGTATAATAAGAACTGGATACAGCGTGGGAGGCGGGGTCTCGTTCTTTCCTATGAGAGCTGCTCATTGGCGCATGAGGACAAAATGGCCCAACTTTTTTTTTTTCATCCAACGATTTACAGACCACTCTTTCCCAATGTTAGTCAACGGGAAAAAGTCTTTCTGGGCCCAGGGACATCACGGACTGATACGGAAGTTGCAGTACCGCCGTTTGGACACAACGAATATTTTCCTCATAGTCCGGCGCACTTCATGGGAGCTTTGCCCACATGTGCGGAAGATCGCCGGATGTTCCGGTTTCTTTTCCACATCCTCCCTAGCTGTCGAGCCATTTTGGCTTCATGCGCCATTCAACAACTTTCGTAAAATTGAACGGAGCCCGCCTACAAACCCTGCTTCGAGTACTCTTCATACATCTGTGGACATAGGTAATGTTAGCATTCAGAACTTTATTGTTTCATATTTCAGTTATGTTATGCTTTGTCAACATGTTATAGCTGTCCAGCCTGTGTGCATTGAACGCAGATAATCTCTTCATGCTGTAGAGTAGACTACTCTGGACCTGTACTAATACCTAAAAGTTAGTTGGCCAATTGTACGTTTTACTTTTTCATTACTTTTGCTGCGAAACAGTGCCTTACTAATCCGAACATATAACCGTATTAAAGATGTTAACACTTACTTAGCATTAAACTGGAACTTTGATTCACATGAATGAATGTTTCTAAAGCGACAGTAACTTTAAGCTTCTTTGTAATGATAATGCACTCTCCTACAAAATCACCTCATATTCAATATCTCATTTAGGCCATCACAATTATTTTTATTGCAATATCAGTTTTTCCCAATGTTGTGCTGTCCTTCTATGTACATTCCAAACACATGTTTAAAGCTACACATGTTAGACTTATACACCAAATAAGATGTCCAAATGACATTAGACAGTTTATTATATATGGCCTTTAAGGAATGCTTACCTAATGTATGCTTCATGATGATTTGATGCATGAAATATTGGAGGATATAATGAATTCCTAATTTTCACCACCAAAATGTAAGTCTGTATTACACATGTGATTACGTCGCAATCAATTCATCACGTGTTGTTAATTGCCTGTAGGCCTTCAAATTAAGGTACAACCACAGTGAATTGTGATCTCATCATTTCCTTCAATTCGTTCAATAACAATAGTTTAATCAAGTTTTGTGTTTTTAATCCACAGTTTATTCATAAATGCATCAATAATTAACAAAACATTTCTGGATTGTCTGGTACATTAAAGTATATTTTATGACCGATCTATTCGATCAGCCACTCCGATATAAAATATTAGCTTCATATTTCAATGACAATAAAGGAATTCTTGAATGATTTACAATTTAGTGGGTGATGCACAAGTTGTTTTTATTGTATTTGTGATAAAGCATGGTAGAGATAGTGCATTTTAAAGTCATCTGTACACCGCTTTGTCTTTACAGCAAGAAGTTAACAACAGTTGAAAATGCCCTCTTGTGTTGCCTTCAACTGCAAGAAGCGAACAGCTGAGAAAGGAGCCACGGTTTCTCTTTTCCGGTATGTTTAAATATTTGTTTATTTATAGATTTGCACAATATGTATGTAGGCTAATGCTAGAAAGCTGAATAAAATATTAGCTACAACTGTTAATATTTTTACATTTAGTGATGTGTTATTAGATTAGAATATAGTTACATTATTTATCCTGAGTTGGGAAATTGTTTGGTCACTGCAGCATGTAAACATCACATGGTCATAGGATCACATCCATGTGTGTTATGGATCATTAAGGAAACTCTTTTAAAACAGCTTTATTTCATTAACCTTACTATTCAAATGCGTCCGCTTCTTTTAAGAAAGAAGAAGGTTGAAAGAAAAACGTTGAAATACTAAAACCAAATTGTGTTGTTTTTTGTGTATAATAAGACATTATCATTATACTAGTCCAACAGAAAGACCCTGTGGCACACTTAAATCCATGGGTGAGCATTCCACTTGCGCCGGCGAGCCCAACGTAAAAGAAATGACGCAGACACATCAGTTCATGGGGCGGCTGCGAGGGAGTGCGGTCGTCTTTCAACCAGAAGGCTGTGGGTTCGATCCCAGCCCATGCAGTCAACATGTCGATGTATCCTTGGGCAAGATACTTAACCCTGAGTTTCTCCCGATGGCATGGCCAACGGTGTGTGAATGTGTATGCATGTTAGTTCCTAGAGTAACATACACTGCTCTGTATGAATGGGTGAACGACATGTAGTATGTAAAGCGCTTTGAGGGGTCTTAAAGCGCTATATAAGTACAGTCCATTTACCATGTATGGATCTTGCTAATTAATTAAAAGCACATTTCCCAAACTGAACGTCATGTGCGTCTGGAATTTCACTAATGTGAAAACAACATAGTTCAAGTTTATTTGCAATTTTCTGGGGTATTGCCAATATGCTGTCCTGGTTTTGGTGCAGAAAAGCGATATATTAGAAACAACATAAACATGGAGGCTACCCGGACCTCTGTAGGGGGCTCTATTTTGATGCTTTTTTATGCATTCAGTCTAGTCGTTTACATGCATAGAACATGTCTGAATCATAGAAACATTTAAATATGTAACATTACCTCAAACACGCATGTTTTTAAAAAAAAGATGAAATGTGAATTGCGATGTAAAATATTTATGCTCTGTCAGATCTCCTCTTCTGCCGGTGTCGCTCATGGGTTGACCAAAATATTCACAAAGTTAGTTCTTCACATCAGCTTACATACTGTATGTTCATGCCCACACTTTCTTTTAATATACATCCATGGCCTAGTGCACATTGACTATAATAACGCTGATTTCGTCTGGGAGGGCCAAAATATTGGTTGGTTACACCACGAAGCAGGGTTTGCGGTTAGCGAGGTAACTTCAGGGTTAACTGAGTTTTCGGTCCTACGACGCTAGTTCACTTCTTACCGGGGTAGATCTCCATGGTACCTTATGCTGAACACCAAACCTGCTCCGGAGCAGTTTATGTTCCAAATAAGAGATCAACTCGGTGTGCGGAATTTAAAGCTATCAAGTCATATTACAGGAGAAAGGAAATACAGTTTAAACTGTCGTATTCAGGAAAGACGCAGACATGTCGCACTTAACATTCACATCACATCATAATATATAATATATTTCCTTATCTGTGTCTGCTTCTCGAGCCCTATCTGGCCGTGCAACACTTACATTATTACTTACTGTATGCCAAAGTTTTATTTTAAGCAGCATATTAAGTTGACAAAACACTTGAGTCAAATGTAATTAGTCAGATCCACTAGTGTCTTAGATGGGGGCAGTGATATCATAAAACTGTTAATGTACGCATTCAAACACTCTGTTGTAACTTTTCTTTACCAGCTGTTCTGTATGCACCTTGCAGGTGCAGCTATGTGGCTTTTATCCTGGATTATCTGTTTAAGTCATGGATGTTTAAAGTTTAACTTTTTCACATTTGTCTAACATGATAGTTTACTTTTCATTCAGGAAGTATGACGCTGCACTGTCAGTACGCTTGTCCCTGTTTGTGATTGGTCAAATGTTGCGTGAACGTGCTCTTAGCCGGACAGAGAAACCCTGGGTTGACTTACCGAGTTGATAAACAGCGTCGTAGGACCGCTTAGCGAGATCTCGTTTGTTAGGGTTAGTTAAGCCAGATAACTCGAACATATCCAGGGTCTGTTGAACTGGCTTCGTAGTACAGGGCACTGGTCTGAAAGTACGTTGTGTTACTGAAAATAAGTCAATATTGAGCTTTGGTTTCCTTGGGTAACAGCAGTGTCCTGCGTGAAAGTGTATCTATTAGATATGATTATGTTGGCAGCCCTTTACGCCCAAATCTGACGCAAACGAACTACTGTCATACTTTGACTCGCTGTACAAGATGCCATATTTGACAAGTTGGGGTAATGATATGACACATTATCGTTCCACTGAAAAAACTGAGCCATTGACTTTAATTAATATTTGGACAATGGATTTCCCATAACTGTATTAGGTTATTTGAAAGCAATAATATTTAGTTTTAAATAACAAATATAGGGTTCAACTTAATATTATTGCTTTTAACTAACCTGATACAGTTATGTGAAATATGTTGACATAATATATTTAATTAAAGTCAATATTTCAGTTTTTTCAGTGTAACCAGAAACTGAAGTTAAACAATGCATTGGGATGTTCATACAACTTAACCAATTGCACAATTATTTCACAGATTTCCTCACCATGATAAGGCAAGGATGCTTAGCTGGGTCCACAACATAAACCGCAAGAATTGGATGCCGTCCCCAGACTCACGCTTATGCGCTCTACACTTCACCGAGGAATGTTTTCACCCTTCCTGTGGGAGAAGCCTGCTGAACTCAAATGCTGTCCCAACTATTTTTGCCTACCCCGGTGTCAATACATCATTCAAGAAACCTGCAGTTAGTCACACATCATCCAAAACACAAGCGGTAAGTATGCACACAGAGATAACTGACACTGTGAACTTTGATCACCCGTACTGCTGCAAGCCTGTGAGTACTCCTACCCCCCCTGGCGAAGTCGCTCCATCTACAGACGTAACCAATGTTGTGGAACAAATGAACTGCACCACCACTGTGACCACAAATCAGAACAGTGTTAGTGTCACAGAAGTATCAGATGGTCATGGGTCCACAGCCCCTCTTCAAAACGTGACAGTTGAAGAACAAACGCCATTTGGGAATATCCTTTCTGAAACTGCTAAATCTCCAGATGCACAAATAATGATTCGAAAATTACAAATGAAAGTTCATAACATGGGAAGGAAATTGGTCATCAGCCGCAAACGTCTGAAAGTTGAAAAACAGAAGAGCAGACGATTAAATACGAGGATTTCTTCTTGTTCTGCCGTGATCCAAGAGCTAAACCAGAAACTTGGACAAATGAAAGAAGAAGTGTTGGTAATGGCTAAAAACAATTCCAAAAGCAATCCCAAAAGTAAGCCTAAAAGCAAGTCTAAAGGCAATCCTCAAAGTGATCTTCAAAGCGAACCTCGAAGCAAGCCCAAAAGCAAGCCAAAAAGCAAGCCTAAAAGCAAGGTACCAGGAAACGACTTACATTGATATATCTTTTTGGTAGGCCTTTCTTTTAGGCTGTGAAATATGTAAAATGGCTCCTTTCCCCGTCCATAGCAGTACACCACTTGGCTTCCTGCTGGTACTCCTTTCTGTGTCTCCAAACTATGGGCTTTAACCCGGCAAGAAAAACAAAACCAGGATCAGAGAAATTAACTAAATCAAAATGTGATGTGTCCAAGCCTTTGCCCTGCTTGTTAGCCTGGTTGCTACTAGCTGCAACTGAACCAACTTTAGGGAAAGGTTAGTTGTGAACTAAAAACAGCAAAAGTCAATCTGTTAATCTTTTTTTTTTTTTAACTTCATAAATTCGACCTCTGCCTAATCCTATTGGTCAACATTTGTCCTTTTCGGCTCCTCAGATTATCTTAAGGGTCTCGCATACTTTGAACCGGTGTAACAGATTACATTTCAGCCCAAAGTCTAGTTTGTACGATTCAGATGTAAAAAACAAATGTACCAACAAATGAAAGTGGACAGCTATTTAACAAGAGTAGCAGTCTGCGAGTACAGTTGTATTGACATTGTTTCCAAACTAAAACTACAGTAGGCATGATGTGGTCGACCTCTTTGTATAGGCTTGGGATTTTGCATTGGCACGCTTTTAGCCTCTATTTCCTAGCCTGAAATGGAGGCAAAACTGTTTTTGCGTTTGTGTGTTCTTTGTGTTGCTGTGTCATTATTTCTTAGATAAAGAGAGCCATATCAAGTGCATCGGACCTTGTGGTATGCATACCTAGACAGGATCCATTCCACAAGGTGCAGAAGACTTTAACATGGTGGTGCAAAAAAGTAGTTGGTGATCTCATGCCTAGGAACGATTAAGTAAAGGGATAACTTGAGTGCAAAAATGACTTTGATTCCACCTCAGACTGATCAGATCCTGAACTTTCAACCAGAACGAAATATTTATGGCTTTACTGTTCGGCCAAGCAAATCATTTTGTTGACGCTACTCTGCTGTCTGCGCATATTTTATTCATTATATGCAGACATTTGCTGGGAAATGTAACACAGCTCCATTATAGAATTTATGGCTTAGAAATAGAAATTGCTTTACATCTTCAAGACTCATTGTTAGAATCATTCGGTTTGCACAACATTCTGACCCAACCTCTGTATGCAACATTTTGGAATAACAGTTGTTCTGACATCTCCAAAATGTATGTTACTTCTCCATCATCCATTTGTGAATGTGTTTGATGATCAGCTGTATCTGATCTAGTCCAAGTCAATATCCAAGGTGTTGTGTAATTATATAGTGAGTACGTAAGATCCACAAAGATTCGCCAAAATTCTGGATACATGATGATGCTTGCTTTACTGCAGTACAGTTACAAATTAGTTCCCGGTAGTAAATTGGGGCTCGAGACGAACATCATCCTGTTGTAGATAGAAATTCACAAACCTCGTGAACAACAAATCTTTGTTGAAATTGGCAGAAGACTTAGTTAACCTTAGCTGTTTGCAGCAAGTGGGGTGTGGCGCCATAGAGTTGCTCTATGGTCATTTCATGCTCTATTCAGTCAAATGAAAATTGGGCAAAGATCAGTTATAACCAGGTTATAACATTATCATGGTGAGTTCAAATGTGGTCTTCTACAAATATTTTGTTTACAGTTTTAATGAGTGAAATTCACCAGCTTAATGGTTCAACCACACACTACTGACACAGCATAGGAAAACACATTAAAGCCGGTACATACTTTCCGCATCTGCTGCAGTCACACAAGTGCATGTGGTTTCACTATGGAGTACAATTGAGGGTTTGCGTCCGCAGGGCATTCAGGCGTATTGCTTTGTTTTGCTTTGCATATTGCTTTGAGTTCAACGCTTTTTGGATCACTTTGAATGCCTTTTAAGACTAATTATGTTCATGTTGATTGCAGCCTTAACAGAACTTCTCTTTAATACAATCACTCCGTTGGTTCACTTCTTAATCTAGACTGGAGTGTAGAACAAAACAGGAGCATAAGCTCTTTGTATGCGTAAAGTACGCTCAGTCACACATTCTTGCTGCAATCGCACGGTCCAGTGCACAAGCCAAATGACCTATTTGGTCACAAGGGCCTTAGCATACCCTCAAAGACACGCAGACATGAAAAGTATGAATTGGCCTTTACTATAGCCAAATGAGTAATAACTTGTTATGCTCATTTGATGTAACCAGTGGTAAAGCAAAATCAGAAAGCTAGCTTACTAGCACTCTTTCTGCTAGTTAGCTTTTACAAAGGTTAGAGATTTTACTCCAATGACAACATAAAACAGTTCAATATAAATTGTATTCACATTTGATTTGACACACTAGTTGCAATAACTCTATTAATAGGGCATTGGGAATCTTCTATAGTGCTACAGGACTCATGCTTAAAACCAGGAAATGTGTTATCTTTAGCTCTCACTCATCTTAAAATCAATGGCATTGTTGAATTTGTAAAGATTGGTGGATGTTTGTTTATGTTGCTCATATATCTAACTTCAACTATACAACTCAAAAACATAATTTGGTAGCAACTGATGTGTATGACCACATCCCCCTGTTTATGGCCACGTTTTCATCAAAGGACCCAAAGAAAACCCGTACTTTCTCTGCAAAATCAAATGTACAGCATTTTTAATGCTGAGCTTCCATGTTTGATAAATGGAATGTTTTGGTTCGACATATTGATTTTATATCAAGAATGAAACTTATGCTGAGGTTTGTTCGGCTGCAATGTATATCTATATAAATACCTTTTTTGTTAAAATAAGGATATTATCATCTATTTTGTATGAATGTTTGATTCATTTTTGGTTCAGGTTTTGTTCAGTGGTTTATATCAAGTTCGGTACTGTTCTGCAGCTGAGCCCTACTTTCAAATATGTAAGAGAATAAAAAATGAGAAGTAAGCGATATAAACTGTAATTCTATTAAAGTAAAAAAGAAATGAAATCAAACAGTTTTACAGATGGGAGTGGGCAGCAGTTCACAACAGTGACAACATACCCCTGGACAGGTGTCTAAAATAACTTTTTAAGCAACCCACAGATGGCTCTCTTCCTCCTCTGCTCGTCCTGCTTGTGCTGCATGTTCTCTTCTGCCTCTGGTTGCTCAGGGCGACACAAAGGGATTTTGGTTTCCCGGACTGCTTCACCACTGAGCCACCTGGAAGGACGCCTCCAGCTCTGATGCACGCTGTACTGTAGGTCTGCAACAAGAAACTCCTGAAACATGTAGACTTTGAGAAAAGATACTCCTCATCCAACGAGTCCTGGAAAAGCTGCCACAACAACCCCTACCTGAGCCTAAAAGGGTCTGAATTGATCCAGCGCCGTGCTGAGAGAGACATGGAGAATATCTCTTTGAGCCCCATGGGAGCTGTCGAGGTCCCTGAGAGAGCCTGCTGCCACTCCCGCCAGCGAAACTCCTCTGTCTCTCACAACCGTTCTGTTTTCACCATTTTATGTCAGATGCTAGACATTTTCCAAACTTACAAAGTGTTAACTAACACGTTTCAGACCAAAATGTCCAACTTGAAAAATTCATAATTAATATTTGAATTTCTTTACCACATTTCTTTGGTGCTTTTTTAACTCAACTGCAGAACAGTGCATTGGCCAATTAAATTGACCAAAAAATGATATCAATTATTTCACCTGTTTACACAATCTGAGCTTTCATTCATCTTCCATTAGTTCATCATTTTCGTTCTGTTTTGACATTGAGTTTGGAAGTTAGAAGTGGAATAAACCGTTACATAAATAACCCCTATTCTGTGATTTGTATTATGCATTAGGGTCAATGTAGTGTGCAACGACAGTTTTATGGTAACATCATTTTACAGATTTGCTCATTTCATAGTACATAGGTTGCAATTAGCATGTCACATGTCACATTAAATCGGGCCTAATTTGATTCACTGCAGTGAAGCTGCTCACTGTCATGCGAACTGCAAAAAAAAAAAATGTTTCTGTGCATTGTAACATCTATTTTCCACGTATGTGTTCCTTGTTCAATATCTGCGAAGTGTAGCAGTTTATTCCGCTGACCAAACCTCTCGTCCGAGGTGGGAAAAGTACTCAGATCTTGTAACTACCAGAGAGTAGGAATACTCTGTTACAAGTAAAAGTTCTGCTTTCAAAATGTTACTCAAGTAAAAGTACAAAAGTAATGGCAGCATCAAAATATACTTAAAGTACCAAAAGTAGAAGTAGTCATTGTACAAATTGGTCCATTTCAGAATAATATATATGATATGTTTTATAATGACTGATCATGAAAGTGTTCTCAAAGCTGGTAAAGGTGCAGCTAGTTTGAATGACTTTGTATACTGCAGGGTAGCTTGTGAATTTATTCCAGGTGGAACTAAAGTCTGATTTAACACTTGATTATATTTCACATCATTCATCCACATCTGTAAAGTAACTAAAGGTTAGTGGAGTGGAGTAAAAGTACACGATTTACCTCTGAATTGTACTGAGGTAGAAGTAAAATTGAAATACTCAAGTAAAGTACAAGTACTTCAAAAATTGTACTTAAGTAAATCTACTTAGTTACTTTACACCACTGCTTCTCATCCACTAGTCTTGCAAGCATTACAATCAGACTAACTTGTTTTTCGAGTGTCCCAGAGCAATAGACAGCCTAAATACAATGTCAAAGCAAAACTGGAGTGCTTTGTGTTAACACTGTACTGTTTAAAAGATGCAAGGCTTTATTGTCATGTGCACATTAGCTAAAGCAGTGGTTCCCAAAGTGGGGGGCGCAGAGGCATGACAGCGAGAGACCAGGAGGAAAATGGTTATTATAAAAAAAATCATAATTTGAAAAATTATTGATTCGAAAATAATATGATACATTACATTGCTATTACGTCTGAGTATCTGTGTTTCATTAAAGCTCGGCTCTGTGTGTCGGTGGAACGAGCCATTTTGTGTGCATGCGCGAGAGAGAGAGAGAGCGCACCGTTACGGGAGATCGTTGTTGTTAGCTTCTGGTGCTAGCAAGCTACGCTAAAGGATATAAAGAGTTTTTTCAACAACAAGGTGGAGGAGAGTCCTCTCCTGTCAGACTGAGAGACTCAGTGAACTAAAGAACTCTTGAGTGTTTAGATAGTTAACTTTAGTCTAAGTTATCTCAGTGGGTCTCAAACGTTTTGGTCACCATTAATGTAAACATTTCTGAGGCACACGTTTATATGATCATTATAGTTATAAAAAAATAAGAGAATAAATAAAAAACAGGTTTGAAATACTATATGACAGTAAAAAAAGAATAAAGTTTAAAAGGGTGATTTCTAAAATATCCATTAAAAAAAAGTAAATCTGTTTACAGTTCTGTTTCAAATGGGTGTTGAGATGTATCCATAGATCTCTTCATTTTACTCTCAAAGTGCACCAGATTGATGCTTTTAACTTCAATATTTAAAAATAAATCTTCCCGGGGAGCTTGCCCCCCGGACCCCCCCATGTGAGGTCCACACACCACCTATAAAAATAGTACTTACCCCTGCTTACACCTATATGCCTCAAGCCGTCATTGTAACTGTCACACTGTGTATTTGCGTGGGGAGTGTTGCAGTTGAAAATTCCACTGTAGCGCCCGGTACATTAATGGGAAACCCTAAATGTTTGAGCACCCTCTATGAAACGTCAAGCTACCCCACAGCACCCCAAAATAAATATCTGAGCCTGACTATTTGTGTTGGGGGGGGGGCCCCGACATATTTTTTTCTCCAAAGGGGGGGCCTGACAGAAAAAGTTTGAGAACCACTGAGCTAAAGTGTAGATATGGCAATGAAAAACTGAAGTCACAGGCTCCTCCAACCGTGCAACATGAATATATAAAGGGCATAAACAAAACAGATAAAATAGTGCAAGAGAATGTTTTGAGATGTACAAAAATGTAAATAAAAAAGAAATAGTGCAAGAAGAGTACAAGTAAATGGAATGATATATAGATAAATAATTGGCAAGATGCAAACAGATGAATGTTTATGGATGCACTTTACAAATAATTAATTATTAATAAAACTGTCCCTGAGTCTGGTGGTTTTTGTCCTGATACTGCGGTACCGCCTGCCAGACGGCAGCAGACAGAACAGTTGCTGGGGCGGTCGGGGTCTTTGATAATCTTGTGGGCTTTCTTCCTGAGACGCTGGGAATAGAGGTCCTCCATGGATGGCAGCTCCGTCCTGGTGATGTGCTGCCGGGGTCTTTAGGAGTATATGCAAAAAAGAGCTCCTACTCTTTGTTCTGCTTTGATTGAGTTGATTAAAGGTTATAATACTACAATGTTAACTAAAAAACATGCAACATCCTGGTCAGGATGTTGATCAAATAGCATGATTATCAGAAGTGTGCCTTTGGCTGACCCCAAAGGCCACTTTTGTGCCTGTTTTATCTTGAAAATATACAATTAATAGACACTGAACTTTCGATTTCCTATTAATAGTGCTACAAATAATGAATATCTTAAATCACAACATTGTTACATGTATTTATATATAGAATGTAGAAAGCTATCTGAATAAATAACGTAACTCTCAAAAGTTACATAAATATGACTCAGATGTCCTACAATAGAACTATACAATCATGTGTCTAACAATTCGAGAGTATAGCCTACCGACATATAAAAGTATTTGGGGGAATGAAACATCTCAATGATCAAGATGACCATTCTTTGAGTCAGTGAGGATAGTTTTTCATATTGACCTGAGGATTGCTAATCAAGCTATTACAAAATATATTCCTTGCAGGTACCATACAATGGACGATTGTCTATCAAGCATAACAGAAATGGTCAATGTCAGTTTTCAATTATTTTAGTGTAAATAATAATTAATGCAAGAAGACGAAGTAGAGAAAATTACATTGCAGCAAAACCCGCGCTTTTATTTTGTAGGCCGCTGCCGCCTCACTTCCGCAGTGCCTTCATTAGCGCAGCTAGCTTGACGCAGCGGCGGAAAACCAAACGGAGGCACAGCGGATCAATTCGGAGCCACGGCGGTTGATCGGGATTATGCGGCGACACTGATTGCTGTACCGGTAAGAAACTGCGGCCTCAGGCCGCTCCAAACGAGCCCTTTGAGGGTCCGTTTGTCCTGTTTGTTGTTTTACCGCAAACCACCTAGCTTAGCGCCCGTGCTTTCCCTCCCCTCTCCCTTTGTTCGCTTGCGCCTCTTTTTTTTTGTTGCGCCGATGCGGGTTTTGTAAATACTGGCGCAATATGGCTGCCGTCTCTGCACATATCTTAACATGTTGGGGTGTTATAAACTGTTGTATGTGCTGGCCAATTAATGAGGAGGAGGGTAAACTATGACTTCTGGATAGTCATCTTCATCATCATCATCATCAGCCAAAACAAGCAGCAACAACAGTGATATCCTCAGAAACACATCACTGACACCCTGCTGCTGCAATGTTACCTGAGAATGTGCCACAGTGGGGGATGAGTTCATCTGTAGTCTCTGCACAGGTTATTACAAATGAGTGGCATAATGTTATCGATACAATGCTTCAGCAAGCACTACACTTCAATACCATACGCCAAAATATCAAGAGATGCAACGATAAGTCGACTAATCGATCCGTGGTTCCCAATATCTTTGAATGGGAACCCCTATTTTTTTCAATCTATAAACCGACTGACGCCCCCTGACTCGCATTAAGTGACATTAGGATAGTTCATATAATATTTAACACACAACCATAGCAGTAAATTACCTGCACACTGTACCCTTATTGAACTAAAACAGTGAGCGCAATAACAGCAGGAAGTTTGTAATATTAGCATTTTGGAAGAATGTTTTGCATATTGTTTAAGTTTAGGCCAACTCATTATTTAAAGTTATTTTACACCCTTTGAAATCATAGAGCCTTGTGACCCCCATTAAAGGTGGCTTCCTCTAGCAGGGGTCATTAAAGTATTATTTTTATGGAAAAAGGCCAGGGGTTGCAGTTTTAATCTCAAATGTTTAATATCATATTTAAGTTAATTGTGTTGTGTTTTGAAGTGAAAAAACTAGACACTTGAAACCAATACAATGGACTTTGAGAAACGGAGATGAACATTGTCTGTTTTTAAAATACATTTGATTTATGACAACAATGAGATTGTGTGCCAGAGATGAGATGTTATGATTGCTCATGATTGCAGGTTTGGTTTGCTTTAAAACCATCTATTACAGTAAATTAATCAATCCGCAATTATGTTGATAACCTATTTATTGTTTCAGGTAGTTTTCAAGGTAAACATGTTACTCACACCAAAAAAAATCGGCTGTTGCTTGTAGTGAAGTAAATAAAACGGGTAAATAAATGAATGATGAATAGCAAATTCCTGAAAGTAATGGCAGTTGTATTTTTCCCGCCTCACTATAGATTGGTGCAGTGAACATGTTTTCTGTTTTTGCAGACTCTCAAACCAACCTCTTAAATGTCTGCAATCAAAAGTGAATTATTGCATTTTTACAGAACACTGGTGTAATGGTGTTTGTCACATGGAGCAGCTGTCAGGAGTCCACTGCACTTCTACCTTCTCTCAGACTGAGGTCCTTCTCACAGCAGTAAAAGGCTTTAATCCAAACATCACAGTAAAGCCAGGACTGACACACCCCTCAGCCCTCAGCCCTCAAACTCACCCCGTTTACACGCCGCAGCAAAACACAGCCAAACTCACCCTGAGCACACACAAAGTCACAGCCGAAGTAAAAACAATAAGTGTGGCTTGATATTGAGTAAGAGAAAGGTTGATAAACGCTCTGAGAATGGGTCTGCAGAGAGAATTTCGCCGCGATCCCAACTGTCTGTTATCAGCCTGCAGCCAGGGAGGAGAGATCAGCAGAGTTGCCTGCACTGAGTGTGTGTGTGGATTGTTCAATTTTGACCAACCAGCGGGGTCTTAACGTAACGGCTCCGCGGACGTGACGTAACGTAACGGATCCAATGATTGGCCCATTTAGTTCCGGGTACGTGCTTGCGAAAGCCCGGAAGAATCAAATGGATGATGATGTTTCACCAAGCGGCAAACTCTGGGGAAGAGCCGGGACGCCAATGCGGAAGTGCCTCAAACTGCAGTTCATCTAGTGGCCAGTAGGAGCAGTCTGCAGAAGGGAGCAATTTCCATAGACTCCCATGTTAAAATGCCCAACTTTAGAGCAGAATTAAAACATGTTTACATCGTGGTTCAAAAAACCATATTCTCTGTATAGTTAGATCCCCCCT
This sequence comes from Notothenia rossii, assembly GCF_949606895.1. NCBI lineage: Eukaryota > Metazoa > Chordata > Actinopteri > Perciformes > Nototheniidae > Notothenia > Notothenia rossii. The sequence goes on along the minus strand of NC_136909.1, from coordinate 38,996,002 downwards.
TCATGAATATGGATTGGGGGGGGGTGAATTTTTTCTCAAGTCATCTGTTTAATTAATATTAAGCCTTAAAGCTTTTGCATAAATTAGGGCGTGGTCACTTTGATGGACATGTACATGCCTCACTGTCAGCTAACAGCAACTTGTCCACTCTGCTAGGCTACAACCATAGAGGCTACAACGTTAGTTAGTTAGTTGTAGTTACTGTACTTGACCCTTTAGCTTTAGCCGTGTTCATGGTGATTGTGCCTTTTAGGGAATATTGTTACAAATACCAGACAATTAAAATGTTGTGCTGTGCGCTTGAATGTACTAACAGAACTTCCAAGAAGTCTAAAATGATAATATTATACATGTCCCGTTCGCAGGTGTTTGTGTGCTTGGTAGCTTAGCTTGTTACTTATTAGCCAGCTAAGGACGTAACCCTTTATACTATATACATTTTAGTTTATGATTCAGCCTTGGGTAAGACTTTTATAGTCTATGGCTATGACGCCCATAATGCTAAACGGGAGCAAATGTTAATAGGGGACCCAATTATCCCAGTGGTGGCCGCCGGAGCTAACTGAGCCGCAGGGGGCTAGCTCCAGCCGGCGTCTCGGAGCTAGCCCACTGCGGCTCCGTTAGGTCCGGGGCCGGGCGGTGGAGTCCGTCATTTCTTAACGTGTGAATGACAAGCATTAAGAATAACAAAACATAGCTAATTCTCTTGCAGATTGTCTCATTTGATTATGAATGTAACGTTTATATAGGGGAACTACACTGTTAGCAGTAACTTGGTATGCATGTATTTCATGTTAGCTTAGCTTCTTAGCCTGAGCTAGCTCTGTTTAGTTCCAGTTCGGAGGCAGCAGGTCCCGCCTCGGCTCCGCCTCTTTGCCCTTATTTGTAGCAGGCGGGATTGGACTCTGACGTCGCTGTCAAGCCGTTAGTGGCCGACTCCGCCTACTAAGGGCTTCTCGGCAACTCTGCAGAATCCTATGGGTGACGTCACGGACACCATGTCCATTTATATATACAGTCTATGCTTTTCACCAACGAGGCGTTTTGGGGAGGTCTTTTCTGTGTTAGAGTTTTACTCGCTACAGGGTGTACTTTAAGGGTTTTGACTCTGCACACCGTTTACATGCAGAAAAACCTTCATAACACACAAGGGGACGGGTAATAACCGGAAAAACATGACATGGGAGCTTTAATAATCAAACAATCAAAGGCTGCAGCACTACTTGAAGTTCCGACGCCTGTTGCTGCAGACATGTTACAGTCCATGCTTGCATCAAAAGTTGAACTGAGGCAGTGTTGGTGTGCTGTAGGAATAAATCATGCTCAGTTTTTAATGTCTGAAGATGATGATGATGGTCAAATCTGCCCGTCTTCCTCCAACTCGCTGGTCCTTTTAAACGAGTGGTTCTGCAGCCTCAGTCCCGCGCTTTAATCCCTCAGATCAGATGTGTACCTCCTGCTGGGTTTCTGCCTTTAATCTTCCCGGCCTGGCTGGTCCTGGTTTGATCTCGGTTTGTTGTGAGTCAGTGCGGCCTGGTGTAGTGTTACTGCAGCGCTGCATGTGTGTGATCATGTAGCAGCAGCAGCAGGCCTGTGGTTTGTGTTGCCGTTGTGGTTGTTGTTTTGCAGCTTGCAGCTCCTTTCAGGTTATCCGTTATTTTGAAGCCGTTGATCTGGGAACATCAGGAGTGGTTCTCTGCGTTACTATCATGAGTCCTATCCTTTCCCAGTCCTGTATGTCTGTGTTGATGCTGCCAGCGTCTGTGACCTTGTGAGACAAAACATATTTGGTTATCGGGATGTTACGTTTCTGCAGATCTTCCCAAGGATCTTCCCTGTTGTTCTTCAAATGGCCTGTTTTGCACTGTGGTGACCTTTTTAATAAAGCTAATAAGCAATTTTGAATACATTTACTGAACTTCAGAGACTGGAAATATTCATTAGTTTTGGTTGTGAGAATTACTCTCAGTGACAACTTGTTAAATTGTGAGAAAATCCTCCTATGATGGCAGCTGCTTTTGTGGTTTTTACTTAGGGGCCCTATTGTGCTCATTCTCAGGTTCATATCTGTATGTAGTGTCTCTCCTGTGACATGTCTCCATGCTTTAATGTTCAAAAAGCTCTTTATTTTTCTCATACTGCCTGTGCTGCAGCACCTCTGTTCACCCTCTGTCTGAAACCAGAGCCCAGTCTGCTCTGATTGGTTAGCTGGCTGGCTCTGTTGGGATTAGTCAACGTTTCACTTCGGTTAAATGGATTCCTTGCGTCCCTCACTTGCGTCGTTTCCCTGTGACTAGTCCCTCCCATCAGGGAAGCATGAAGAGCAGAGTCCTGCATCGGGCCGGGTACCCGACGGGTGACCCGCAAAAAAGGTGATTCGTGGGTGGTATTTTTTCAAACGCTTTTTTCCGGGTTCGGTTCTGGGTAAAACAAAGATGATGCGGGTCGGGTCGCGGGTGTTTCATAATAAATATATTTAAATAATAATAATTTAGTTTAATGTTTAAATCCTCAGACCTCTCCCACGCGGGACCGAGCATAATCATAACCTCTGCAGCGCATCAACCTGCTTCTGAGTGCGCCACATTCGAAATGGCTGAGGTGAAGCTCTCTAGCGGAGAATACAGCATTTTCAATAACACTTCCTCAAGAGCGAAACCCAACGTCTGGGAGGCTTTTGGTGTAATCCCAGATGGAGAAAATAACCAACATCCCACGCTTTTTGAGCCAAATATTAATATGAATAATTGCACGTTTTCACTGCTCATATATATGCGGGTTCGGGTCGGGTTGCGGATCCTGTGCCGACGGGTTTGGTTCGGGTTGCGGAACTAATTGGCAATATGTGCGGGGGGCGGGTTCGGTATTGCACGTCGCGGGTGCGGGTCTTGAAAATCAGACCCGTGCAGGACTCTGACTAGAGACGCAAGGAAACCACAAGAAGCAGGGAAATGAGTTTTAAGATCAATGGGACGTCCTTTCCTCCGGAGCGTCACGTGAAGCGACGTCCGTTTTTGATGACGCCGCACAGCTGATCGTCTGACAGCAGCAGGATCAGTGCATGCGCTGCATCGTCCAATCAGTGAGCGATACACAGTAAGGGGGCGGGGCGAGTATCTGAGGATTTCACCGGAGGATTGTCTGGTAGTTCCTCGATTATCGCTCCTCCGTTATCACTCCTCGATCCTCGGCAATAACAACGCCGCTGGGACGCTACTCAAGATGGCGCAGACAAATCAACCTCCGGTGATACCGAGGAGCGAGGATATGAAAATAAGAGAAGTGAGACGCACCGTTAGAGATGTGGTTTCAAAATTGTTAGAAATTACAAATATTTAAACCATATTTGATTCAAAATATTCTCTGGTAGCAGTTTTGTCTGTTATCATAATAAAGAAGGTATTTCAATATGTAAGCCTGAGTAGTTATGTTAGGGGCTAGAAAGTTAGTCTGAATGTAATCAAAATCACAATATACAGGTGTTCTATCCATTCTTCAATCAAAGTGAGAACAATGACACAAAGATGCTAAATCTCTCCAATATCCTGAATCATATCACAATTGCAATATCAGTCAAATTCTAACACTTGGATATGTTTTCCAAATTGTTCTGACCTGCATGCGATAGATTTATTTAACTTTTGTTAGTCGTACAAGAAAAGCACTTTGAATACATCAACATTAACTAGGTAACTTAAGAAAGAAGTTTTCTTTAATGTCAGACGTTGTTCTAGCTTTGTGCTTGTGCAGCAATCCTTGACCTTTGACCTCTAACCCTGTGACCCTATGTGTGTTGGGAAGTTAAGTGTCTTTGTAAAACAATAATGGGGTTATCAAAAAGCTGGAGTCAAACTGGCAGTTAGGGATTCACTCCAGGTAATCTGAGATACAACGGGTGAGACTGGAGAGGGTTTTACGATCGTATTGTTTCCCCATCTTTATGGGTTTACACTGCAGCACGTCTAGAGAGGAATACGGTCCCTTCTTCAGGTTTATTTAGTGCCACCAATGTGAGCTGTTATCCCTCTCTGCCTTTGATCCGATCCCAAACAAACTGAGACATGATACAGCATTACGTCTGTGGGCAACAGCCGGAAACCATTGATAAGAAAACTCAATAGTGAGCCTTGTGAGTGTAAGGATTTTTAAATTGCATCCCTGATCTTTCATCGAGTCAGGGAAAACATGTCTGGCTGCTTAAACATGAAGTGATAGTACTGATAACTGTTGTTGTTGGGAACATTAGGGATGCACAATTGTACTAGTGCAATATCCAAATCCTAGGAAGGGAAGCACCGTGTTTGTAAAAGGCTAAATAGTTGTTCAAACTAAAAATAGCTGTTGAGCTGCAGAGATCCCCTGCCCTACAAATCGTATTCTACAAACTTAACAGATTTGTTTGGTAAAAGTCCTCTTTACAAATCACACCATGATGATATACATCAGTGGTCACAAACCTTTTTACGCCCAAGATCACCGACCTCGGCCGAGGTGAAAGTCGAGATCTACCTATTGCAAAATTGAGTGAAAAAGACGGCCCAGGCAATGCTTCCAATTTGAGGCCTTTTATATAGGCTAATTGCATCTGAATTACTGTTACAATGAAGGCTCCATAATCAGCTCACGGCATATAGGCAGGGGTAAAGTGCTATTTGGGGGCGGACCTCACCTCCTCTAGGGGGGTCCGGGGGGATGCTCGCCCGGGAAGATTTTTTTGAAAGCATCAATCTGGTGCACTTTGAGAGCAACATGAAGAGATCTATGGATACCTCTCTGAGCACCCATATGAAACAGAACTGTAAACAGATTTTCTTTTTCTTTATGGATATTTTACAAATCACTCCCCTTTTAAACTTTATTCTTGTTTTACTGCCATATAGTAGGCTATTTCATACCTGTTTTTCATTTATTCTCTTATTGTTTGTATAACTATAATGATCGTATGAAGCAGAGATGTCCCGATCCGATCACGTGATCGGGGATCGGAGCCGATCACGTGATTTTCAAAAGATCGGAATCGGGAGAAAAAAATCGGAGATGGGGATTTAAAAAAAAAAAAAAAATTGTATAAATACTTTCTTCTTTTTTTTTTATTCAATGTTACAAAACAAAAATGACCATGTTCAAGTCTTAAAGTCATCCTGAGGCCTTAGTTTTGGTTTCAAATTACACAACATCATGTATGTGTTGCTTCTTTGGGGCTTGTTTTCATAGACCTGGTTGCTTATTTCTCTCAAATCTGGCAACAGAGTGGGCAGGGCGCAGTGTCTAATTGTAGCAGTAAGCTAACGAGTACTGATAAGCTTTATTTTGTTTTGATCCAATGCTGCACAACTGAACTGATCTAATGCTGCTGTGAAAAAAAGAAGCTATATCCATGTTGGATAGAATATCCAATTTAACTAAAAAAAAAACCTTAAGGGACAACTTGAATGCTTTTTTTCCTCTTAATGCATTGAATAAAGATCGGATCGGGAAAAATCGGTATCGGCAAATTGTCAAAATCAAATGATCGGGATCGGGAGCAAAAAAAGGTGATCGGGACATCCCTAATATGAAGGTGTGCCGCGGAAATAATCTTTTGAATAATTTGTGACAAAACCGTTCTAAACACTCAGAGAGTCCTTTAGCTCACCTGAGCCCCTCAGTCTGACAGGAGAGGACTCTCCTCCAGCTTGTTGTGGAAACAGCTCCTTATGTCCGTTAGTCCAGCTAGCTAACCAGATGCTAACATCAAGGTCCCCGCTAGCACCGGTCCCTCTCTCTCCCTCTCTCCCACTCTCCCTCTCTCTATCACACTAAATGCGCTATTGCCACACACACACAGAGCCGAGCTTGAATGACACAAGCACATGTTTATTTCCATGCAACTCTCTGATTGATCTGGTGTCTTGCCTCTGTTGCGTTCACTGAACACGGGAAATTACAGTCCTGCCGTTGTCTCTTGTGTCATGATGAGGTTCACGACTGGTTGGCGACCACTGATATACATATATTAAAGATCCCATTTCATGGCCATTTCCACTGATCATAATTCCATTGTTGAGGCCTCGGGGCTCGACATTAAGGGCTGCCCGATGGCCCGGGGCCATCTAGTATTTAGCTCGGGCAATGAAGCCTCACCTGCTGGTTGCCCGATCGGGCAATCTATTATGCCAGTGTCATGCAGCTTGCGGATCCAGTAATGAGTGACCCGACAGTGAAACTAAACATATCTATAACTAGTTACGGTAGTTTGAGAGGTAATTAAAATAGCTACGTGTGATATTCTAACCTGAAGTGTGTGTTTTGTCCGCTCACCGCTGCATGTGATCATGCAGAGCTGCGTGTCGACTCGTCAGCAGCAGCTGATCTCTCTCTCCCGTCAGATTAGACTTCACTCACGTTTATGTCCATATCGATCAGATCTTGCTAGTTCTAGCTAATGATATGACTACCTGCTTATTAAAAGACACCTAAACAATAAGCGTCGCTATGCAACTGGGTGAGGCCACAAAGTATAGCGCAGCATTATGCATTTGTTTACATGCCCACCGGAACCCCGAGGCATTACCAACAGATCAACGCACAATCAACCCATACAGCACATCTCTTTCTCCACATTAAGTGTTAGACATTAGAATTGACTATTCTTGTCTGTCACATACTCTTCTTGTCTGTCACATAAGTGGCGCAACTGAAGCGGTATTGCGCTAAAGGGAAATTATTTTGAATGAAGAGATTTAGATTTGCCGGCTAACAGGAACTCTGACGTCGCCATTTTGTGTGCTTCGCGGATGCGCTCGGCTCCTCTCGACTGCTTCTCGGGTCTGCTCGGTCAGCTTCCGGATGAGGAGGCATTCGTTCGACCAACTTACAGTAGATAACATTACAAACATTTTTAACAGGGGCCATAATAGTGTAAATAACGTTTGTTTTGGCAGTTACAACTGAATGTAATGTTTTCTACTTTTTTACATCTGGGAAGGCATTTGCCTTCATCAGATGGAAAGTGTCTTGACCAACAACTTAAGTATTTCTTATAGCTATGCAGGAAATGCAAGAGAGCAAACACAAACAAGAACAAACAAACAAGTGAAATGAAGAATACAATTGAAATTGTACAATATAATATTGTGGTGGTTCATCTTATAATTCAGTCTAGAGAATGCACCAGACAGCATCGAAGGCCTGCAAAAATCTAAAGGTTCTAGGGGGAGGGGCCCAAACCCTTCGTGTGTCATTTCGTCCGTGCGTATTTTTCAGGGCAATCTCTATTGGGCTCAGGGCCATCTGTAAATTAGCTTAGATGGCCCACAGGGCAAAATCCTTAATGTCATGCACTGGGTCTACTAGAATAGATTTATGTTGTGCAATTTTCCAAAATCACTTTGGTTTCTCATACAGCATCTCTGTAAACTACGTGTATTCACTGAATTTCACTCTGCCTTTAACGGCTCGTTGTAGCTCCAATAGCTCCAGTAGCTCCAGCCCCCACCCTCCCTGTGAGCACAGTGTGCTCTGATTGGTTGGGACGTTGTGAATCGCGCTGAGCTCCGTGGAGGTGTGGTTTCCTTGTTTAGCGATACACAGCGAAACACAGCCAAACTCACCCTGAGCACACACAAAGTCACAGCCGAAGTAAAAACAATAAGTGTGGCTTGATATTGAGTAAGAAAAAGGTTGATAAACGCTGTGAGAATGGGTCTGCAGAGAGAATTTTGCCGCAATCCTAACTGTCTGTTATCAGCCTGCAGCCAGGGAGGAGAGATCAGCAGAGCTGCATGCACTGAGTGGGTGTGTGAGGAAGTCCGTGGATTGGTCAATTTGGACCAATCAGCGGGGGCTTAACGTAACGGCTCCGTGGACGTAACGTAACGGCTCCACGGATTGGTCCATTTGGTTCTGGGTAATGCATGACATCATGAGTTACCCGGAAGAATCAATGGACAGTGACGTATCTCCAACGAGGCATTTTGGGGAGGTATTTTCTGTGTTAGAGTTTTACTCGCTACAGGGTGTACTTTGAGGGTTTTGACTCTGCAGACCGTTTACATGCAGAAAAAACTTCATAACACACAAGGGGACGGGTAATAACCGGAAAAGCATGACATGGGACATTTAAAGGTAGGGTAGGTAAGAATGGAGAAACCAGCTTGAGTGCGCTCAAGTACACAACGGAAACAATTCTGCTTCTTCCTTCAGTCTTCCTTACAGAGCCCCTCCTCCAACACACACGAACGCGCACATGACCAATGAGGGCACGAGATAAGTTTGTGCACAGATGGAAGGCTGACAGGCAGGTAGGCCATCCAGTTATTTTAGCCGGGCCGGCTCAGATGATTGGTCGTGCTTTTTACAGCGCTACGGCTTCCACAGATGACATTTTTTATGTATTTATTGTCAAAGCATTTAATATATTCATTGCTATCGGGATGTTAAGAGCATTCCATGGAATATAACAAAAAGTGTTTCTGAAGGGAATTACCTACCCCACCTTTAAGTATAATTATGCTAAAAAGGATAAATTCTTCTTATATTGTAAATCATCCCAAAATGCAATACCACTGAAAAATAAGCCCAATACGTTTTTTACAATTTGTGCAGCCCAAATGAGTATGTTTTGTAACCTTTGTGTTGACTTTTTTAATTTTATTTCAGTGTGGCTTCTGAAGCGCACACAGAATAATGAATTCTACTCATAATCTTTAAAGAGGACTTGTTGTGCTTTTGGTGTTAGTGTGTTATAGGTTTTTGTGCATGTAAATGGTCTGCAAAGGATAAAATCCCTGTCTCCCCCCCCTTGAAACGCCTCAATTGGACTCCTTTGTCCCTTAACATAGTTGCATCACGATGTAACACATGCACTTCTATATGCTAGAGCTCTGACACATTGTACGTGATAGGCTAAGGGGCAGGACATCTCTAAGAAGTTGAGCAAAAGAAGCCAGCCAGCTAACCAATCAGAGCAGAGTCCATAGACACACACAAGGTTAAATCCCCTGTCTCTGGCGTGCCTGGACAAAATTATCTCTGTTATCAATTAGTAATAGAATATAGTTTTTTCAAAGGTTTGGTGCCATCTTGTATAAAGAGACATGAAAATGGTTTGAGAATAATTAATAATACGTTTAACATTCATGTCTGCTCCCCCCCCCCCCCCAGGCTGAAGACACTGACTCCTCATCGTGTCACCTGTGACGTCGCCTCAGCCTCCGGTTGTTAGTCTGTACCCGGCCTGTATGCAGCCTGTCCAGGGCCCGGCCTAATTCCTGGTGCTCCTTCTTTCCCACCACCTCCTCCCTCCTTTCCCTACCCTTCTCCCCCCCCTTGCCCCTTCCCTCTATCCTCACCCCCCCACCCCCCGCACGCCCGCCGGCCTGCTGTCCCGCAGAGCGACTCCCAGCCTTTAGCCCGGACCGGCGGCCTGGCTGGCTGCCCCCCTTACAGGTGGATGAATGAAGACCCCATTCAAGAGCCCGACGGCCCCGCGGCCCCCCCGAGCAGACGGGGGTGAGTACAAAGATCCATCAAACACTGAAAACACTAATGTCAGTTTGAAAATAACACCGATTTCTTTCAACAGTACAAAAAGAGGAAGAAGATAATCAAGGATGTCATGGAAACGATGGTCCGTTTTTCAAATTAAAACATCGTTGTGCTCATGACCTCAGAGTGTCCTTGAACGCATCACCTGTCAGTATGATGGATGCTAAATGTTTGTGCTTCTGTTTCAGGACATTCAGGCGTTTCTGCAAACATGATGAAAAAGAAGAACTCACATAAGTAAGTCTGATGAATGTAATAAAATATATATTTTTTACAATGTATTTGGAGGCCAGATATGATATAAGCTTAGGCCTGCAGTATATTGCCAAAAAATACATTTAATAACTCCATAAAACTCCAGTGATGAAATAAATCCATTTCATAACCAGTCAAGCACTTCACTGAAATCACTGATTCTCCAGTTTAGTGCTAGGGTGTCTATGTGCTGGCGTGATTTGAATTACATTATTATCACAACAATCAAGCACTTCACTGAAATCACTGATTCTCCAGTTTAGTGCTAGGGTGTCTATGTGCTGGCGTGATTTTAATTACATTATTATCACAACAATACATTTCAGGAGCAATAATTTTGAATTAGGCATATCGTTATAATTATTAGGATTGTTAATAATATCACAACACAGCAGTGCATACTGTGTTTATTTTATGTTGTTTGTTTATTTTAAGTACATTCTGAATATGTGACATTAACCAGTCCTACTATCTCTAAATATTTCTCCCCCTCCCCCCGTAGGAAACAGAGGACCAGTGTGGGTCCCAGTAAGACTATGTCTCCGCCCAGAAGGAACATAGTGGGCTGCAGGATCCAGCACATCTGGAAGGAGGGCAGTAAGTCGATTAGAATCGGGTTTTTTGCATCTGGCTGGGGGCTGGACATCCGCCCTTGAAACACTAAATGTTGCATTTGTATCTTGGCTTTTTATGATAATTGCTGGGGCTTATAGTTATTAACTGATCAAGATCAAACACATATTTTTCAAATATAAAAGTTCTCCATCGGGCTGTCAGTTGTTGTTAGGACACACGGAACAAATACAACTTGACAAAGAAACGAGCCCCAATCCAAAAGCTGTTTTATGTGAAAGAAAAAAAGAATTAAAAAAAAACCTATATAACTATGAAAACATAAAACATGTATTAGTAATTACATTACAGCAGATTAAAAAACAGTTGTATGTAAATAAAATATATAAAAAAATAAATTCTATGTTATGGTAATATGCAAATGATATTGTAAAAATAGAGGGGATAAAGGGAGTATTTGGTCTGTACAATTGTAATGTCTTTAGTCTGACAAACCTACAAACCTTGAAGAAATTCTGTTTACTGAGATTTAAAACACAATAATCTGAGACATTAGGAAATCAAACTAGAAACAATTTGTGATCCATCGGGGTCTCAGTCTTGTTGGGATGCATCTCTGAAAAGCTAATAAATGTGTGTGTGTGTTTGTTCCCTCAGGTAAGTCGTCCCAGTGGAAAGGGACGGTCCTGGACCAGGTCCCTGTGAACCCGTCTCTCTACCTGATCAAATACGACGGCTTCGACTGCATCTATGGCCTGGAGCTGTACAGTGATGAGAGGGTGGTGGGGCTGGAGGTGCTGCCCGACAGAGTGGGTGAGGAACACCGTCCATACCGCCATCAGCCTGAGGGGGGCTAACATACAGAGGTGTAAAGTACATTTACTCTCAAGTATTGTTCTTAAGTACAATATTGACATACTTGTACTTTACTTGAGTATTTCCATTTTAAGCTACTTTGTACTTATACTCCACTACAATTCAGAGGTATATCGTGTACTCCACTACATGTATTTAATACCTTTAGTTACTTTACAGATGTGGATGAATGGTGTGAAATATAATCAAATGTTGAATCAGACTTTAGTATGGAGTAAACTCAAAAGCTACCCTGCAGTATACAAAGTCATTCAAACTAGCTGCACCTTTACCAGCTTTGAGAACACTTTAATGATCAATCATTATAAAACATTTAAGAAATATTTAAAAAATCTATACAATTATTAAAAAATGAATTCACATTTGATCAAAGCAGATTGCAAAACAGTTATTTGTAAATAATAAAAGAAATAATAATAAATAAAAATGTAGCACTAATATTGCAAAACAAAGTTTGGTCTTTAAGATTTCGGATAAAATATTATTTATTTCAGAATATGAACAAGTGTTGCCTAATTCAGACGATAAATAAATGTTTATGCTTGTAAAGACAGGGTGACATACCTACGTCTCCCTGGAATACTGAGTGACAGTCTGATAGTGACCCGGCAGGCTGCGGGACAGTGGCTTCAGACGATAAACACAGCGCTGAAGCTCGAGCTGCGAACTGAGCCACTTGCTGGCAGCAGCATTTGCAACAGGCGGAGTGTGTTGTGTGTTTCCTCTGGAAATACACACACACCAAAACACTCACCAGATTTCTTCCTCACTTTCCCTCATCCGAGTAAAAATATACTAGCTTAGCCTAATCATTAGGACACATGAACCTCCTTCATCCATCTGCTGGCTGCTATGAGAGGGACAGCCAGCTAACAAGCCTCTGAAGGCCTTCCTCTCAGGATTGTTTCCTGGAAACATTCATTATGTTACGTGACATGTGTTTGCTGAATATTTGGAGATCATTGGAAAGTTAAGAATCTCCTCTTTCCAACAGTGTATATAACAAAAATATGTTTTGGGTTCGATGTGCCTGATTTTGATAGAGCAGGTCAAAATTACAAAGCATGAATCAAGCTGATGAATTTCTCTTAACTTTATTCTTGATGAATTGACCAATAGTTGCAGCTCCTAACACGGTTTAGTATTTTGATGTCCTGAGCACAGACCCCCTGATGATTTCACACTGACCCCCTCCCTGTGATTGGTTTAGCCCCGGCCCGTGTGAGCGACTCGATGCTGGCGGAGACGATGATCGGCAAAGCGGTGGAGCACATGTTTGAGACGGAGGACGGGCCGAAGGAGGAGTGGAGGGGGATGGTGCTGGCCCGCGCTCCCATCATGACCGCCTGGTTCTACATCACCTACGAGAAGGACCCCGTGCTCTACATGTACCAGCTGCTGGACGACTACAAGGAGGGAGACCTGCGCATCATGCCCGACTCCAGTGAGTGGAAGCTGGTTCTACTGGACCAGTGGTCAGCCCTTCAGCTCCATAACTTCACTGAGTAGTAGTCTAGTTACCAGCATAGTGCACCACGGAAATGAGGATACCCCAAAGTTTGATGTTAGGAATGTATAGTACGGGTCCCCAGAGAAACTGCTGGAAGCGAACTTGCATGTGTTGGGCGATTTGCTAAATTAGCATAAGTTGCGTTAATTAGCATTAGTGGCATTATAGCTTTTGTGGACAATAGTCAAATAAAAATAGTTTGGACAGTTTTTGGGTGGTTTTGGTGTTTATTGAGTCCATTTCTGACCTTTTTCAAGATAAATTGCAGTATTAACCAGAAAAGTTGCCATATTTTTACTTTTTGTTTTGTTGCGACCATTGGATATAGAGAGCGCAAGATGAAAATTATTATCTCTACCGGGACAATTATTTTTCTAATAAATAAACAATCTGTCCAGTCAAGTTAAAATCTAAATTATTCAAAACCAGGCCCTGGGGACTACAAATATGGCAATCTTCTGGTTAAAACCGCCATTTTTGAAGCTGAACATTTCAGAAATATCAGAAGGTATCTGCAATACCCTCAAAACCACTCCAACATTGTCCAAATCAGCAAAGTCTTTTTTTTTAGCTATTGTCCACATAAGCTATAATGCTAATTAGCGCAAAATGTGCTTAATGTGTAAATGGCCCAACATATGCAAGTTAGCATCCGGCAGTTTCTATGTGCTGGGGACCCGTAATATACTTTTCTAACATAAAACTTTGGGCTACTCAACATTTCCGGTTTCAGCAACAGCTTTGATGGGACTTACACTTGGCCAACCGCAGACATGCAAACATAGAGCGAAACCACGTTAAACACTAACCACTTTATGGTAATTATGTTTTGTTCAGCAGGATAATCAGTGGTGTAGTGGGGATTTTTTTACTGGGGGGACGCTATTTTAATTAGGTCATCCCAAACAATGCCACATAAGTGCCCACGCGCGCAGTGCACTCACAAAACGGGCAGACAGGTCCACAGAAACTACCGGTATGCTTAGTCCTACTTTAGTTACTGTACTGCAAAAAGCAGACGGCGCTGCGCTCAACACACACAGACTCAAAACCATGGACACACTGTCACATAGACAATTTATAGGCCTAAGTTTCATAAGCTACAGTATTGCAATTAAGCAGACAGCGCTGCTTCTCTCTCTCTCACTCCATCTCCACTTCAAAATCTATTTAAAACTCATAACAAACAAACACAATTCCCAAAGTTTTCCTGAAATTAACTTATTAATTAAACGAAACAAAAAATATAGCCTATTTATGCAAACAACGTTGAATCTGGACTTGAAATGATTCTGATTAGGCCTAGCCTACATTGCAAATAAGCAGACAGCGCTGCTTCTCTCTCTCTCTCTCTCTCTCTCTCCACTTTCAAAATCTATTTAAAACTCATAACAAACAAACAAAATTCCCAAAGTTGTCCTGAAATTAACTTATTAAATAAACGAAACGAAAAAAATATAGCCTACTTATGCAAACAACATTGAATCTGGACTTGAAATTATTCTGATTAAGCCTAGCCTACATTGCAAATAAGCAGACAGCGCTGCTTCACACACACAGCCACACATACACACGTGTACACTCACACACACACTATAAAGAAACAGTGTTACTCACAGTAGTTGAAGTCAGTCAGAGGAAACGCCACAGTGGGTCTGGATCCTTGCGAGATTCGGCTGTAGCCTGTCGTGATCTCTTGTCTTCAGCTGAGCGATGTCGTCGCAGCAAAGTTGTCACATATCCTGTCGGATCCCACTGGGTTAGAGGTGGACCATGTAGCTTGATGAACATCAAGGTGGATACCCGTTCAATCAGCAACCTTTTTCGCGTTGGGGTGATGATCAGATTCATCTGGCTGAATCCTCTTACACATTCTGCCGTGCTGCATGGTATGAGTCTAGTGCAGTTCATCAAGGGCCTGAGCTCGGCAGGTGTAGCATCGTCCACAGTGCTCTCGACAAAGTCTCGGAATGCATTTATTACGCTTACTGTCGGCAGCCTGAGTCGTTGGCACAGTTCACTCACTTGCACCTCTCCATAGCCAGGCGGCATGGTCTGAGCTGGTGGCCAGTTGTCGCGTTCCAGGACTTTTAGTTGAGCGAGCAAGTGAACATAGTCTGAGTCCGACTGGGCCTGCGAGGCTGCTCCACGAGATGATGCAGTAGTGAACATTCTATGGCTAAGGTTGTTGCTTAGACTCCGAATAAATTGTTGACACTGCTGATGCCGACAGCCCCGCTCCTGCCGCCCGCTTGCAGCAGAACACACTTGAATGTGTGCGAATGGAGACGCCTGGACACGTCTACGAGCAGCAAACCTTCAACAAAGATTGCAAAATGGGTGGCAACAGCTTGCAGGCCAATTAACATTGTGGAGGAGGAGGGGCTGCGTGATATAATTCGGGTCGCATCCAACGAATTTCCTTCCAGAGCCACCACTGTGTCAAAAATACACAACTTGTATGAAGTCCAAAAAGCGAAAGTAGAGGAGGATTTAAGAAAGACTCACCGGAGACTATTGGACTTCACTCAGTAATGACAGTTACCTCGGGGTCACAGCGCATTATTTTGACCCACAGTGGGAACTTCAGTCTCATGCTTTGACAGTTATGAAAACAGAGGAGCGGCATTTCGCCGACAACTGCGCCGACAGACACAAACACACACACACACACACACACACACACACACACACACACACACACACACACACACACACACACACACACTTGAATTGAGGTGAATATTTGTAATGTTCAGAGATTGTTGTGTTTAATATTCATGAGAATTTTTGTCATTGTTCAAATGATAATAAGCAAACATTTGCATAAAGCATATTTGTCCTCTAATATGTTGATAAGAGTATTAAAAACTTGAATAATATCCCTCTAAGGAACATTTAGAACAGATAAAAAATGTGCGATTAATTTGCAATTAATCGCGATTAACTATGGACAATCATGCGATTAATCGCAATTTAATATTTTAATCGACTGACAGCCCTAATATATATATATATATATATATATATATATATATATATATATATATATATATATATATATATACACGTTTTCTGGAAACATAGAAGCTTCGGCCATTCCCCAGTGGGTTTTTCCTGACTTATTTTGTCGTAAAAACAAACGTGAACATTTCTTTGAAAGCTTGTGTTAACCACAGACCATATTTTAGGCATTTTACCACAAACTCACTAAAATTAAACATTGACTCCTATCATTTACTCCCTCTCCCTCTGTAGGTGACACGGTGGCGGCAGAGCGGGAGCCCGGCGAGGTAGTGGACAGTCTGGTGGGCAAACAGGTGGAGTACGCCAAAGAGGACGGAGGCAAGCGCTCGGGCATGGTCATCCACCAGGTGGAGGCCAAGCCCTCCGTCTACTTCATAAAGTTCGACGACGACTTCCACATCTACGTCTACGACCTGGTCAAGACCTCCTAAGACCAGAAGACCCGGTCCAGGATCGGGACCCCATAAAAGACTTACTGAGACCTGCCTAGACCCTCCGAAAAACAAAACAAAACTCCCCAGTGAAGAACAAGTGATTTGAAACAGCCATCTGGGACGGATGATATCATTCATAGCGCTTGCTTTCATGGAACGCCTTCAACACAAGAAAAATACTTCATTATGGAACCCCCCCCCCCAAGACAGGAGAACCACCACCTGCTCCACCTGTATTCAATGATATATCCATCATCATCAGTGTCCAGATGTTAAGTTCCATTAGGATTCTTCAAGACACAAAATGGTTTGATTACCCAAAATAAGACCAAGTTATTTGACATAATAGATTTTAAATTTTTGAATATTAGTAGCAATACTTAACGAATCAGAAAACAAATTTTCTCCAAGCTGATAGGACCCAATCTTGAGATCTTCCTAGCGAACAGGAAACGTCCCCCATCGCATTATCCTCCCCTCCAGAGTGGCAGCAGGTCTGAAACTATTTAAGTAAACGGAACCCCCCTCTCCTGAAACCTTGTCAGAACGCTTGTTGGGGGGGCAGACCGGTCTGCCGTGGTTAATGAAGGGTTGGGACTTCAGGAAGAAAGAAACCTAGAGATGAAGTGAAAGCTGAACCATCGTCTCCATTTGTGTGTATCCAAGGTCAACGGTGACTGGGTTTCAATTAGAGGAAGAACTCATCTCCAATTAGCATTTTACTGATCCCCCCCCCACTGAAAGAGTGGAATAAAGTCTGAAGCGCACCGTGGAGAAAACAGAGAATGCGGACTACTTTCTGTTTCCATCCGTTCACCATTTGTGTTGATGCCGATGCCTTCATTACCCATAATGACTTGAGGTTTCAGCAGGAGAGGGTGTGTTGATCCGGCTTCATCGGTAAGCATCGTTAGCTGTCCTCTGGTCAGCCGATTCTCACTGGAAGCGCTTGTGGTCGCCGCACAGATTAAGTTTTCAGTGGGAGTGCTAATGATGCTAACGAGCTAATTCCATGAGTCCTAGGCCCTGGATAACGAGGGTGATGCTGAAACATGTTCACACAAACGTTTCATGGATTCTGCTGAGAATAAGTTCAGGTCACACAAAGAAAGGTGAGATGAGAAGATAGATATCAGTTATTGATACGTCCAGGGTGTGTTGAGGGTAACACTATACTTAAAACTCATATTCAACACTTTAATAAATACGTAATAAATGGTTTATAGCACACTACAAAGTATTAAGTAAATAAAAATGAAGAAGCAATGAAAATAAGTTTTTCACTAATTTATTAAACAACACTGAGATTATAACTAAATGATAGTGTGTTATGAACCATTTTTGTACATATTTATTTGGAACTTTTAAGGTGCTTATCTGTGAGCAAAGAATGTTTGAATGAGTGGCTTCGCTTGGACGTCTGATGCTGTATTGATCCGTTCCGATCAGTCAGTCCTGACTGAGGAGAAAACTAGCAGTGGCTATACCCCGCCCCCTGTGTGCGGCGCTGTTCTCTGATTGGCTGGACTCAAGCACAGATGTGCTTTGCTACGGACCAAACCGATCCAGTGTTCATCTGTTAAAAGTTGATTTGTATGTTTTTATAAAAAAATCTTTCCCGTTCTTATCTCTTCTTCTGCTTTAATATCGGCGCCCTGTATCGTTTTAACTCTTTGTTTATATGTTGATATGAGCCGGCACATACGGACCGCCTTGTTTCCTCTGTATATTATCTGTTCATTTGTTTCACGTCTTCTGTTCTGTGTGCACTGTATATTACCCAGTTAGCTGTAGGAAGTTTCAATTTCAACCAACATGACTGAAGTTGTCCCGACTGCACTCCACTAGATCTGGTTGATATGTAGGATTATTATTATTATTGTTTATCTTTGCTGACTGACAAATCTCTCCTTTATGTAGTGTTGGGGATTTCCACCTTTGCAATCAGTTCCAGCTCCCTGTAGAGTGGTGCAGTCCTAAACCCTGGGAATGATTCAGCGTTTAACAACTTCCAGTTCCATTTGGTTTCAGCGTTCTCTTGGTTACATGCTTGGAGAAAGGTCTGTGCTAAACACAAGTTTAGGAGTTTCACGTTTTCTTCTACCACCATAAAGTGCGTCCTTGTGAACTTCTGAAGTTTTTACATCATAAAAGCAGCGTTTGCTTAACAATTGAAGCTACTAAACATCATTGCGCCAAACATAACTCGCCTTTAGCTTAGCAGTGGTGATGCGAGGACAGGTTTATTTATAGCCTAGCCTTAGCATTTACAAATACTATAGTATAAGTGCTGTTAAAATGTGGAGATTATCCTGCGGAACTAAACGGGTGTTTGCCACAGATCTTATTTTCCCATTGGATTTTTGTCGAGGAAGCCCTTGTGATGCTAACTTCCTGGTTGGCCAACAAAATACACTGAATGCACCGCTCTATACAAATGTTCCCTTTTTCTTTTACGGTTCAGTCAGGGGTTTTGGAAGATCTCGCAGAATCCTCTGCTCTTAGCTCCTCCCAACAAGAACCCCACTCCCCCATTAGCATTAAACAGCCATGTTGCCTGATCCATGTCTCCTGAAGGGACTCGAACATCAGTTTGAAAGAACATGGATGTCACAACGTTTTGTTCATTTGTTTTTATTCTCGAACCTGCGTTGCTGTTCTGAAATCTGCCGTTTGATATTGTGCAATGTGTTTCACCGTTCTGATACTAGTCCATGGAGACTCCTGAAGTGAACGTTCCTTCTCCAGTCTTTGGTAACGTAAATACGATACGCTTTGTGGAACACACACAACACACAATCTGCAGCCTCTTTGTTCAGGAGCCGACACGCTGTTTGTATTTTGTGTGTGTGTGTGTGTGTGTGTGTGTGTGTGTGTGTGTGTGTGTGTGTGTGTGTGTGTGTGTGTGTGTGTGTGTGTGTGTGTGTGTGTGTGTGTGTGTGTGTGTGTGTGTGTGTGTGTGTGTGTGTGTGTGTGTGTGTGTGTGTGTGTGTGTGTTCAGAGCAGTGTTGTTTTTGCATGCATGCATAGCTCAGTGTAAATCGATGTGAGTTGCATGTCTGTGTAGTTTTCAGTTGTTCGGCTGACTTTTGTCTGTTGTGGCTTTTTTTTTTTTTGTGCCTTTGTTTTGATTTCTGTTTTTTCTTTGCCCGTTTCTTTTTGTACTATGTGTCCCAGAGGCTACTGCTGCTGTTTTTTGGGGGTTATTGAACATAAAATAGAAAAACAAAGAAAATCCTCCTTGAAACAGAGCTGACAACAGTGTGTGTGAATTCTGTTTCTGTGTGGAGTGTCCCCTTTAAACAGTGCCAACTACAGATTCCAGTGTTGTACAGAAGCTCACAATATTTACTAAAATAAACCATTTCTCTGTTTTTTCAATCACCAGCCTGTCACTTTCTTTATGTTTTTACACTTGAATTTGATGAAAGAGACGTCACAACAAGAAGTATGAATGTAGACCGGTAAGGGCAAAGAACAACCAATATATATATTGGTGGAAAGAAAAATGAATCAATTTAAATTAAAAGTGACATTAACTATGGTAAGAAACTTAAATAAGTGTGTTGTGTTTTTAAAAAAAAACTAAAATCCCATATATATTAATAATTATTATAATACACTTTAGTTGAAAAGCAAACTTTAAAAACATAATCTCAAGATGCTTCACAGTTCAATGAGTGTTAAAGAGTTAAGAATGATCTATAAACATGAAAGAAGCAGGACATGCAGAACTAGGGAGTTTAGTTTAAACACAGAGCATATAAGGTACAAAAGAAAACTATGTATATAAATACAACAGAGTAGTAATAGTATAATAATATAATAGTAATAAGATATTCCATCCTGTAGAATTTCTTTAAAGGTGCAATGTATATAATACAACATTTAGAAAAACTAATGTAATTATAATAATAATGATTAAGATTCAAGACTTTATTTTATTAAAGTCCAAAATAATAAAATGTGGCAGTCTTCCAATTACAGTGTATGTGAAAAACAGAGTTATTATTGATCACTTGAATAAAACAATATTCAGGACTGCAATGAAATATAATTTTCATTCAGGTTAAAAAAAATCCTCAAGTTAATATAAAGGTAGAAGGCAATTCCATGAAAAGGATAAGACATGATTAAATGATGTGCTTGCATTGAAAAAAAGCTTTTTTCAAAAGCTTTCGACATGTGATTTAAACATGACTCTAAAAGAAATGAAATAAATTAACATAACACATTTGAAATAATAATAATTATTTGCATTTGTATTGAAAACCCACAGTTACTTTTGTTTATATACACGAACATCATAGGGTGCAGTTGCCCTTCCACACCACTGGATGTCGCTGTTGCTTCATTTTACAGTTTGCACTCCCACAATGCACCTCTCAAGATAGCTTATAAGACTTTGCCTTTCTAGCTGTTAAATACAAATATAAACACACAGGTGGGTTTTACACTGTTTTCTATTTGTAACCTGAGATGATCTAAGGCACGTATTCTAATATTGAATACTTCAAATTTGACACCGTGAGTCAGGGAGCCAGAGAAGAGAAACACTTTGCCTCAGCGCCACGTTGGCCATGTGATCTTTCTGGTTCATGAGTGTGATGATTGGTGATCTCACGGTCCATCCGTGATAGGTGCAGCCCAACCTTGTTACGCACTGCACCTTAGCCCTTCTGATCCTGAACCAGGAGTCACATACACAGCAAGCTGTTGGTGTTGTGTCAGAAAGTCAATGCCACTGAAAAGTTAAGATGACAATAATGTTTTTGTTCAGTGTGAAATAATTTAGAATTGTTCCCCTTTTAAAATATATGGTTTGAAATACTATTATAGAGGGCAACTAATTTCACATTTGGATGTCGTTTTCATTCCAGCTCTGCAAGATGATCAATAACTTATTTAATGTTTCAGGGGTGTCAAGCTCAAGGCCCGGGGACCAAATCCGGTCCGCAACTAAATTTGATGTGGCCCGCAAGAGCTTGCAAAGAATATAATACGTTTATTATACGGTTACATGCCACTTTACAGAAGCAAGTTGCCCATGAACTTCATGTCCCACAATGCATCTCGTTTTGTGACATGTGCACTGAAGAAACTTGCAATTATTTGCCCTGGACTTCTGCTTTCAGACGTTATTATCCTATCCGATAATAATCCAAGTCAGAGGCAATAATGTCATATAATACATTATTTTATATATATTATATATTTATATTTGTATATTTATATAGTTACCACCGACCCTTTGCTAATGTGTCCCGCGATGAAATTGAGTTTGACACCCCTGGTTTAAAGGCTATAGTTAATCATGAACTATCAGAATACGGGTTATTTCTATGTAATCTATTAAAAACAATATATAATTAATATGTAGCGATAGACATAATGTATTTTTCCTAACCAGCCTTTATGATATAAAGTTTATGTCATACCTAACTCAATACATGATTTCTTATTTCAGTACTCTTTAGAACAGTGGTCACCAACCTTTTTAAGCCCAAGATCATCGACCTCGGCCTAAGTGAAAGGCGAGATCTACCTATTGCAGAATTGAGTGAAAAAGACGGCCCAGACAATGCTTCCAATTTGAGGCCTTTTATATAGGCTAATTGCATCTGAATTACTGTTACAATGAAGGCTCCATAATCAGCTCACGGCATATAGGCAGGGGTAAAGTGCTATTGGGGGGCGGACCTCACCTCCTCTAGGGGGGTCCGGGGGGATGCTCCCCCGGGAAGATTTTTTTTTAAATATTGAAGTTGAAAGCATCAATCTGGTGCATTTTGAGAGCAACATGAAGAGATCTATGGATACCTCTCCACGCACCCATATGAAACAGAACTGTAAACAGATTTTCTTTTTCTTTATCGATATTTTACAAATCACTCCCCTTTTTACATTACATTACATTACTTTTAAACTGTATTCTTGTTTTACTGCCATAGAGTAGGCTATTTCATACCTGGTTTTCATTTATTCTCTTATTGTTTGTATAACTATAATGATCATATGAAGGTGTGCCGCGTAAATAATCTTTTGAATAATTTGTGACAACCGTTCTAAACACTCAGGGTCCTTTAGCTCACCTGAGCCCCTCTGTCTGACAGGAGAGGACTGTCCTCCAGCTTGTTGTGGAAAACGCTCCTTATGTCCGTTAGTGCAGCTAGCTAACCAGATGCTAACATCACGGTCCCTACTAGCACCGGTCCCTCTCTCTCCCTCTCTCCCTCTCTCTCTCCCTCTCTATCACACTAAATGCGCTATTGCCACACACACACAGAGCCGAGCTTTAATGACACAAGCACACGTGTATTTCCATGCAACTCTCTGATTGGTCTGGTGTCTTGCCTCTGTTGCGTTCACTGAACACGGGAAATTACAGTCCTGCCGTTGTCTCTTGTGTCATGATGAGGTTCACGTAAAGCACGGTTAATGTATTATATTATTGAGGTGTCTCAAATATACGTCAATCAAGTGGCACCTGCTAACGGGGTGGTGGATGATAGGTTTACATCTAAAAACGTATTTTTCAAACATTATTATTTTTATTTTATTTTTCTTTCTTTTGTTACTTTTTTTTTTAACGGTCCGCGATCTACCCGCACCACACTCTTGATCGACCGGTCGATCGAGATCGACTGGTTGGCGACCACTGCTTTAGAACATATAGACAGTGGCGGTTCTATACCAAATTGACTGGGGGGGCCACTGGGGGGCCAGTTATTTTCTGAAGGGGGCACAATAAATGCAAGACGAAAAAGAGAACTAGACAGTATGAAGTAATTGCGCATAAGAAAACAATGCAATACAGTTATTGGTATTTGTTTCAGTAAACTTATGTATTTCAGATATATCTTATAGTTATTACTGTTAGCTTCAGCTTAAGTTATAGTACAATTTTTTGCACTAACACCATATCATATTTATATAAAAATAAAGGCAATGAACAGTTACATCTCTACTTTACATCTACAATTACACGGATACAATAGTTTCACCTTCAATTATCGTGGTAGTCTCTCGAAACGTAGGTTTCAATCAGTCTTTCTTGGATGCAACAGCCTCTGATGATCCGAGATGAAAAGTGTTTGTTTTTCGCGCGCTTCAGCCGGACAGTGAAAGTGAGTGCACCGCTCTAATGGGTCCGACTAGAATGACGAATAACGTTAGTTCCGCCTATTCCGTCATTCAATAAATCGTGTAATAAATCATACATTTTTCATATTTTTCATTTTTTTCACTTTTCATTTTTAGGGGGGCCATAGGGGGGTCAGAGGTCAGTGTTAGGGGGCACTGGCCCCCCCTGACCCCCCCCCCTAGAACCGCCCCTGCATATAGATAACATCTTTCATGTTCAATTGCTGAAATAATAATAAAATAAATGGGCTATTGTGCAGTATATTGATGTCATCACTTATGTACTTTTACTTAAGTACAATTTTGAATGCAGGACTCGCAGATCTGAGTACTGTTTGTACTAGTGATGTTACGTATTGCGCCGAGGCTTCGGAGCGTGTGTCGAGTAATCCCCGAAACTTTTTGTGAAGCATGAATCGAGGCTTGTATAGTTTTGGGCCAGTGACGTCATCGATGACAAACGAAGCCTCGCTGTCTTTCGATACCACGTGACTGCTTCAGGAAGCGATTCAGGTCGGTTGAACCGTTGAACCACAACGCTCATATTACCCATGGTGACATAATAAGAACCATATTACCCCTCCTGTACCCGGGCCCGCTGGTGACACGATGGAATTAAAAGAGCTCAGAACCTCACTTATATACTGTAGAGGTCGGAACATGTCATAAGTATAAATAGATACAAGCATAAATAAATGTAGGAATAAAAACATGAATAAATAAATGAATAAATACAGGAATAAATATCTTACAGTGTTTTCACCGATGCTCTGGCTCAGCTGGAAAGCAGTTGACTCACGGGCGTAGGGTCCCTGGTTCAACGACTCGTCAATACATATTTTTTGTAGTTTATAAAAGCTACAGCTAAATGAGATAATGTAGTTAATAAATGTATTCTTTGATATGGTTTAGCCTTTCTAAGGCTACAACATGGTTAAGTTTATGAATATTACTAAGGAATACAAATCCCTCTTTGCAATGTTTACCAGCCTCCTTAGGCTTTTCAATCACAATCAACTGGAATAAAAACAATATTGTTAACATGAACATATGATTTTATGTCCGTTGTTTAGAGTTATTCTAAGGCTTTACTCATTGGGAATTCGGTATGAGATAGAGCCACACTGTTGAGATGTCCAATCTGCCTGTTTTACACACTTTGACCAACAGGGGGTTTGTGTTCAAATGAAGCCCATGATGAAGCCTCATGAGATGAACCCTTTTGCGAACCAATTGGCTGGAAAGCTTCAAAGCTTCATAAGGCTTCATCTCGCCATCACTAGTTTGTACCACTGCCCTGGCCCTGACGACCATTAAGTGATATGTATATTTATAATCAATGCATGAAAATAATGCAATAAACTGCTCCGTTCACTTAGCTGTTGAATACACCAACAAACACAAAGGCTTAGTCTATAGTGTTTTGTCTGTGTGGAGATGACAGATACATGAATATGAAATGTAGAGTATTAGATTGTGACACCGTCAGTCAGAGAGCTGGAGAGGAGGGACAGAGAGCCTCATGGCAGGTTCACACTGTGATCTTTCTGGTTCATGAAATTGATGAATGGTGCGTCCATGGTCCATCCGTGACAGGTGCAGACCTCCCCTTGTTACGCTCTGCGTCTCAGCCCTTCTGATCCTGACCCAGGAGTCACAACAACAGCAAACTGCTAGTGTTAGAAACTAAATGTCATCATTTCATCCAGGTGATCCATGTCGAGTACCTTGTCACTGAGAAATAAGAAAACACTGCTTTTGTCTTCTGTTGAAAATAGAGTGTCCATTAACTTCTCACCTGTTTACATGTCGTATTTAAAGTAGGCCTACTATTACAGTATAACCAGAGCCGTCCCTGGCCAACATGAGGCCTCACGCAAAGTTATATGATGAGGCCCTCTGTTTCGCGAGCGTCGACGGGGGGGGGGGGGGGGGGCGGGGGATGCTGGAGCCTCGCAGTGGGGAAACCGTACCGCGCCACATTAATTGCGCCGCATAAGCGCATAGGTGCGCCGCATTTTCGGCTCAGTTGAGGCACCCCTCCGCAAGGTGAGGCCCCATCCGCAAGAACATGTTTCATTTTTAATGGCTAGTTAATAATGAACTATCAGAATCTGGGTTATTACTGAGTTAATATGTCAAAAATAATAATAAAACAATGTAATGTGTAGATATGGAAGTAGAGACAGTTAATGAAATGCATAACTCTTAACCCTCGAAACATTCATTCTTATTTCAGCACCTTTTGAAAGGACATATTTCATTTTTAAATACTTAAATAATAATAAGATGTTAACAATTGAGGCCGTTTTGATGGCATCAGTTCCACCCTTTTTTATTTATTAAAGGACTCTTTTATCATCAAGTACTGACAACTCATGGATGGTGGAAAGTAACAACGTACTTTTACTTAGCCTAGGTACAAGTTTGAGGGACTTGTACTTCATTTTTGTATTTTAATTTGATTCATACCTATTACATTTTGGAAACAAATATTGTACTTTTTACTCCACTGCATTTCATTTGCTGCTGTAGTTACTTTACAGATTCAGATTAGTATAGTAGGTGCGCCGCATTTTCGGCCCAGTTGAGGCACCCTCCGCAAGGTGAGGCCCCATCCGCGAGGTGAGGCCCCCTCCGCGAAGTGAGGGCCCCTCCGCGAGGTGAGGCCCCCTCCGCAAGGTGAGGCTGCTATTTGCTTTAATTTGCTGCTTTAGTTACTTTACAGATTCAGATTATTATAGTTAATATAAAATATAA
Source organism: Notothenia rossii (assembly GCF_949606895.1). Classification (NCBI taxonomy): domain Eukaryota; kingdom Metazoa; phylum Chordata; class Actinopteri; order Perciformes; family Nototheniidae; genus Notothenia; species Notothenia rossii. The sequence continues at coordinate 38,969,896 of NC_136909.1, read as the reverse complement.
AGTCATTTTGAATGCAGGACGTTTACCTGTAACAGATCTGAGTACTGTTTGTACCACTGCCCGGGCCCTGACGACCATTAAGTGACATATTTGATGGATATGTATATTTATAATCAATGCATGAAAACAATGCAATAAACTGCTCAGTTCACTTAGCTGTTGAATATCTACAAACACAAAGGCTTAGTCTATAGTGTTTTGTCTTTGTGGAGATGACAGATACATGAATATGAAATGTGGAGTATTAGATTGTGACACCGTCAGTCAGAGAGCTGGAGAGGAGGGACAGATTGCCTCAGGGCAGGTTCACACTGTGATCTTTCTGGTTCATGAAAGTGATGAATGGTGCGTTCATCATGGTCCATCCATGACAGGTGCAGCATTACCCTTGTTACGCTCTGCGCCTAAGCCCTTCTGATCCTGAACCAGGGGGGGAAATTATAGTGATCGGTGTTATTTTAATAACCAAACTTCAAGAGCCGTGGTCTTAAGTTATTGCATTTATAAAGTTTAAGTGGAATAGGGATAACAATAAAAGTATCTACAGTATATATCCAAATATAGCCTATGTTTGGAAAGTTGTACGAACAAACTCAAACTAAATAGTACTTATGGACATTATTTTCCATTTACAAGAAATATAGTAGGCTACCAGAAAGAAATATTTCACAGTTAGGTGGCAAATGGCGATCCATACAAATGGCGGTTAGACTTCTTTGAGACAATCCGGTCTACTGCCAGAGGAGGCAGCAATGCGACATGACCGGCTGCCGTGACGCACTAACGAAGAAGAAGAGATATCCCCCATGATCGTCCATGTGGCTCCTTCTGAGACAGAGAAATTCAATGATAGCTTAACATCAACTTAATCAATATAATAAAACCAACAGCAGTGGTGGTGGTGAAGCTGTCAGCAGCTCCGCGGGGAACTCAAGATGCAATGCGACGACGTAAGTTTGTTTCATCAGATTTAAAGCTCCTCATGTGCTAGGCTAGGTCTTCATGCTAACCGGCAGCAATTTAAAAACGGATACATATATTTATTTTATTATAAATAATAATAGTTTAGTGCCTACGTTAGCTATTTAACATATGGGGGTGAAAAGGTAGTGTTTAACAGTATTTGAGACACTTTGACACTAAGCTAGGGGAACCCATTATTTTGTATGTAAAATGTGACACCAACCCATGTGGTAAAAAGTATATTTCCAGGTTGTCTTGCTTTTATGTACAATTGCAGTGGTTTTAAAACGTGTATAGATCCCCCTTTTGGTAGAGTCGTATTTGAATTTATCTCGGCAACATTTAACAACTGGAATCATAGGAATTACATTTTAAGTATCTCCTGAGCTTGTTAGTATATGGACATTGTGGCATGAATAGTATTTGAGGCAGTCAATATACTAGTTGTATGTCCAATGTCACGCCAAACTCCATTATAAAAAGGTTTTCGTCTAGCTTCTCTGTAAACTTGCAGATTTGTCAGAACATGAGTCGACACACACATTAAGAATGACATTATATTTTATTATTATCTTATATTTATTTACAGTACATCTTTGAAAAGTACAGTATATTATCATTATGTTTCCCTTTCCTTAGTTTCCCAGCAGAAAGCGTTTACAGATAGATTTTTTTGCTTTGAAAATATTTTTTATTCATAATATTAAAATATAGTCTCTGGTTGTCAGCTCATAGAGTCCTGTTGTGAAACCGGAAATGTAGATTTTATCTACGTTTTATGATAGAAATGTATGGTTGGGGTCCCCAGCACATTGAAACTGCTGGATGTTAACATGTCTTTGTTGGGCAATTTGTACAATAAGCATAACACTGTTAGACTGTCACAGAAGTAATGTCTGATGATCTCCTAATAGTGTATATTTTTTCTGTAGTTATTGACATTGTAGCTCAGCATAGTTTAAACGAAGCATTGCATACCCTTCCCTCGTCTAACGTGGTTAGCCTAGCCACCTTAAGCCTATCAATGACAGAAATGTAGCGAACTGACTACCTTTAATAAGTTTATTAGTACAACAAGATTATATAAAGATGCACTTTGTGGAATATTAACCAGGGAGTATGTGATTGCGTTTTAATTATATTAGAAGTATATTTTAGTTTTGCATACACACATTTGCAGAGATGAATCCCACACAACATTTGGATAGTGTGTGATGCTGTGACCAGAAGAGCGTTGAGAGCTTTTTTTAAAAAAAAGTAACACGAAATAATTAATATTTGGTGAACACTTAAGCTGTAGCAAATAAAAAGGCTCCTAGTATATGACTGTAATGTTTTGAATCTGCTTCCTGCAGGTAATCTGGGACATTATCGGGAACAAACAGTTCTGCTCCTTCAAAGTCAAGTAAGTCTGAATCTTAATCTGCTCAAATTCATGAATTGAATAGATAGTTGTGCAGCTAGTTGATGAATTTGTCACTACTTCAAGTCTCCATCTCTTTTTTGACTTACAATTGATGAAACGAATTGGACCTATGTGCCTAAATGCAACAGTGTTAACTGCACTGATAAAATCTTGTCTCCTCTTTCTGTCCAGGACCAAGAGTCAGAGCTTCTGTCGAAATGAATACAACATCACAGGGCTGTGCAACCGCTCGTCCTGCCCGCTGTCCAACAGTCAGTACGCCACGATCAGGGAGGAGAAAGGTAAACCCGTCATACACTTCCACTTTAAAGGGGCCTATTCTGTTCAGTGTTTCCCCTACCATTGTCTTGGCGGGGCGCTGCGCCCTTTTTTATTATTTAAAAAAAAAAAATGCAACTGAAGTAATCTATCTACGGTCACATTGAACATGTGCTCTTTTATTAAATAAACTAAACGCCTATGTTATTTATCCAATGTGCATGTTTCAGTGTCCACTGCCTTGCATATTCACATTCTCCCTCCGCTCTGCTCCCCCCCCCCCCCCCACACACACACACACACACACACACGCGAATGCACACACACTCACAATCAGAGACAAGAGCGGAGGAAAGGAGGAGAACAACAGCTCTGCTGTCTGCCCGTTTGTGTGTCCCCCCAGTTTCAAATTCGTTTATTATTATTGTTTAACCGCAAGCCGTTATCGTCACGGGAGAAGGACACAAACAGCCTGCCCAGGTGGACGCGCACGAACGCGACAACGAACGTAGCGTGCGCATTCTAAAAATAGCTCACAGATGGTGAGCAGGTACCGCGGTTTTGAACTACAGTATTGAATTTGACAGAAACAACAATGAAACGCCAGCAGAAGAATAGTCTAATGAGTTGGGTGAAAAAAAAGACAGGAGATGTGAGTTGGTTTATTCAGTAAATTAGCTCAGGATAATTGGATGTTCTGTCTACACCTGTTGATGTGAGGCTAATGCAGGATTTGCTAGCTTGATGCTACTGGCATTTAGCGGCAGTGACTCAAGAAATTGCCACTTAAAATGTATCGTCAGCAATGTATGACAAGCAGACGGCTTGTTTAATGTTAGACTCACACCAATAGCTCAATATGATCATAACACGATTGCTTTCATATCAGAGATCAGATGAGGTGGAGCTGCCTCCAGCAATAGAGGATGAGGCAGAGAGCACAGTGTTGCAGCAGGTATGTTATATGCTGTAGTCAGGTGATTTAAATGTATCAATGAAAGGAAGAAGTGTAGGCTACATGATAAGAAGGGAATACAGTTTGAATTAAAGTAATAAAGTACAGTGTACTTTTTAATGTACAAATACTTTGTTACTGTATGATATCAATAACAATCATCCACAGCTCCTCTCTCTGCTCCAGAGGATAAAAAAAATGTGGGTGCCCCGGAAAATAAATTCGGGATACCCGAGCAGCACCCTGCCAAGGCAGTAAACCTAGGGGAAACACTGCTGTTCATTCTCAGGTTCCTATTAGTATGTGTCCCTACTGTCACATGTCTCCGTGCTTTAATGTTCAAAAAGCTCTTTATTTGTCTCATACTGCCTGTGCTGCAGCTCCTCTTTTCACCCTCTGTCTGAGAACAGCTCTGTTGGCATTGGTCAACTGCTTAGAGATGTCACGTCTCATAGCCTATCACGTACAGTGTGATAGTCAATAGAAGTGCAAGTTTTTCTGAGTGATGTCACTAAGTTCAGGAAGTAAACAAAGTAGTCTAATGGAGGCGGTTCAGGCCAGGGGGAGTGTGTGGAAAGAAACACTGTGATTTTAGCCTTTGCAGACCATTGACATGCACAGAAAGCTATAGAACACACTAGAGGGGAAACCTCCAAAAGCATAACAAATAATAAAGAGAAACAGTTTGAGTATGAAACACAAGAGAGAATGATTCCCTCCCTAAACACGTTTTATTTCCTGCTACAGGTCAGTGTTTCCTCTACATGAAGGTGATCGAGAGAGCAGCTTTCCCTGCCAGGATGTGGGAGAAGGTAAGCTTCATTCCTCTCTCAGTTAATGGGGTTTCTTTTTACGCAGAGATCTTTCTACCTGTATGTTTACTTTAAAAAAAAAACTAATTTGTTAGAATTCACTTGGTTATCTGAAAAATACAGACTATATACAGATTTAAGATTTACATTTCCACTTGTATGTTTTGCACTGCTATCTTTTTTTGGTGTGGCAGTAGCTCAGGCTGTAGATACTGGGGAGCCGGAGGGTGGCCGGTTCAAACCCCGAGAGACCATAGTAAGGAGAGTTGACTGGTACTTGGAGAGGTCCCAGTTGACCTCATGGGCCCTGTGGTGCCCCCCCCCCCCCCCCAGACTGCGCTTTACAATAGCTGCACAGGTCAAAGGGGAAGTCATGGTTCTGTTGGATTTGAGATCACTGTAATCTTAAGTAAATGGACATCACAAAAGTATATTCTTGCTTGGAAAATGTATTATTATTCCCTACTTAAGATTTGCTTTCTGGTGCCTTAGCGGCAGTTTTAGTTTGAGTTAAACATTTGATATATATTTGTGTGTGCGCAGGTGAAGCTCAGTAGGAACTACGAGAAGGCTCTGGAGCAGATCGATGAGAGCCTGATCTACTGGCCTCGATTCCTCCGTCATAAATGCAAACAGCGTTTCACCAAAATCACTCAGTACCTTATCCGCATGCGCAAACTGGTCCTCAAGAGACAGTAAGTACTGTTACTGTGATGCATAGTGCTGCTGAACACTGCATCACACACCACGTAGGAAGTGCTGAGCAGGAAGAAGGGTGCTCAGAACAGACAATAAAGCACCCTAATGTTATTTCCATATTATTTGAGTAAAACTGGAAATATGTTACCGGTTTCTCACGGGGTCCTGTGAGAGTGAACTCAAGAATAGAAACTTGTCTAACCACAAAATCATATAAAATAAAGCTTTATTGATCCCCGAGGAGAAATCCAGCTACAGCACCAAGACAGAAACGACAAGAGGCAAACATAGAAAATAAAGATTACTACACAACATGTTTTTAAGATTACATTTAAAAAATAGATGATTTGAAAACAAAAAATATTTCTACACAGTAGGTTTCCATCTCATCCTAACGTCAGCGTGAACACAACTTGAAGCTAACATCAAAGCGCCTTCAGTGGAGAAATGTAGGTGACGGTTGCACTGTGTTTCCAGGAGGAAGTTGGTCCCTCTCAGCAGGAAGGTGGAGAGGAGAGAGAAAAGGAAAGAGGTGAGCACTCCATGTTGTTCACTCCAACATTCAGGCTGCATCCACCTGTTCATTCTAATGTCAGGGTTCGTACGGGTGCTTGAAATCCTTGAAAATGCTTGAAATTTGACGTGGTGTTTTCAAGGTTGGGAAAGTGCTTGAATTTTGGGAATGGTGCTTGAATTTGGGATAAAGTGCTTGAAAATGTAAATGCTTTACTTCGCTTTTTAGATTAAAAGAAAATAAAGTAAGTCAGAGCCAGCTTAATTGCTTCGCTTTTACATAAAACAGCTCCGCTCCGGCCTTCCCGCGCTATGCGCGCGACCTGCAAGTGTTTTTGTTAGGTGTGTGACCTGGGCATTCTGATAAGTGATAGATGACAGTATGCCAGGAGGTTGCGGTTTCAACAAGCGTTGGCTAGCAGAAGACAAATACAAGCCATGGATAAGACGAGGGTCAAGCCCACGAGTAGCCTCCTGCAAAGTTTGCAAAAAATAACGATGGGAGAGTCGGCGCTGACGAGCCACATGAAAGGTACGCCGGAGTAGAGCATTTTAGATTAGGCTAACGTTGCATGTTACGTTTGTTTAAGCTAACGTTAGCAAGCTGAATGAGGGATAATAATTGCAGGGGACAATCATTTCAGAGGAGCGTACCTATGTTATGTGCGTTACAGTCGCCATTCTGTGGTGTTCAGAGGATGAAGCACTCACTTGTAATTCAACCCAGTCTCACGGCATTTTGTGTTATAGTCACAAAATATAATCTATTGATTCGACACAGAACGATTTTAAAAGCAATGTATTTCTACTGGTAGTATGTTTCGTGCCTAAACCAAATGTGACTTGCTCTATCGAAATCAGTCACATTGACCCGAAGACACATTTGAGTTTGTATTACTGGTCTGGGGGAAGCTCGCGAGTGTGTGTGTGTTTGTGTATTTTTGCGTTTGTGTGTATTGTGTTTGTGTACCGGGGAAACACTCACAAGAAACACCGGCTGTTGTTACGCTTGCTGTGATGTTAAATTACTCCGTTCTCCTCTTGTAATTATGCCTTTACAAGCTTCAAAGTTGTATTTATCATCTGAATTTGCCGAAACAAGTTTAATATTCTTTTGATCGCACAGGGATGAAACGTATACCAATAGAATCTGTGGACTCTCAGCTTTTCATATGATATACAGGGCTCGACATTATAAATGGCCCGCTGTCCCGGAAGCACTATTTAGACACCTCGGCCAGCATAACGTAATTTCAATTTGCCCGCTCGGGCCACTAAAAAAATATTGCTTAAAAAAAAAAATGGTCCTGTGGTATTGGTATTTTGACAAGCAATTTTGTTAAATTTTTTCGTTTATTAACACTGCAACATAGCGTTTCGTGAGGCGGTTGTCGTTGTTGGGTGAAAAGCAAACAACTGTTTGCTGCGCAGCGCGCTCCTTCACTACAGACTGTCACTATCAATATCTATCTATCTATCTATCTATCTATCTATCTATCTATATCTATCTTTATATCTCTCTCTCTCTCCCTCTCTCCCTCTCTCTCAATCTATCTCTCAATCTATAAGGAACCGCAGGAGACAAAGGGTGTTGCTATAGCAACACGTCATGTTTATGTTTACACCATAGGTTTACACCTATGGTTTACACGTGAAATCAATAGCGTGAAAAGGGGTGGGGTAAATAGGACTCGCTGGCGGAAATAGGTATAAATGGCAATTTTTTGGGCGATTTCTTCAATCTGACTTCATATTGGACATTTTTAACAACAGAGGGTGCTACATAACACACTTTCAGGAAAAGTCGTGGACTGGGAGACTTTAATATTTTATTGAAAAAAAGTTACATACAATAAAAAAAACAGCTGTGGGTGAAATTGACCCGATGGCGGTGCTAGTGTTAATCCCATGTAATTGTAGAATGAACACAGTCTTCCTTTGAATATGTATAAGTCAGGTGTCTTGAGTAGTCAAAATTACCTACAAATCATTGTACACATTTGTAAATATTATTTTCCACTTGTTACCATTGTAAGTCTATTTTTATGCAGCTCTGCGTGATTTTGTTGCTACAATTCAGGCTAATACGCTACCAGAGGTGGAATAAGTACTCATATATTGTACTTGAGTAAAAGTACAAGTACTCAGATCTTGTATTGAAAGTAGCAGTACTCAGATCTGGTACTTGAGTAAAAGTAGAAGTACTCAGATGTTGTACTTGAGTAAAAGTAGAAGTACCAGAGTGTAGGAATACTCTGTTACAGTAAAAGCCCTGTATTCAAAATGTTCCTCAAGTGAAAGTAGAAAAGTATTCTCATCAAAATCTAGTGAAAGTAGCAACAGTAAAAGTAGTCATTGTGCAGATTGGTCCATTTCAGAATAATAGATATGATATGTTTTATAATGATTGATCATGAAAGTGTTCTCAAAGCTGGTAAAGGTGCAGCTAGTTTGAATGACTTTGTATACTGCAGGGTAGCTTGTGGATTTACTCCAGGTGGAACTAAAGTCTGATTTAGCCCTTGATTATATTTCACATCATTCATCCACATCTGTGAAGTAACTGAAGGTATTAAATACATGTAGAGGAGGAAAAGTACACCATTTACCTCTGACTTGTGTTTACTGCCAACCTAAAAGTACCTAAAAAATAGTAATCAATAATGTATTGAAAAGTTATTTGGCTGATTGTTTTATATTGGCTCAGCCAGGTTATATGGGAGGCCCAGTCTACGTACAGATGGGTCACTCATTTTGACATATTAAACTTAGTTTTCTTTTCTTTAATTTTTCATCCTCATATAGAATGCTATCACGAAACACACATTTGGTTGTTTATAGCATAAAGATAATCTGATTTAATGTGAGGTAGGGAAATAATCATTTGAGTATGTGTATATAAATATGTAATTTACAACAGCTGTAAGATGCTTGAAAAGCTTGAGAATGCACCTTGAAAATGCTTGAAAAGTGCTTGAATTTGACTTTGGAAAAGGTGTAAGAACCCTGTAATGTGTACTAATGTCTGTCGTCTGTAGGAGAAAGCTCTCATCGCTGCTCAGCTGGATAACGCCATCGAGAAGGAGCTTCTGGAGAGACTGAAGCAGGGAACGGTGCGACACACACACACTTTGAATATCTGTACATCGAGGCAAACTCGAGACATAGTTCACCTGGAACAAAACAATAACTTATTTAAAAGGAGATCAAGCAACTGCAGAGATGAAATGGTTAAGTTTTAGATAAGATGCAGAGAGCCATTTAGAGGCCGATTTCTATCCTTACTTGTAATTATAGTCTGAGAGTCATCTGTTTATAAACGTGTGTTTGGTTAGAAACCTGAAATGTCTGGTTAAATCAAATTTAAAACACATTCTTCGACATAATCTACATCAGTTAAAACTCCACTGGTGATGTCCGGAGCTTCTTTTTGTCTTAAAAACAGCAGTTGCTACCATGTGACTAAATGAGACGACTAAACGTCATCCCAGCGAACATTAGCCGCCTTTAGCTTAGCGGTTGTGATGCAATGTAGTTCTCTTATAGCGTCATGTTAGCTATTAGACATTGGGATTACACTTTAGCTTCAAAAACATGAAAGCAGTGTTAATATGTGGAGACTATCCTGCTGAACAAAACACGTTTCATTAACATGTTTTTACCACATCTTATCTGCATATTTTCCGGCTTATTATTCGGCTACTTACTAAATAAGTCAATGATTTGGCACAACAGATTCATTTCATTTGATTGCTTCTGCTAAGAAAGACATTTCCGTTTTTGAAGCAACGTAATTTATAATGACAGCAGCACTGGTGGAGTTTTTCTGTAACTGTCCAAGTATTCAACTATGTACCGTGTACTAGTTAGTAACGCTAACATACATTTGTTTGTGTTCTCAGTATGGAGACATCTACAACTTCCCAGTCCACGCCTTCGACAAAGCTCTGGAGCAGCAGGATGAGGAGAGCGAGGAAGAGGAGGAAGGAGAAGATGAAGAGGAGGAGGATGATGAGGTAATGAAGGATGCTTACATCAGATCAGCCTACACACAGACTACACACACTGTTTGAGTTTATATTCTCATGTGAACTTTATCCTTGTGTCTGCAGGGCGTTGGGAAGAGCGAGTTTGTCGCAGAAGAAGAGTTGGAGGAAAGCGACCTGAGCGACTTTGAGGTGAGTGGAGCTCAAAGGACTAATGTTTAAATCTGAACTCGGGGTGTACCGAATAGTTTGAACCTTTAAAAGATCCATTCATGACGTTGAGAGAATCAATATCAAACGTTTTTTTTCCCCAAGTGTGAGTTTAATCATGTTTAAATTGAACAACAGAAATGTTTTTGTTCTGAATGTTTTTGTTTCTTCCCTCAGGAAATGAATAAACTGAAGACGAGCAGCGACGAGGAGGAACAGGACGATGAGGAGGAGTCCAGTGGAGAGGAGGAAGAGGAAGAAGAGGAGGAGGAGGAGGAGGATGAGATGAAGGTCGAGACAAAGACGAAGGCGACCTCCAAGTCTAAAGGCAAATCCCCAGCCAACGGCTCGACAGCGAGGAAGAAGCGAGCGTACGTGGAGATCGAGTACGAGACAGAGCCCGCCCCCAAGAGCAGAGCCACGTAGTGATGTCACTTCCTCTGCTGCCAGTCAAACTGCCTCTGCTGAGGTCATTAGTTTTCTCGTACAGACTGTGAATGGAAGTTTGTAAAAGGACACACAGGACAGATCTGACCTGGAATCAGATCGGAATATGAAACACCCAGAGTGACTTTAACTTTATTTTCTGATTAACATGGAGTTTTAAAAATGATTGCTTTATTTTCTTTTATATGTCAAGTCCATATTCCTGTTTGAAACCACAAAATAACAGATGTCAATAAATCCATTTTGGAAAAATATGTAAACCTGCTTATTAACTGTTTCTATAAATATCTTAATACTTCACCCACAAAAATTACTTTTTTTCTTCCTTATACTTTTTCTTAACAGTTTGAATACAGTAAAATAACTAAGTACTTCTTGAATGGCTTTCTTGCTGAGAGTTAGATTGATTATCCAGCCAACTGCTTAGCTTAAATAAATCCAGAAAACTATCACTACCTCTTGTCATGATATATATCTTTATATATTTTGTATATGTATGAAAACCAGACCAAATCTACAGAGGTCATATGATTTTCATGGGAGGTCACACAAAACCGTCATGTGCCGCGGCCAGTGGCGGCGCCAGAGATTTTCTTTTGGGGGTGCTTTGGGTGGCTTGACGTTTCATAGAGGGTGCTCAAACATGTAGTGTTTCCCATTAATGTACCGGGCACAGTGGAATGTTCTATTGCAACACTTCCCACCATACTTGCCAACCCTCCCGATTTTCGCAGGAGACTCCAGATTTCATTGCCCTCTCCCGGTTTCCTCCCGGGGTCATATTTCTCCCGATTTCTGACAAAATCAGATTTACTAAGGACTGTTTCCACTCTGACTTTAATACAGCCACACCATTGTTTGGTTTCCATGGTAGCACGTCTCTTTAGTAGCGCGCGCGCCGCGCAACTAAAAGTCTGAGAGGAAGATATATCACAGAATACAGAACAAGAATCGACAACTCTACCCTCTGCTCACTCCTTTCCTGTAAAATACAGGTCCAACCGATAATCAGCTCACGGCATATAGGTGTAAGCAGGGGTAAAGTGCTATTTTTACAAGTGGGGTGTGGACCTAAGCTCCTCTAGGGGGGTCCGGGAAGATTTTTTAAATATTGAAGTTGAAAGCATAAATCTGTTGCAACATGAAGAGATTTATGGATACATCTCTCAACACCCATATGAAACAGAACTGTAAACAGATTTACTTTTACTTTATGGATATTTTACAAATCACTCCCCTTTTAAACTGTATTCTTGTTTTGTCATATAGCATTTCATAACTGAAAGCATAGCATAGCATTAAAGTTCAGTTACAATACAAAACGTGTTTATTCGGAGAGGGCAGGAATGTCAGGGGCCTGGCCCTCCCACGGCAGCGGGTCTGATGAAAACCCTTAGTAAAAATGTGTTGTGACAACATTATTCTTTAATCTTGAGTGACTACGGAAATGTTAATACCAAACCTTTCCTTACTTTGGTACATACCAAAGTAGAAAACAACACTAAATAATATTTAAAGAAGCACAGAAAAGCACAGGCGTAAATACAGTATACTTTATTTACAAAAAACGAAATCACAGCGGTAGGCAGTACAATAAGCTACAGCTGAAGAAAATCATTACAGATTTAGAATATAGTCAAAGAATCATAAAAGCATGACTTTACTTAGGCATACATAAAACAGATCACAGAAAGAAAAAGAAAATGTACAGAGCGTTTTACAGCCGGCCTGCAGAGTGGAGAATTGTTGCTAATTAAAACATCCTGAATTTTAAAATACATTTTTTTAATTCAATAACAGTGCCTCGAATGGCCGATTAGTGTAATGATTTGTTTTTACATGAGGATATTATTTTAAAAACTAAATGTACATTTATCGTTATGAAAATAAATGTAGCTTATGTTGTTGCTCACATCTGTAACTCAAGTCAGGTATTTTAACACTCAATTAATTCGTTCATTTCCTCACATTTTCCGATCAAAAATAGTGATTATACTGTAGCAACACTGCCAACAGCTGTTGCCTTTTAATATGTATTTGAAAATGTTAATGAAATGCTTGTGTTTTCCTTTTGCGGTCATGCCAACTTTAAAATGTAGATTTTTTTATTATTTATTAGTTTATTCCACTCATGGCAATAAAGTGACTTCAGCTTATTTTTGTGTAAGCGAACGTGAAGGTTTATAAATCGGACGGTTTTGGACAGTTCAAATAGATGTGTTGTCTTGTAGTGAAGTCCACAGTGAGGCCCAAACACACACAAAAAGCATTGTAACAATGTAATAAAGCATGTGTTGTCCTTTATTACCCTTACCATAATGTTATATTTATATATTTCATAACACTTAAAAGGTGGGGTAGGTAATTTTGGAGAAACCAGCTCGAGTGCGCTAGAATTAGAAAATACACAGCCGAAAAAAATCTGCCTCTTCCTTCAGACTTGCTTACAGAGCCCCTCCTCCAACACACATGAACGCGCATATGACCAATGAGGGCACAAGATAAGTTTGTGCACAGATGGAAGGCTGACAGGCAGGTAGGCCATCCAATTATTTTAGCCGGTCCGGCTAAAATGATTGGTCGTGCTTTTTACAGTACTACGGCTTCCACAGATGATATTTATGTATTTATTGTTAAAGCATTTAATATATTCATTGCTATCGGGATGTTAAGAGCATTCCATGGAATATAAAAAAAAGTGTTTCTGAAATAAATGATATACCACACCTTTAAATGAAATGTTTTTAGCAACTGTAATGTAGATACATAATTAATCAAATGTTTGCAATAAGGAACAATTAAAATAAATTTGGGAGCAAAATAGGTTAAAAATAATTAACTGTAGGTATTTATTTGACTGACTATAGAAAAAAAAAAAAATCACATTATTAATTTGATTTATGAACAAAGCATCATATTTTTAGGCTATCATCTGTTTCATATCCATTTGTTGAGTATGAATATTATTGATCAGTGTTTTCCCTGCTGGAGAAACACAGAGTGTCATCTGTCCAGCTGATCCATACAGTGTATGTATGTTTTATCCATCAATAACAGCAGAGTCATATCAGGTGAAAGCTGCATTCATCGATTTATTTTTTTAAAACACTGAATCCAACAACTGACACATTACATGTTATACTGTGTGCGCATCCGTCGGCTCGTTTTGGTATATTTCTCCCCTCTAGTAGCCACAAAATCAAATAATACAGCTTTAAAAATATTTTAAAAGTATAAGATAAAGTTTAGCAGAGCTACTTTGTTGGTGTTTTATAGCTAGTGAGTGCTGGAATGCTTCTCAAAGAACAACATTTACTGAACAATGCAGTTAAATAGGCTGGGAGAACTGGATCATGTGGCGCCGGGATCATGCTCTACAATCCCTATTTATTAATTTGACATTTAATCATTTAGTTGATGAAAGCACTTTAGGGTGTCAAGGCTCCGTCAGATTACGCTTAAAATAAAACAAAATGTGTTGGAAGGCAAGATAATGTCAGAATAGAGTGGTGCAGTAATGAGTCCTAAACCTAGGAAAGGACTTCTACAACTTCTTGTTCCCTCGTCTTGAGTCAATGGTTTTTTGAACGTGTTTGCGGTTAGTAACGTGAGCCAAGGTCTGTGGTTAAAACAAGCTGAAGAGATCTTCACATTTTGTCCAACGACATAAAGCACGTCAGTAAATACCCCACTGGTAGGAGCTCATTTACTACAATATGCCGAAACCCAATTGGAAAATCCCATTGCTTTTTGTTGAGACAACCCTTTGCGATGCTTACTTCTGGGTCGGCCTTCAAAAACAAGTCATCACTGCACCACTCTATAAGTCTCTAAGATATGTTTTTGTTGCAAATCTTCTGCCTATTCCGCTTTTAAGAACCGGAATGCAGATCCCGCCGTTAAAAAGAAAACTAAACATACAAAATACGTAAAGGTAGCAATAAATTAAAATCTGTGTTGCTTCCACTTTTACCTTTCCCTCAATACACACTGAACCAGGAGGGACACGAAGCATGGCCACTAGAGGGAGCTGTGACACCGAAAATAAAATGTAAATATATATTGAAAACATGTTAGAAAACAAAACAAATCAACATGAACAAGAAACATTTTAATAATAAAAATCTATCCTGAACTGGATTCCATGCAGGGCCAGTCGTGACATTCTGGTTCAGGTAGGTCATTTTATTCTTCATCATCACCTTCATCAGATCAGTTGGTTTATCATTACATAAGAACCTTAAATAAGCTTAGGTTATTGGATTGAAATATTTAATTTTTTTTTTTCAAATGCAAAAAGTGGAGATTAGGGATCTTGTGTTTTGGGTTTCTGTGTGAACAACGTTTCTTAGATTTCTTTAGGGATCCACTGGGTTCCTGGTAACAGAATATTCAGTTTCATTTGGTCAGGAAGGGTTTTGATGTCCTCAGGACTGGATTATTATATTTTCTTTAAATTAAAATTCTATGCGGGGCAGCTTCCAAGTTTCTGAATGTCATTCTCAGATTGGGTCCAATATAATGTGTGCATGAATCACTCCGTATGGAGATGCTAGCCATTTTCTTAAGCATTGTCCAGTATGTTCTGTCAAGCTGGGAATAAAGGAGGTGATTTAGACGTGATCAAACCAAAGTACAATGAAGCTTTAACGCAATTCTATACAGTTTGGGAACTCGCGAGAGATGTTAAAGAAAGACTGATCAAAACTGAACCAGAGATATGTCGACTTTTAGTACATAATATGGGACAAACTCAAAAATCCTGGATCCTACATTTTTCGCAAACATAGTACAGTCTGCTTCTAGACACACCCTGCCTTGTGAATCCCACGACTTTCTAACTGCAGACCTTTTGTTTGTAACTCAGGCTTTTCCTTTAGAGGGTCAACCAGTGCAGGTCAAAGGACATTTAAGAAGTCAAGTGGTTCCGAGTATGGAGTAGTGCCCATTAACCTGCATTTAAGTGAACTGGTACACCACAGGAACGCCTCCAGATACGCATTCCACCACAAGAGCAACAGATTCAAAAGTCCACATCAGCAACTTCAGTGTAAATGCGTCCACATTACCGACAGTGTAAATGCAATGGGTCAGAGGTCAGAAGGTTCATCTATCGAGTGTTTGGAAGTTAATGCATGAGAAACAAGTGAAACAACGAGGTTGCTCTATGAAATCAAGCAGAGCGAGAAATGTTTTCTGTGAAGAAGGAACCCCAAGGACGAATGCAGACATTAACGCAACTGTTAGAATTCATGAATTTGAAGCAAGAGTGTTTAAGAGTTGGATTCAACCAATGATGGGCATTTGGGTGATATAGATTCATGGCAGATTCAATTATGTAGCTACATTTGAACATTTGAACTGAAGGTGGTCCTTGATTTGGACCTGAATCTGTCAATAGGAATGTCCAGAGTTGGAATTATGGTGACTTGCACTTTAGGACCAAGGTTGATGGACTACCCTCACTTGAGACGGGTCAATGCTAGTGGAAGATAGTTGTCTGGTGTCGGGCGCTCCCATTCTCATCTATCTTTTGGCCAGGAAAGCCTGTGTGTGGGTGAACGCGGTCTCAGTTTTTCACACATGCCACTGTTTGTGTTTGGGACGAGGGGAGTCTAAATTTGAAGGAAGCTAAACATTGAGACAGCAAGCTTGTAAGGGCATCTAGACTTTGACCAGAGTTCTTTCATAATCCGAGGATTTGTCTAATTCAATGTCCAGATTTCAAACTAAGTGACCCCTTTTGATAAAGTGTTGTCCAGTTTTGGGTCGTTGATTCAGATTCAGGTTTCGTATCTATATTTTCATCAGTGTTTTTCTTTTGTGACCACGATATTCTTGAAATTTGGACAACCATCATATGACTCAGGCCAACAGCACTCCAACTTGGGAGGTCCTGAGTGCAGTCAAGTTTTTGGGGGAAAATGTTGGGCTGAAAATGGGCAGTGATGGGACTGGAATGAGACCCAGCATGTGTCATTTTGACAGTGATTCAGGGGGTCCTGATTTGAGAGTTGTCCAAAACTGATCCGAATTTGAGAATGAATGGACGTCTGGAGAGGTTCTCGATCTAGTTGAGGATGTCCTGATTTAACCAAAGCTAGTGATGTCTGATTGGGTGGAGGATGGCTCAATCTTTGTCTTGAGTACTAACCTCAGGTTTGGAGTCAAAACAGTTGGTTGGACTGTGTTGAACGTTATCCACCTAAATTCTGTTTGACGCACTCTTAAGAAGCATGTTAGTGCCTGGTGGATCTCTGTGTATCTTTCTGCCTCCGTCTGTCCGTCCACCGGTCTGTTCTATTGGTCTGTAGTTCCTGTCTGTGGTTAGCAGCTGCAGCCTTCTTTGGCCGGCTGGCTGTCGGCGTTAAGGCGCCCCCCCTGCGGAGCAGATGGTTTGTGCTGGACCCCCGACTCAGCAGCGTTCAGGTCCAGACTGCCGTCTTGGATGTTCTGGTATATCCTCTTTGCTGCTTCCAGGAAGGCCTCTTCCACATTCTCCCCTCTGAGGCAGAAGAAGGAACACAACATTTTCAGAGATGAATAAACATTCAGTAAAGAGTCTTACAGGTAGATCAGATTCAGAACTTTATTGGTATACACGTGGCACCAGTTGCACGTCAGGTAGTAATACCACAAGTAAACTCTTCTCAAATTCAACTCAACATATGTCTGTATCTGCAGAAAATAGAACCTAAAATAGGAAATTATTAGTATTCCCAAAAAGAAATGGCTCTATTTTAAGTGTTTAACATATTCTATGTATTCTTTTTTCAGGACGTTATTTCTGATTCTTTACTGTCCGAGCAGCATCTGAACGTTGTCAAGGCAGAGCTAATTAAAAAAAATTGCATAAACTTTTAGGTAGTATTATCTATAACAGCGTATGTTTAACATATCAAAAGTTGTTCTGAAAATTACTTAAGCTGTCATAGATGGAATAATAGTAACAAGTACAAAACAACTTACCGTTTATGGTCAAAAGGAAACAAGAAAAAGATATATACTCAAAGTACCTCAAATTTGCAACTTAAAAATAGTAATCAAGTAAATGTTGTTGGTTACTTCCCACCGCTGTTTTTCTTTTATTTGGAAAACCTTATGAAAATAAACACATTTATATCTTTCAAGGGATCAGTTTCAAAATGTTTGAGTGACAAGACCTGTGTGCGAATGTGGATATACAGTGGGGCAAAAAAGTATTTAGTCAGCCACCAATTGTGCAAGTTCTCCCACTTAAAAAGATGAGAGGCCTGTAATTTTCATCCTAGGTATACTTCAACTATGAGAGACAAAATGAGAAAAAAAAAAAAAAAATCCAGAAAATCACATTGTCTGACTTTTAAAGAATTTATTTGCAAATTATGGTGGAAAATAAGTATTTGGTCAATAACAAAAGTTCATCTCAATACTTTGTTGTATACCCTTTGTTGGCAATGACAGAGGTCAAACGTTTTCTGTAAGTCTTCACAAGGTTTTCACACAGTGTTGCTGGTATTTTGGCCCATTCCTTCATGCAGATCTCCTCTAGAGCAGTGATGTTTTGGGGCTGTCGCTGGGCAACACAGACTTTCAACTCCCTCCAAAGATTTTCTATGGGGTTGAGATCTGGAGACTGGCTAGGCCACTCCAGGACCTTGAAATGCTTCTTACGAAGCCACTCCTTCGTTGCCCGAACGGTGTGTTCGGTGTGTTTGGGATCATTGTCATGCTGAAAGACCCAGCCACGTTTCATCTTCAATGCCCTTGCTGATGGAAGGAGGTTGTCACTCAAAATCTCACGATACATGGCCCCATTCATTCTTTCCTTTACACGGATCAGTCGTCCTGGTCCCTTTGCAGAAAAACAGCCCCAAAGCATGATGTTTCCACCCCCATGTTTCACAGTAGGTATGGTGTTCTTTGGATGCAACTCAGCATTCTTTCTCCTCCAAACACGTCTAGTTGAGTTTTTACCAAAAAGTTCTATTTTGGTTTCATCTGACCATATGACATTCTCCCAATCCTCTTCTGGATCATCTAAATGCTCTCTAGCAAACTTCAGACGGGCCTGGACATGTACTGGCTTAAGCAGGGGGACACATCTGGCACTGCAGGATTTGAGTCCCTGGTGGCGTAGTGTGTTACTGATGGTAGCCTTTGTTACTTTGGTCCCAGCTCTATGCAGGTCATTGACTAAGTCCCCCCGTGTGGTTCTGGGATTTTTGCTCACCGTTCTTGTGATCATTTTGACCCCACGGGGTGAGATCTTGCCTGGAGCCCCAGATCGAGGGAGATTATCAGTGGTCTTGTATGTCTTCCATTTTCTAATAATTGCTCCCACAGTTGATTTCTTCACACCAAGCTGCTTACCTATTGCAGATTCAGTCTTCCCAGCCTGGTGCAGGTCTACAATTTTGTTTCTGGTGTCCTTTGACAGCTCTTTGGTCTTGGCCATAGTGGAGTTTGGAGTGTGACTGTTTGAGGTTGTGGACAGGTGTCTTTTATACTGATAACGAGTTCAAACAGGTGCCATTAATACAGTTAACAAGTGGAGGACAGAGGAGGATCTTAAAGAAGAAGTTACAGGTCTGTGAGAGCCAGAAATCTTGTTTCTTTGTAGGTGACCAAATACTTATTTCCACCATAATTTGCAAATAAATTCTTTAAAAATCAGACAATGTGAATTTCTGGATTTTTTTTTCTCATTCTGTCTCTCATAGTTGAGGTATACCTAGGATGACAATTACAGGCCTCTCATCTTTTTAAGTGGGAGAACTTGCACAATTGGTGGCTGACTAAATACTTTTTTGCCCCACTGTGTATGTGTATATGTATATATATTAGGGCCGGGACTTTAACGCATTAATTAAGATTGATTAATTAATTACACAAAAATTAACGCATTTTAATCTTACTTATTTTTGTACCGCGGAACGTTTCTCACTGGATGAGTTTCAGGGGTACCGATTATACTGGAGCACCAACTAACGTTCATGACTTCAGACAACAAACCACAGTGAACAATAGTCGAACGAAGAAGTTGATGAGACCGCTTTTGGTTGGGACATTTTGTTTTAAAAAACGGACGGATGGAAGCGTCGATAAGAGCAAGGTTGTTTGCAAATTATGCAAAAAGGAATTTGCATATCACCGCAGCACATCAAGCCTCAAGTATCACCTCAATGCAAAACCTATAGCAGCTAGCGTGGAAGCTAGCGTGGACGTTAGCCCGACTAGGAGTACAAGGACCCACACCCAATTCGCGTTGATCAAACAGTGGCCTATGCAACAGAGAGATTTTATTTTTCATCAGGATATTGGAAGAATAGGAGGGATTGAGGTCAATCACTGGCACTTTTTTATTTTATTTTAAATGGTACAGTACACTTTATGTTGAACTATTTATTATGTTGTTGGTGCAACTGGCACTTTATGTTGAACTGTTTATTGTTTTGGCCAAGGTTATTGAGAGAGTTGGACTGAAATTTATTAGATTTTTTAAATCAACTGTTGGTAAATCAACAAAGTCTGTTATGGCCTCTGAAGCAACAGAGAGATGTTCTCTAATAGTCAGGGTTTCCAATGTTCTGAATGTACTTGAAAGTATTGTGTTTTACTTAAAAAACAAAGTGTTATAGTTTACAGAAGGTCTACCTGCCTATAGGCTACCTGAATCTCTGAAATGTACTATATTCCTAAATATGCTATTGCTACACTTTATGGCCAGTGTACCACCTTGAAAAAAATAAACAATGTTTTGTTGCTTAAGCTTATGTATTCAGTCATTATTCAATGGTATACTAAAATCCATGTGAAAAAAATTGCTTCTCACTGTTCTCAGGTCAAATATTTCTATGTGATTAAAAATGCGATTAATTGCGATTAATTAATTACAAAGCCTGTAATTAATTAGATTAATTTTTTTAATCGAGTCCCGGCCCTAATATATATATATATATATATATATATATATATATATTGCTGAAATAGTGTGTGCATGAACTTACGTTTTTGCGCTGGCCTCAAGAAACAGCAAACCTGAAAAACAGGAAGTAGAAATCAAATCTAAAGGTCCTGTTTTCATCTTAATTTGAACATGTTGCTGATATCTCTCTCTTTCTCTCTCAAAGAAGTCACACCAAAATAAAACACTTCTCACCATTCTCTTCAGCAAACTGTTTGGCCTCCTCGTACGTCACATCCCTCTGAGCCTCCAGGTCAGCCTTGTTACCAATCAGAATGATGACCTGGACACAGCAGTCAGCGTAGTTATTGAACAAATATAAAAATGCATGATCAGTAGCCACATTGGCATCAGTATGCTGAGGTCAGTGGCGGCTAATCAATAGAGGGCACTAGGAAATGTAAACAATTATTACAGTATGTTTCATTATCCTCTCTTGCAAGTGCAGCAGCCAACCAATTGCTGACCGTTGCTACCCGAAAACTATGCAATTCAGCCAATGAGCGTCCTCAGATCTGATGGCCAAAGGGCGGCAAATTCAGCGTGTGTGGGAATACTTTGAGGTAACGAAAGAGTATTTGATGAAGATGGCTGCTTGTGTAAGTACTTCTGGAACATCCGGACTTCTGTCCCAGTTTATATTGTATTAACTATGTCCAGGACAAGGTGTTTCTTTCAAAGTTAACCACACTGAAGATTATGGAGGTATGCCACACTACCAACACAGCTGACTTTCTGTGTGATAATACACTACTCCTTCTGTAAGAGTAAGTATATCTAATTCAATAACTAGGCTGGTTGATTAGACTTCTCACATTTTTAAGCCTCAATTTGTTCTTTAGCACTGTTTGCCATGTTTTGTTAATGTTTGTAGTGTAATGGGATTCCAGCATGTATGTGTGCGTGTGTGCGTGTGTGTTAACTCACTGTGTTGGGGTTGGTCAGGTTCCTGGCATCTGTTAACCAGCTGCTCAAGTGATTATAAGTACTTCTCCTGGACACAGAGACAAAAACAAAGTTATTCATCAAAGGATCAAACTCATATGAAACCCCCCACACTAACTCCCCTCTCCCGTTCAGTACCTGGTGATGTCGTACACCATGAGGGCCCCTGCGGCCCCCCTGTAGTAGGACCTGGTGACGGCCCTGAAGCGCTCCTGACCGGCCGTGTCCCAGATCTGCAGTTTCACTTTCTGACTATTGACCTCCATGATCCTTGTCCCGAACTCCACCCCGATGGTGTGAGGACAGTCTGCCATGACTGCACACACACATCCAAAATATTCATTATTATGACAGTTTAACCAGAAAACAGCCAACAACACAGGACACTGCTTTTTTCTTATTATTTTTCGTGAAGGTATATCATTTGATATGAACCAATAATGTACTTTGGGGATTGATTCCCATAAACAACTGTTCTAATAACATATCGCATTAATCCAACCTTTATTTTACCCAGACAGATTATTTAATAATCATCTAAACGCTTAATGTACATTATAATTTAATGACTTATTCAGCTTCAAACAACTATTCATCAGCCGATTGTAGAAAATTAACTTTCAAATGTTAAAGGATTGAAAATGATCATAGGAACAGGTGGATGGAAAGGCACCTAATGAGTAAGAGAAGTTGGAGGAGAGTAGAAGAACAGAAGGAGAAAGAACTCACATTTTTTCTCTGTGAACTGGTGGAGAAGACACGACTTCCCTACTCCCATATCACCTGGAGAGAGAGAGAGAGAGAGAGAGAGAGAGATTCATTAAGTTATGTGTCTGGAGGGAACCTTTGCAGACCATTTACATGCAAACAAACCTATAACAAACCATAGGAAAGGGAAAATATGCATATTAGGGCCTCTTTAATGTTTGATTTGAATAGCTCCATACTACTAAAATTAGTTAAAAATAATTCCATTGTTGTGTTTTAGTTTAGTTTAGTGCATGGGTCTAAACACTACAATACCCATGCACCTCAACATCCAATCACAGAGCTTTCATTTTGCTGCCGTTTAATAAAATGCAGAGAGACACGTTTAACTTAGCTACATTTGTTTTGAATGTCCAATGGCTTCTTGAACTTATTCTTTATAACAGAAGAACATTATTCAGATGATTAGTTCAGCAGAGTTTGGCATTCCACTCCTCACACACAACAGGCCTTTAGATGTTAAAACGCGAGCTAACACAACCAGTCAGTCCCAGACGAGTCATCCTTGAAAAGTTTCACTTCTCAGGAAACACTTTTCACGGAAATAAACCCGAGCAAATATCCGTCTGGGTAGAAAATCTATTTAACCATGCTGCCTGGAAAAAGGAGTATGCACGTGGAAATATTTCAAGGTAATTGGTCAAATGATGTTACTACAATGGTCCTATAAAAACTAGTACTTCAAATATAAATATTTTGTTTTTGAATTTAATACATTTGCCAGTTACCAACTTAGCAACAAGACAATTGACATCAAGTGTGCCTTAGCAGTGTTTCCCATACATTGATATATTATTATTTTAATTTTTTTAAATTCTTTTGGTGGTCTAATGGATAGTGTGTGCTAGTGTGCCCTTGAGTAAGACACTTAGGGGGGGGGGGGGGGGGGGGGGTGTTGGGTGCCCCCACAAATAGAATCAAATTATGTGGGAAGCACTTCTTGGTGTCCATGAGGTGAAGTAAACTCTTACAAATATTTATCGTAAAAGGAGCAATACTGCTATTTAAAATCACTGTTGCAAGTAAAAGTACAAAAGTATTCACAACAAAGAGGAACATTTACTCTACAAAAAAGGTGAAAAATACTTGTGTGTACTTTCTATACTTTGATCTGAAGTACAATACCATATTTTATCAAATCTGAATCTGTTAAGTATTCTTAAAATATGATACAAATATATATAATGAAGTAAATCAATATTTTCCTCAGAGATATAGTGGAGTAGAACTATATAATGTCGCATACATTTGAAAAAGACCAGTCAAATCAAATTGTAAAAGACTCAAGTAAAGAATATTTATAATAACATTTGACTTATTAGTAAATGTACTAATAATCCAGCTGGTTGCAATATTAGTACATTAGTAATATTAGTAACTAGTAGTAAGTAATGTTAGTTGCGCTACCTGCAACAGAATGCAGACAGTGACAGTAAAAAATACAAGAATAAAATAAAAATAGAACATAATTATTTATTCAAACAAAGGGAGTTAAGTAAATATCTGCAAGTTGTATGCCAATATTCAACAACAATATACGTGTAAAATTGTGTATATTACAATATATTCAGTGGTGTATTAGTATTATAAAGATATGAATACTTCAGAGGGAGTTTCTCTCCCCCCCCACACCCCCCCTGCTTGAAACGCCTCCATTGGACTACTCTGTTTACTTCCATAACATAATGACATCACTATTTAACACTTTCTATACTATTGGCTAGCGATTTGACTGGGCTCTGGTTTCAGACAGAGGGTGAAAAGAGGTGCTGCAGCACAGGCAGTATGAGAAAAATAAAGAGCTTTTTGAACATTAAAGCATGGAGACATGTCACAGTAGAGACACAGAATATGAAGCTGAACATGAGAAAAATATGTCCTCTTTAAAATGATCACCTGACGACCTGAAAATACAAATAATACATAAACAGCATGGTAGGGCTGTACCCGAATATTCGACTATTCGAATATTCGTTCGTTGGCCAACTATTCGGGTTTCAATTTCATTATTCGGATATTCGTTTTTTTCAAAAGAAATAAATATTTTTTTCTAAATGTATGCTATTAATGAAAGGCGAATTGCCATATTCTTATACTATATTTATACTTTTGAATTGCACTGTTAAAATGCGGAAATATATACAATCTCAGCCTGTGCTCCTGACATCGCGTTCACTCACAGTCACGAACACAAACGGCACGCTTCACCTCGCTTCACCTCGTTTCACCCACAAAATGCCGAAGACTTCAGCTGTGTGGGACCATTTTAAATTGGACGACGGTAAGAAGAATATGTGCCAAATATGCAATAAGAAACTGGCCTACCACGGTGGCACAACAACTCTGAAAAGTCACCTGGATTCTGTAAGTAGTAGCCTAGCTTAGCTGTTGTCAAGTTGCCATGATGAAGCTGCTTTATTTGCCGTTTAAAAAGTAACCTTACACATTATAAAAACATGCACTTACTTTGCTTGGAAAATAGTTGCAAGCAAGCAACCAAATTGTTTTTTTAATATTAGCTTTTTTAATTTTATCCAAATAGTTAAAATAATAGTAATAGAGTAGAGTAATAATAGAGTAATGTGGGAACATCTGGGGCTAAGGCAACGGCATAAAGTTGAGTAGCTCAGCCTAATAATAACTTGTGTGCAGCCCCACGCATCCCAGCCATCAACAATACAGCAGACCCTACAGTTACCCTACAGAGGACACATTTAGTTTTAATGTTTGCGAGTACTGAGAAAATAAATAAATACAAAATCGTAATAGTATGCTCTTTCTGCGCTTCTGCTTAACAGTGTGTTGTCAGGTGTCTCGGATTCAGAGCGTGTTATGAAACCTTTTTTCCCCCAAAAAATTGTGAAATATTTTTTAGAAAAAAAAAATACAAATCTCTCCGCAACGAATATTTGCTCCTGATTACTACCGAATATGTAAACTCGTGTAAACGGGGTCTTAAACTCCGCACACTGAGCTCTGATTGGTCAGCAGGCGGTGCTTTCACTGAGTTGATCTCTCAACCTGGAACAAAACCTGCTCCGGACCAGGCTAGCCATTCAGCATAATGGCGCATTTCCACCATGGCGCAGAGGGCGGTTTAAGCGTGCCGTGCCGGGCCCATTTTTGGTTGCGTTCCCACTAGGCCTAGTTCCGGCCCGGGGCTACTTTTTCACCTTTTTTTCTGGCCCGACAAAATCGTGGTTCTATCGGGGCCAACCAGCGGGCCAACCAGCGGGCCAACAACCGGGCTGAGTATGCTAAACTAGAGAGAGAATCGCCAGCAAGGAGCTACAACTACAACAAGATGAACATATTTGTCCGTTATTTAATTGTAACACACGTTTCAAAATGATGCCGAAGTAACAACATACTGATACCGGTTAGTAAAAACCATGAATTAATGCTTTGACAAGTCTGCAGACAGATGAAAAACCTTTTAAAATGCGTGTTTTCTGAATGGGGACTGGCCAAGCTAACGTTGTATATGCTCCGACCGTCCACACTCACAACAACGGCCTACAGACATAAATAAAGCAGCGACTGTATTTGCCATGACACAGACAGTCTGTGGTTTGTACTTGTTTCACTTTTGTCTAGTTTCTGAACAGATATGAGGAGCTGTGAGCTCTGAGTGCTAAGAACTAACGGCTGATGTTGGTTTTCTAAAGATGACGTCACGGCTCCGCCTACACTGCGTTACTATAGATACTACCCAAGTTCCTAAACTGTAATGGAAGCGCAGCATTAAAGTGAGCCGGGCCTAACATCTTTAAACCCTTTACAAAATCTATCAATCAATACAAAAGTTATATTAAAAACGTTTGATATTTTTTGTAAAAAAATAATTAAAGCTGAGCAGAGAAGAAGAACCAAGCAGTGTGAAAACAAATAAAGAAAGAAAAATACAAATACTTCAAATGTATTTTACATTACTTGAATAAATGTACTTAGTTACATTCCATCTCTGGCCTTTTATGTATGTATGTACCAGACCTCCTTCAGTGTATAAATCCAACTTACCAATGATGATGTATTTGAAGATGTAGGAGTAGTTGTAAGGTGCGGCTGTCATCTTGATACTGGAAAAGAAAAAAGAAAAACAGGAAAAGAGGTGTGAGTTCATACACAGAGTCCACATCAGATCACACTTTATCTGTGAGTCAGCTTCTCATTTGCTGACATTGAATATCCTCAATTTGTTTGCCTCTCTTACTGCACGAATGTGCATTGGACATTTAAGGCAGTCTGGGAGCTTATTTAAACCCTTGCAAATTGTAGAAACATTTTTATACATGTAAAAATGCGGGAAAAAAGGAGATTCTACATATTTTGACACAACTAGATCACATAGGATCAGGTCCCTTTGAAAACATAAACCCATAAATGTCAAATCTGGACTAGATTATCACAAATACTCGTTGATACTTAGTTTCAGACTTGTACTTTTTGTGAAAATACGCAGAAGGGAGATTTCACTCGCTTTTTTTACACCTAGACAACATTGTACCAGGTCCAGATCATAACCCACTATGCCTAGACTGATCATAAGGTCAAGGTTTAAATAAGAAAGTCTCGCGTGTTTTGTTTTTCTTGCTAATTCAAAAATAAAATAAGGCAAAGGTTTCACAATTCTGTGTTTAAAATAGCCTCTTTGCTTCCCTGGGATAATATAGTCGAGATTTGACCAGTCTGAACATAGCTGTTACTGATCTGGACCTTTTCTAAAGTGGTCTAAATGTGCAAAAAAAGAGTCAAATCTATAACTGAGCAACAAACAAAAGGAAACAGTCGATTGGGCTAACACACAGCTAGGCTAACAAACCGAGCTTAGCTTTTAGCATGAACCGTTAACCGTAATGACAGTCACGCAGTGAGAACGCAGTCATCTTTAGCAGAAGTATTACACAAAATCAGCTGACTTCCCTCTCTGATAAACCCTCTCATTCCTTGTTCTGTTAGCTTAGCTCTAGAGCTAACCGGCTAACAGCTGCAGTGCTGTCAACGCCTTGCTAACAGGCTAACAAGCAGGAGGCCAATTTGATCAAACTAAAATTAATAAAGCACAGGACAGCAGGGGTGAGGTAAGATGCTGGCGTTTTACCTTCGTCACGGCTTTTTATCCAACTGGTAAAACTGATATATCTACTGGTTAGACGGCTGGTTGTATGTAGTTAGCTGATTAGCTTAGCCTGGTGATCCGTAAGGAAACCTTTCCCCTCTTCCGCGATACTTATTCTCTAGCGATAAACACGGGAAACACCGCGAGACTTACAAGTGTCTAGCGCCGCCCAGCGTACGAGAGGACAGTATCACAGACTGATGGGAAACCAACCAAGATTGAGGTACCTTTATTATAGTAGCCTATAGCCCAGTTAAGTTAAATTAATTCGTTATTTTTATTTAAACATAAATAGTAAAAAGTGCAGCAAAATGCTCAGCGATGGAAGTAAATAGCTACAGCTATCCAATAAATGTCCCATTAATTCAATCCATCTTCAAGTGAAGAAATAAATACAATATTTATTTCAGAGATTAAGTTATGTCAATGTATGACCCAACCCAGGTTATGTACAATTTCTTTATAATTGTACTTGAAATTATTTTTTTGTACTCAAATCTAAATAAAGACACCCTAAGCCAAACCTCTGAAATACTTTGATGATCATTTATATACAGCTGCTAATTTTACAGCAGAATAGTTTACCACCTTATACATTCAATTTTATGAAGGTACAATTATTCAATTATTGTATAAGAGTTTACTTTCACACAGAGTGACATAGGAAAACCTTCCTGCCAACAGCCATAACACTTTACAACACATCACCTGTGACCAGCAGAGAACTCACTGTACATCGTTTAAGTTACTTTAGTTTATCCCTCTCCATAGCAATGGACAATTTGCACATCTGTAATTGATATATTATGTATATATGCTTCTGTAATACAGTATTGGCCTGTCTCACTGATATCTTTATATATATATTTGTGGTTTATTTTCCTTTCTACTGTAGATACACTGTAAACAATTACCAGCATTTCACAACATTTAACAGTATTATTTCACAGTGACATATTGTAATCAAGACCCCCTGTAATATCCCAACAAATACATGTAAAAATGACTGTATCCTTGGATTTCACAGCATTTAACTATTATTTCACAATAAAATACTGCAATCAAAATCCTCTGTAATATCACATCAAATGTTGTAATATCACAACAACATTGTAAAAATTGCAAGGATTTCACAGCATTTAAGAGTATCATATTACAGAGAAATATTGTTATCAAAAGCCCCTGTAATATCACAACAAAATATCTATAAAACAGTAGAATTGGATTTCACATTATTTAACTATTATTTCACAGTAAAGCAATGTACTCAAAATCATCTTAGCACAACCATGATAGACTATATATATAAAGAGCACAACTCATTACTGTAAAATTTGAATTGTGCACCATTGCACATGTGCAGAATAGACTATTCTAACCGGCGTGTGTCCTGGCAACCCTGTCTCCTAAAAATTACGTTCCCACAGAACTAAACTGCATTCTCAATTACGTTTAGCTAGAAATGTATTTTTGCAACGATTCCAGGGATGCCTGACTTGAGTTTCTAGCACCAGGGAAAGTGGAAAAAGTGCCCCAAATCAGCGTCTTAATTTACCCAGGGCCTAGTGCTTGGCTTTCGGCATGAAAATTCAGGAAACTCCCTTGAGCATTTTAGTAAATATCTCAACTTTGGAGAGGACATCCGAGAGGAGTTGGGGGACAAACGACACATCAAATCACATCTCCACCTCAAGCCGAAGCTAACTAGAATACTCTTGACTGCCTAGCATGCGGGGAAATTGGCGTGCTCTATCACCACAAGAGCGAGAGTGAAAGCGGCTTAACGGAAGGCTTTTTCCCGTTTTAAGCCGTAACGTTTGACATTCGGTGCAGCAGAGGGATGAATCTGCATGTACTCTTCGAGACGATTCCAACGACACCAAGCTCAAAGCTGTCGGACCTTCCTTTGTGCCGTCTAGAGTATTGAGAGCCATGAAAACATGACCTTTAACCTTAGTTTGCGACCTGGTTGAAGGTCACAGCGGCCCCAAATTTTGCAAGCGGGTTCCACACAAGTTAAGCAACATACTCTCAAAGTCTCGGAGCGCCAAGCACCTTTTTTCCATTTTTTTCAATTTTCTCTCCCTCCCTCATCAAAGGGTGTCCAATCCTTAGCTCTAGACAGGATTTTGTGAGAGTTTGACATTAGATTGAAAAAAAAGTCTGGGTGGGTTACGGTTCCCATATTTGAGATACCTTATCTGGACCCTATTTAGAGTCCCCTGGTGAAAAAAATATCTTTCCAGCCCTTTCCAAAGTCAGGTTATTAAAGATGAAAGATTATTCAACAAAACATTTCAATAACGTGCTTTAACCACTAGGTGTCCCTATTTACCAATTGGATCAAATATATAAGTCAGCCGA
Organism: Notothenia rossii; assembly: GCF_949606895.1. Classification (NCBI taxonomy): domain Eukaryota; kingdom Metazoa; phylum Chordata; class Actinopteri; order Perciformes; family Nototheniidae; genus Notothenia; species Notothenia rossii. The sequence continues at coordinate 38,940,485 of NC_136909.1, read as the reverse complement.
ATTAGTGTTGAGAAAGTTGAAGATCACGTGACATACACGCCAGAAAAAACGTCATTTCCGGGTATTTGTCAACCGTAGGTGTCACGTTTGAAGGGACGAAACGGAACGTCATCGCTCGAACGGCCAATCATATCGCGCTTTGAGGAACCCAAAGCCTCCTGACAGAGATGCCTCGATCCTTTCGAAAATTTGCACGGAGGCAACAGTCAAGGTGAACATCTGTGAGTTTCTCCAAGGCGGTTACCATCGGTAAACAGCAAGTAAGTACTGCCCATAATGTGGAGTAGTGGTGGATATTATGTGCTTTCGATTGCAAACGCCAGTGGAGAAGTGTCGTTTTGGTTTGTACATGGTAGCGAATAGATAGCTAGCGTTAGCTAGTAACATTAGCTTGACAGCAGCCATGTCCACCTTCAAGCAGGTGGCCTTAACGTTAGCCTAGCTAGTGCTAGCCAGCGCCGTATTTGGCTATGGTAGATGGCTCTGGTGCTAGCCAGCCAACTGTTGCTGACTGTTCCATTTGTTGGCAGAAGGCTTATGCTGTATTCGAATGAAAGAGCGAACAATGAATACTTTAACAGGTAAGACTGGCATAATTGCCATTGGTATAAGCTAGTTAGCTTAGCATTGCTGCTAAGTTTGTATTCTGAAGCCATGGTCTAACTAACTTACTAGTAGGTTAGCTGATGTTAGAGCTAATGAATGTTTCTTGTGCTAGGTCGTTGGTGGTTTCATGACATTGTCTAATCAAATTAGGCCTAATCTAAATCGGTGTCAAAGTTGGTAACGTTAGTTGCTCTTATAATGTTCTTAATGAATTCGTCACGGACCCTATTGCAAATTCGTATCACCAAGTGTCATAGGGCTGCAACAAACGATTAATTTGATCATCGATTAATCTATCGATTAATGAAACGATTAATCGATTATTCGGATCGTTAAGGTTTTAACTGTACTACTACTTATATCAATACTGCTTATCGATCCGGTCCTTTTAACGATAGTATTAACGGTTCTTTTGACAAGAAATAAGGTAAACTAACTAAAGAAATTGTGAACAAAACTAACATTGCTTTTTATTTTAATTAAATGCATAATATTTCACATCAAAAGAAACAACAATGTTTGAACAAATCATATTAAATAATGTGATGACAGAACTGTAAACAGAATAACTGAAACTTTAACAAAATAACTCAGTTACCTCTAATCATTAACCTATGTTTTTATAACTGAGTTAACTCTGTGTGTTGCTGCTAGCATACATAACACCTGACGTGGAAACGTTACTCGTGGACGGGGCTACAGAGCTACTAGAAAGACAGTCGAACCCGGTGCATTCCTCCGTCTGAATGTGGTGCACTTTTGCTAAATGTTTAGAGAAATTGCTCGTTTTACCGCCTTTATATGATAAACTGTTATTGCACTTTTGGTAACGAGCATTGTCCACATCGAGACGGCTAAAGTTTAACCACACCTCAGAGCGCGTTCTCTCCGCCATCTCCTGCGTGTGTGTGTAAACTGCCCTGCCCCCTCGCAAGCAGGCGGGGGAGAGATACTGCGGTCAAGTGAGCCTACGCTACGTTTCTGTTGGTCAAGTGAGCCGTCCCAAAATTGAAAGTTCGCCCGTATTACGAGTTTTACGGTAAAAATGAAGTCGGCGAGTCTTTACTGGCGTGTAGCAACATCCTGTTTTCAGAATAAAACGAGATATTGTAACGATCCCAGAAAATTTCGGAGACAGGGATGTATTCCTCAGTTAGGCGTCTTCCCGTCCTTGTTTATTAAAGAACACACACATCAACAGGGACACATGTGTCTCTCTCTTATGGACGTCCATGAACTAGCAAGCAGCAGACTGCGGTTACATAACTTCCGGTCTTAGACCGGAAGTCACCCTCCAGACTGCAGTCAGGCTGCAATAAATTAAAATAGAGCTGTCAGTATGATCAAATCCTAATTTTGAATCATTAGTTTACATGATCTTTGAAACATTGAGCTAAAAAACAAATATTTCTTCATTCTCAAATTATAAATCAGATTGTCTTGTAATCTAGGAGAAACACTGCTCAAATAGGACATTTTGGATAGCTTTTATTATGAAATTAAACATCAGATTAACATGAAATTTCATGAGTAGCTCACTGAGGTGGTCTACTATCACACTGAATCGAAGAACTTCTGTGGAAGCAAAGATTTGTGGAAATATTGCAATTTGAAATCAGGAGCAACACTGTTCAAATTCCACATTTTACATAGCTTTTATTCTGAAATTCCACATCAGATTGTTATCAAATTTCATGAGCAGCAATCTGAGGTGGTCTAATATCACACTGAATCAAAGAACTTCTGTGGAAGCAAAGATTTGAGGAAATATTGAAATTTGAAATCAGGAGCAACACTGTTCAAATTCCACTTTTTGGATTGGTTTTATTCTGAAATTCCACATCAGATTGACATGAAATTTTATGAGCAGCTATCTGAGGTGGTCTACTATCACACCGAATAGAAGAACTTCTGTGAAAGCAACGATTTTAGGAAATATTGAAATTTGAAATCAGGAGCAACACTGTTAAAATTCCACTTTTTGGATTGGTTTTATTCTGAAATTCCACATCAGATTGTTATGAAATTTTATGAGCAGCTATCTGAGGTGGTCTACTATCACACTGAATCGAAGAACTTCTGTGGAAGCAAAGATTTGTGGAAATATTGCAATTTGTAATCAGGAGCAACACTGTTCATATTCCACTTTTTACATAGCTTTTATTCTGAAATTCCACATCAGATTGTTATGAAATTTTATGAGCAGCTATCTGAGGTGGTCTGCTATCACACTGAATCGAGGAACTTCTGTGGAAGCAAAGATTTTAGGAAATATTGAAATTTGAAATCAGGAGGAACACTGTTCAAATTCCACATTTTACATAGCTTTTATTCTGAAATTCCACATCAGATTGTTATGAAATTTTATGAGCAGCTATCTGAGGTGGTCTACTATCACACCGAATAGAAGAACTTCTGTGAAAGCAACGATTTTAGGAAATATTGAAATTTGAAATCAGGAGCAACACTGTTCAAATTCCACATTTTACATAGCTTTTATTCTGAAATTCCACATCAGATTGTTATGAAATTTTATGAGCAGCTATCTGAGGTGGTCTACTATCACACTGAATCGAAGAACTTCTGTGGAAGCAAAGATTTGTGGAAATATTGCAATTTGTAATCAGGAGCAACACTGTTCATATTCCACTTTTTACATAGCTTTTATTCTGAAATTCCACATCAGATTGTTATGAAATTTTATGAGCAGCTATCTGAGGTGGTCTACTATCACACTGAATCGAAGAACTTCTGTGGAAGCAAAGATTTGTGGAAATATTGCAATTTGTAATCAGGAGCAACACTGTTCATATTCCACTTTTTACATAGCTTTTATTCTGAAATTCCACATCAGATTGTTATGAAATTTTATGAGCAGCTATCTGAGGTGGTCTGCTATCACACTGAATCGAGGAACTTCTGTGGAAGCAAAGATTTTAGGAAATATTGAAATTTGAAATCAGGAGGAACACTGTTCAAATTCCACATTTTACATAGCTTTTATTCTGAAATTCCACATCAGATTGTTATGAAATTTTATGAGCAGCTATCTGAGGTGGTCTACTATCACACTGAATTGAAGAACTTCTGTGGAAGCAAAGATTTTAGGAAATATTGAAATTTGAAATCAGGAGCAACACTGTTCAAATTCCACTTTTTGGATTGGTTTTATTCTGAAATTCCACATCAGATTGTTATGAAATTTTATGAGCAGCTATCTGAGGTGGTCTACTATCACACTGAATCGAAGAACTTCTGTGGAAGCAAAGATTTGAGGAAATATTGAAATTTGAAATCAGGAGCAACACTGTTCAAATTCCACTTTTTGGATTGGTTTTATTCTGAAATTCCACATCAGATTGACATGAAATTTTATGAGCAGCTATCTGAGGTGGTCTACTATCACACCGAATAGAAGAACTTCTGTGAAAGCAACGATTTTAGGAAATATTGAAATTTGAAATCAGGAGCAACACTGTTCAAATTCCACTTTTTGGATTGGTTTTATTCTGAAATTCCACATCAGATTGTTATGAAATTTTATGAGCAGCTATCTGAGGTGGTCTACTATCACACTGAATCGAAGAACTTCTGTGGAAGCAAAGATTTGAGGAAATATTGAAATTTGAAATCAGGAGCAACACTGTTCAAATTCCACTTTTTGGATTGGTTTTATTCTGAAATTCCACATCAGATTGACATGACATTTTATGAGCAGCTATCTGAGGTGGTCTACTATCACACCGAATAGAAGAACTTCTGTGAAAGCAACGATTTTAGGAAATATTGAAATTTGAAATCAGGAGCAACACTGTTCAAATTCCACTTTTTGGATTGGTTTTATTCTGAAATTCCACATCAGATTGTTATGAAATTTTATGAGCAGCTATCTGAGGTGGTCTACTATCACACTGAATCGAAGAACTTCTGTGGAAGCAAAGATTTGAGGAAATATTGAAATTTGAAATCAGGAGCAACACTGTTCAAATTCCACTTTTTGGATTGGTTTTATTCTGAAATTCCACATCAGATTGACATGAAATTTTATGAGCAGCTATCTGAGGTGGTCTACTATCACACCGAATAGAAGAACTTCTGTGAAAGCAAAGATTTTAGGAAATATTGAAATTTGAAATCAGGAGGAACACTGTTCAAATTCCACATTTTACATAGCTTTTATTCTGAAATTCCACATCAGATTGTTATGAAATTTTATGAGCAGCTATCTGAGGTGGTCTACTATCACACTGAATTGAAGAACTTCTGTGGAAGCAAAGATTTTAGGAAATATTGAAATTTGAAATCAGGAGCAACACTGTTCAAATTCCACTTTTTGGATTGGTTTTATTCTGAAATTCCACATCAGATTGTTATGAAATTTTATGAGCAGCTATCTGAGGTGGTCTACTATCACACTGAATCGAAGAACTTCTGTGGAAGCAAAGATTTGAGGAAATATTGAAATTTGAAATCAGGAGCAACACTGTTCAAATTCCACTTTTTGGATTGGTTTTATTCTGAAATTCCACATCAGATTGACATGAAATTTTATGAGCAGCTATCTGAGGTGGTCTACTATCACACCGAATAGAAGAACTTCTGTGAAAGCAACGATTTTAGGAAATATTGAAATTTGAAATCAGGAGCAACACTGTTCAAATTCCACTTTTTGGATTGGTTTTATTCTGAAATTCCACATCAGATTGTTATGAAATTTTATGAGCAGCTATCTGAGGTGGTCTACTATCACACTGAATCAAAGAACTTCTGTGGAAGCAAAGATTTGAGGAAATATTGAAATTTGAAATCAGGAGCAACACTGTTCAAATTCCACTTTTTGGATTGGTTTTATTCTGAAATTCCACATCAGATTGACATGAAATTTTATGAGCAGCTATCTGAGGTGGTCTACTATCACACCGAATAGAAGAACTTCTGTGAAAGCAAAGATTTTAGGAAATATTGAAATTTGAAATCAGGAGGAACACTGTTCAAATTCCACATTTTACATAGCTTTTATTCTGAAATTCCACATCAGATTGTTATGAAATTTTATGAGCAGCTATCTGAGGTGGTCTACTATCACACTGAATCGAAGAACTTCTGTGGAAGCAAAGATTTGAGGAAATATTGAAATTTGAAATCAGGAGCAACACTGTTCAAATTCCACTTTTTGGATTGGTTTTATTCTGAAATTCCACATCAGATTGACATGAAATTTTATGAGCAGCTATCTGAGGTGGTCTACTATCACACCGAATAGAAGAACTTCTGTGAAAGCAAAGATTTTAGGAAATATTGAAATTTGAAATCAGGAGGAACACTGTTCAAATTCCACATTTTACATAGCTTTTATTCTGAAATTCCACATCAGATTGTTATGAAATTTTATGAGCAGCTATCTGAGGTGGTCTACTATCACACTGAATTGAAGAACTTCTGTGGAAGCAAAGATTTTAGGAAATATTGAAATTTGAAATCAGGAGCAACACTGTTCAAATTCCACTTTTTGGATTGGTTTTATTCTGAAATTCCATATCAGATTGTTATGAAATTTTATGAGCAGCTATCTGAGGTGGTCTACTATCACACTGAATCGAAGAACTTCTGTGGAAGCAAAGATTTGAGGAAATATTGAAATTTGAAATCAGGAGCAACACTGTTCAAATTCCACTTTTTGGATTGGTTTTATTCTGAAATTCCACATCAGATTGACATGAAATTTTATGAGCAGCTATCTGAGGTGGTCTACTATCACACCGAATAGAAGAACTTCTGTGAAAGCAACGATTTTAGGAAATATTGAAATTTGAAATCAGGAGCAACACTGTTCAAATTCCACTTTTTGGATTGGTTTTATTCTGAAATTCCACATCAGATTGTTATGAAATTTTATGAGCAGCTATCTGAGGTGGTCTACTATCACACTGAATCGAAGAACTTCTGTGGAAGCAAAGATTTGAGGAAATATTGAAATTTGAAATCAGGAGCAACACTGTTCAAATTCCACTTTTTGGATTGGTTTTATTCTGAAATTCCACATCAGATTGACATGAAATTTTATGAGCAGCTATCTGAGGTGGTCTACTATCACACCGAATAGAAGAACTTCTGTGAAAGCAACGATTTTAGGAAATATTGAAATTTGAAATCAGGAGCAACACTGTTCAAATTCCACATTTTACATAGCTTTTATTCTGAAATTCCACATCAGATTGTTATGAAATTTTATGAGCAGCTATCTGAGGTGGTCTACTATCACACTGAATCGAAGAACTTCTGTGGAAGCAAAGATTTGTGGAAATATTGCAATTTGTAATCAGGAGCAACACTGTTCATATTCCACTTTTTACATAGCTTTTATTCTGAAATTCCACATCAGATTGTTATGAAATTTTATGAGCAGCTATCTGAGGTGGTCTACTATCACACTGAATTGAAGAACTTCTGTGGAAGCAAAGATTTTAGGAAATATTGAAATTTGAAATCAGGAGCAACACTGTTCAAATTCCACTTTTTACATAGCTTTTATTCTGAAATTCCACATCAGATTGTTATGAAATTTTATGAGCAGCTATCTGAGGTGGTCTACTATCACACTGAATCGAGGAACTTCTGTGGAAGCACAGATTTTAGGAAATATTGAAATTTGAAATCAGGAGCAACACTGTTCAAATTCCACATTTTGGATTGGTTTTATTCTGAAATTCCACATCAGATTGTTATGAAATTTATAATAATGTAATATATAATAGATAGATAGATAGTCTTTGTTGCTCATCTATTTAATAAGCTATTCTGATATCTTATTTCTTAGGCTGTAAAGGATCTTTTGCATCCCCCAGTCCTCCTTTGAATGTTCTATTTGTAACAGAGCCAGCCACACCTTAGGCCCTTTAAGGCCTAGTTAACACATTTAGTTTTTCATTAATGCTATTTCCAATATTCAACTACAACTTATCAGACTTGCAGTTATGAGACTCCTGCCTCATTGTCATAGTTTGGGGGGATCTTTTTGTGGTTTCCGCTTTCTAATCTGCTTTCAAAACCATCTCATCATAATCATAATGGTCAGTTAGTTAAGGAAGAGGCCTTCAACCCTAGGAACACAGTTCACACAGTTAAACATGGTGGTGGGAGCATCAAGCTATGGGGCTGTTTAGCAGCCTCAGGCACAGGGAGCCTTGTTCGGGTGCAGGGAATCATGAAAAAAGAATATTATGTTGACATTTTGAGGGATAATATGCAGAAATCTGCTCGTAGTCTGTCCTTAGGTTGTCGCTCGGTCTTCCAACAAGACAATGACCCGAAGCATACATCAAAATTGGTCCAACAGTTCCTGAAGGATACCAAAACCAAGGTCCTGGAGTGGCCCGCACAGAGTCCAGACCTCAATCCTATTGAGAATCTTTGGAGGGTGCTGAAAGTGAACGTCCATGCTCGGAAACCACGCAATTAGGACCAGCTGGAACAATTTGCAAAGGAAGAATGGGCCAAAATCCCTCAGGTGACCTGTGCCAACCTAGTGAAGAACTATTTTAAGAGGTTGTTTTCAGTTGTGGCTCAGAAAGGGTACACCATTGACAATTAATGGCCAGGGGGCTAATAATTTTGGATTTCTCATTTCTGCCCTTTTTTTGTTTAAACTGATTGTATCAATAAAGTATTCTCATCAAAAATGTCAAATTATGTCTTTAGAGTCCATTTGTTTTCACATTAACAAATATGTGTTGTTAATGGCCATTTCCATGGAGAAATCAAACGTTTTGTCTAATTTCATAAGGGGGGGCTAATAATTTTGGTCACAACTGTAAATGCATATATCTCTCTCGCTCTCTCGCTCTCTCGCTCTCTCTCTCTCTCACACACACACACATATGCGCACGCACGCACGCACACAAACCTGTAAAGCAAAATACCTACTACAGCACTTGTAAATTTAAATATAAAAGAGAGGTCAAAAGGTTAGACCAATCGAAGTCAAAGGATCAAAGAGGGTCATCAGTTCAAAGACTCAAAATTGCACTCAACTACAATATTTTTTTCCCTTTGTGCCAAAGTACATATATACAGGTGCATGTAGCTTGCTTTGCTTCTCATTGCTTCAGCAAAAATTAAAAGACTTTTCTGCAAAGGAGGATCTGTCCTACAGTCCTCTGAGGATGAGGAGGACATGTCCAGCTGGAATGACACAGGTATTGAGGAGACAGGTGTTTTCTCCCATTGATCCCCCCCCCGCCTCCCCACACACACACACACACACACACACACACACACGCACACGCACACACACCTGTATGACCAAGTACACTCTACAGTACTTGTAAATTTTAAAAAAAGAGAGGTCGAAGGGTCGAAGTCAAAGGATCAAAGAAGGATCAGTTCAAACAATCAAAGAAGCACTCTATTACACTCAAATACCGAATTTTGTGTTGGTTTTTACTGCAGTATGTTCATTTAGGTGCTGTTGCTGCCAACCTATAAATGCATAATGCATGAATGCATTTCTGAAAAATGCATTTATGCATAAATTTAGTTTCTGCATTTATGAAATACTGCTGCATGTAGGCTGTTGATGCAAACCTATAAATGCATCTCTCTCTCTCTCTCTCTCTCTCTCTCTCTCTCTCTCTCTCTCTCTCTCTCTCTCTCTCTCTCTCTCTCTCTCACACACACACATGCGCACGCACGCACGCAAACACGCACGCACACACACCTGTAAAGCCAAATACCTACTACAGCACTAGTAAATTTAAAAATACAAGAGAGGTCAAAAGGTTAGACCAATCGAAGTTAAAAGGATCAAAGAAGGATCAGTTCAAACTATCAAAGAAGCACTCAATTACACTCAAATACCGAATTTCTTTATAACACACACTAAACTAACATGTAAAAAATACTTTTATGTATCAAAACCGAATTAAAATTTATTTTACCATAGCTCCAGCAAGTTATATTTATTTTGATCTTACAATCTCCTTTGTACTCCTTTGGCTTTAAACTTTTTTTTATTGTCCAAGCGTTTGTAGTTGCCGAAGCCTTCAGAGACAATCTAAAAGTCTTTGAACAAGTGGCCTCCAGTAACCCTCTCACACCTCCTACCGTAATTACGCATATCAGCGCAAAGCCCCAACTGTTATAGTAGCTTTCCAAAGTCGTTTCAATTGCGCGAAATGGCCATTTACTATGTGAGTTACGGCGATATCAATATAAAGCTTGAAGTGCGTCGCCGGCTACTCAAATGCACTCATAGAGGTAAAGGGTTAATACCAATGCCTGTCTATTTGCTACGGACTGCTACGGGTTTAATTGCGGATTTGAATTTACAATCGGATTTTTAAAGTGTTTTTCTGGAAGAAGCTGTAGCCTGCATTGCCAGACATGACCTTCAAAACCACCAAGAAGGAGATGGCTCTTGCAAGGACACACTTGGCACAGTCATTGTTGAAGGGTTCAGGTTCGTAATCCATTTTAATATTTACTGTAGACATAATTCATTCCTTATCATGTTATTGTGAAATTTGATTTAATCCTACACATCCAAACAAACTGAAGCCTCTCAAAAGAAGCCCAAATAATACATCTTTTGTAGTCCAAGGTGTGACAGAATTTGTGTACAAATGCAAATTCATGTACCCCACACATTTCTCAGAATCATTAATACTTCTTATCAAACTTAAAAGTCAACTGGAGATGAAACATGATCCATATCATTTATAATCTGTTAATGCATGAAGTATTAATATTTTTATAATTTGCATATAATTTATAATCTGTTAAGGCATGAAGTAATAATATTTTTATAATTTGCGACAGTAAAGAATTTTGAATAGTGACAGTTACATTGATTTAGACTGTCAGGCTTTCAATACGCCTGAGTGGATGATTATCAATCATCTTGTTGACAAGCTAAATGTGTTTTGATTGCAAGTCTGTTGTAACTGAACTGTGTTATGTGTACATAAGTAAATAATAACATAAATGTATTTCATCTCAGTGTTTGATATGGACAATGACTGTGCGATGTGCGCTGCCCCAAAGCCCCCTGGATCTGGACCTCCGAATACCCTTTGGGTGAGTTTTCCTTTTAAATCAATGACTGCAGGATTTTTCGTTGTTGTTGTTCTTCAATTCTAATATAGACTGGTATAAACTAAATTAAAATATATTGAAGGTGTTAAAACCTAATTGAACCACGATCTTCATCTCCCCCCCGCCCCACGCTCTTTATTTCAATCAAATTACGGTACTTTTATATAATCATATATGTTCAAGACACATCCAAGAAGCAATGTATGACTGATAAATCATTGACTTTGCTTATTTTATTTTACAGATACAGTGTGATACATGTGAGCGATGGTATCATGAAGAATGTCTGGCGACCGACGAAGACACACTTAAAAAAGCAAGGGCAGGCCATTGGGAATGTGTCCTTTGCATTTAAATTGAAAAACAGCTGCAAACAACACTTGACTCTCACTTTCACCGACACACTGAAGCTCACTTACTGTATGTGTACACAAAATATGGAATTTGAACAGTGTTCCTCCTGATTGGAAATTGTAATTTTTCCTAAAATGTCTGCTTCAACAGTACTTCTGCTATTCTGTGTGATAGTAGACCACCTCAGATAGCTGCTCATAAAATTTCATAACAATCTGATGTGGAATTTCAGAATAAAAGCTATGTAAAATGTGGAATTTGAACAGTGTTGCTCCTGATTTCAAATTTCAATATTTCCTCAAATCTTTGCTTCCACAGAAGTTCTTTGATTCAGTGTGATAGTAGACCACCTCAGATAGCTGCTCATAAAATTTCATAACAATCTGATGTGGAATTTCAGAATAAAACCAATCCAAAAAGTGGAATTTGAACAGTGTTGCTCCTGATTACAAATTGCAATATATCCAAAAATCTTTGCTTCCACAGAAGTTCTTCAATTCAGTGTGATAGTAGACCACCTCAGATAGCTGCTCATAAAATTTCATAACAATCTGATTTGGAATTTCAGAATAAAAGCTATGTAAAATGTGGAATTTGAACAGTGTTCCTCCTGATTTCAAATTGCAATATTTCCACAAATCTTTGCTTCCACAGAAGTTCTTCGATTCAGTGTGATAGTAGACCACCTCAGATAGCTACTCATGAAATTTCATGTCAATCTGATTTGGAATTTCAGAATAAAAGCTATGTAAAAAGTGGAATTTGAACAGTGTTCATCCTGATTTCAAATTGCAATTTTTCCTAAAATCTTTGCTTCCACAGAACTTCTTCTATTCAGTGTTATAGTAGACCACCTCAGTGAGCTACTCATGAAATTTCATAACAATCTGATGTTTAATTTCATAATAAAAGCTATCCAAAATGTCCTATTTGAGCAGTGTTTCGCCTAGATTACAAGACAATCTGATTTATAATATGAGAAAGAAATATTTGTTTTTAGCTCAATGTTCAAAGATCATGTAAACTAATGTCTCAAAATTAGGATTTGATCATACTGACAGTTCTATTTTAATTTATTGCAGCGGACTTCCGGTCTAAGACCGGAAGTTATGTAACCGCAGTCTGCTGCTTGCTAGTTCATGGACGTCCATAAGAGAGAGACACATGTGTCCCTGTTGATGTGTGTTGTCTTTAATAAACAATGGCGGGAAGACGCCTAACTGAGGAATACATCTGTCTCCGAAATTTCCTGGGATCATTACAATATATATACCGTAAAAAAAAAACTCGTCTTATTCTGAAAACCGGAAGATGTTACACGCCAGTAAAGACTCGCCGACTTCATTTTTACCGTAAAACTCGTAATACGGGCGAACTTTCAATTTTGGGACGGCTCACTTGACCAACAGAAACGTAGCGTAGGCTCACTTGACCGCAGTGGAGAGATCCCTCGTCTGAATTGGGAAGATCGAAATACATTATAGACGCATTTTGTAGTCATATTGCATATTAGAAACTGAGTTGGCGACACTAAGACTGCGATATAATGTTTATGTAGCAATAATACATATGACATATGTTTTTAAATGTCTCCTGTACCGATACAAAAGAGCGATAACGTTGGAGCTTAACGGGGTGTAGAACACATGTGATGACGTCACCAACGAATCGACGTCTGAATTAGTTGCCAACTAATTTGGTAATCGATTAAGTCGATTAGTTGTTACACCCCTAGTGTCTTGGCTTTCAGAATATTAAACTTGTGCTCTCTCCTGACAGACTGAGAGGCTGATAACCTCAGCTCAGTGACGTAAAGGCACACCTTTTATATCATTATAGTTTAAAAAAAAATAAGAGACTAAATGAAAAACAGGTATAAAATACTATATGACATTAACACAACAGTTGTTAAAAATAACAAGAATACAGTTTAAAAGGGGAGTGATTTGTAAGATATCCATAAATAAAAATAAAATCTGTTTACAGTTCTGTTTCATATGGGTGTTGAGAGATGTATCCATAGATCTCTTAATGTTGCTCTGAGACACAGAGTTCAACATTTTATGACTGAGCATGCTGCTCTCAAAACATGCTCAGACATAAAAAGTGTAACTATTTTTTAGCCTCATTGTAGCCTGTGGCTTACTTAGAGTTTAAGCCTCGCCTAGCAAGCAAAGTTTCAATCACTCAATACTTTCATCAACACTACTCTGGATGATAAAGGATTACCAAACTCTCTCTCCCTCTTCACAAGGTTTACAGGTTCGCAATGTTTATAGGTTTGAAATGTTTATAGGTTATTGCAATGCGTAATGTTATTTCTCTGAAAACACAAACATTTTTTATCTTATTTTATTTCTATACTATTCTAGCCTAAATTAGCTTCTACTTTTACCTGCATTTTGTACACTGTCCTGTTTTGCACTTTTCCTGTCTTGTCCCTGCACCCTGTCCAATGTTGTCTTTATGTCAGTACCTACCAGCAACACATTTCTAGTATGTTGTAAAACTACATGGCGAATAAACAGATATTGTATCTTGTATCTTCCTCTAGGCCTACTGATTGCCTGCCTGGTGTTGACCGACGCAACGAGGTGATTTGCCTAAATCCTAAATCCAATCCACGGATTGCTTCCTAGTTGGAGGTAGGCCTAGTATGCAACACAGACCGTAGTGTATAGACTGGGCATAACTGCAGTCCCCAGCTCCAGTGCTTCCCTCCATGAAGTACTGAAGCTCAGACATTTGTTACCTGTGCAGCACACCTGAGATTAATCACTTCATCCAATACTGTTTGACAGTACATTTATATGAGCTTACCTCTCTTGCTCCCCTGCAGTGTTGGGAGTAACGCGCTACTTTGTAGCGCGTTACTGTAACGCCGTTATTTTTGGCAGTAACTAGTACTCTAACGCGTTATTTTTTTAATTCAGTAACTCAGTTACCGTTACTACATTGTGCGTTACTCCGTTATTTTTTTTATATAGTCTCGGCTCCCAGACGTTGGTGAGCGGCGCCAACAGCGAGGGGAACAGAGATGAGAACTGTACTTAAGTACACTACTTGAATAAATGTACTGAGATACTTCCTGTGTCACATGCGGAGACGCTTTGTGGGCGTGTTTGTGTTTAGTTAGCCTACTAACAATACTATCATGGCGACGGCGGAGCACAAGTCGAGTTTCTCCGCATGGAGATATGCTCACTATTTTACTTTTCTCGAGCATAAAGAAAATAATGTGTTAGTTAAGTGTAAGTTGTGTCTTGGCGGGTCAAAGATCCTATCTACTGCTCAAAACAGCAATTCCAATCTGTTAAAACATCTGCAAAAACAACATGCTGGGACGAAGCTATTAGTTAAGACCACAGACCCAGAGCCATCCGACGCCACCCCACCTCCACCCAAGCAACAGCGGCTGGATTTCAACCGAGGGACTGCTAGTCAGGTGAAAGTGGATAAAGCCATTGCACGGTATGTTGTTGAACACGTGCAGGCTATTTCTACAGTGGAGTCGCCCGCTTTCAGGGAGCTAGTAAGCATGATACCATGTCCGGGCGGCACACGGCATATGGGACGCAAAACGTTTTCCAACTACCTGGAGAAAGAATATACCAAAATGGATAGCGAGCTAAAGAAAACATTTGAGGGGCTGGCATACATCTCGACCACCGCAGTCATTTGGTCTGTCCACAACAGAAGCTTCCTCGGGATAACATCTCACTGGATAAACCCCACCACTTTACAACGCCAGAAAGCTGCGTTGGCCTGTAAAAGGATAAAGGGTAGGCACACGTACGATCTTATTGCTAGTGAGATTGACCACATTCACTCTTTGTATGGAGTGTCAACAAAAGTTACCTCAACGGTTACTGATAACGGCTCTAACTTTGTGAAAGCCTTTGCCATGTATCAACCGGAATCGCTCTCTGACGACAATAAATTGGCACTTTGAAACATATCTTTGTGTTTGTATAGACCACATTGCTTTGCAGAGTTCAGTGATGCAAATGAATGTCAAGTTGATCAACAGATTGTATTATTCTCCAATGCAATAACAGTACTTAAATGAAGGCTATAAGGGCATTAATGGGAGCTTCTTTTTTTTTTTGAGCCCTTTTTTTAAGTAACTAAAACGTTACTTTTCACAGTAACACATTACTTTTTGGTGTAAGTAATCAGTAAAGTAACTGAGTTACTTTTGAAATGAAGTAACTAGTAATGTAACTAGTTACTGGTTTTCAGTAACTAGCACAACACTGCTTCCCTGTGGTGGTGTTTTACTGCCTCAATTCCAGATTTGACATCCTCGTGATTAGTGCTGCGTACCGGTACGCCGAACCGGTACTGGACTTGTAAAAAGTTTCGGTTCAAGTCCGGTTAAAACCGGAACGTCAGGAACCGGTACTTACGTATATTCTCCTTTGTGTTCTAAACCATCTAAAACCTTCCATAGATCGAGAAATTTGCGCTGAGAAAAGGCGAAAAACATTGTTTTGGCTTCTGATATGGCGGCCATTACTGAGCTCACGAAGTCTCGCAAAAATATCGCAACTGCTCGCGAGATCTGTGTGACGTCAAGGGAAGCTGGCTTAGACATAGTGGACACTGACAGCGTGGGATGCTGGTTGCCATATTTGGTAGTGTTGCTAAGCTAACTCCTTTGTATGTATGGTGATATAGTGTCTGCCGAAAGAGCAACACTTCACCCAGACAATGTCAATATGCTGTTGTTCTTGAACAAGAACACATAGACTTGTACTCTTGCATATTGAGTCTTGTATGTACATCACTTTGTATGTAGTTGTGTTGTGTAGTTAGTAACACATGTAGAGTTCCAGAAAAGACATGGTGTAGACACAAGTTGGAAGGGGGCACAATAAACCTGACGAGTTTGAATTTGAGTTGATTATGAGTTTATTTTCAATTGATAATTAGCTCACAATAAGTTCACTTTAGTTACTCACACAACTTGACACAAGTCCGGACTTATAAGTCCGGACCTGAACCTGAACCTCTGGACTTGAGTCCGGACCTGAACCTGAATATGAGTCCAGGTACACAGCACTACTCGTGATCCTGCTGTGCGTGCGCCTCGAGGAAATTGCTAGTGACTGTTCGAGTGTTGTTGCAGCTAAGGTAGTTAACATTTCGATATGATTGTGTGACTGCGGTCTCGTCTAAATGGGATGCTCAACTACCTGACTGAATGGCTACACCTTTACAACATGCTCATGTTCATAATCTGCATACAAACTGAAAAATTCCTTTTGTTGGTTGCCTTTGTAATTTCTCCTTTCTCTGGTCTCCTTTTTTCTAGGTCAGCAGAGAGGCCAACCATCCTCTTCAGTGTCAGGCAGCCAGGCTAACCATCCTCTTCAGTGTCAGGCAGCCAGGCTAACCGTCCTGTTCATTGTCAGGAAGATTGAATTATGTTTGGGTAGGTAACTAGTTACCACGCACAACAATGTTCCACTGTAAATATATTGGATGTCAGCATGTGTCTGAAAAGGTGCATAACTTTGTTCAGCACACAAAGCTGCACAGTAATGCCCCCAATTTTCACTATCAGTGTGGGGTGCCTGACTGCTCACGGAGGTACAGAAAACACACGGCACTGTAAGCGCTTTGGGTGTCTTGAAAAGCGCTATATAAATGCAAGTAATTATTATTATTAGACCATTTATTATGTTCTGATTTACCTCTGACCAATGAACGATCTTCATCCTTGCATAATGTTAAATCTATGCTATTGTGTGTTACTTTGTTACACACCTGTTCCACTGCTGCTGATGTAGTGAATACTGCAGCACTCCCAAGCACCCCCTGCTTGATCATTCAAGGTAATGTAATGTTCAGGGATGGGATTTTTCCTGTTTATACAGGATTTCCTGCTTTTCTGACCTGAATGGCTAGACTTCACTGCTGCTTTTATTCTTATTATATAATTTCACTTAGGACATCCCTGTTCTGCTCCACCATCGATGAGGGATAAGATACTGAATGGTTACTCTAAAGAGCTTAAGTGTTCCTTTGCATCGAGGGGAGAATCTGACTGAAGGCCTTCCATCTCTCCTGCACTCCATTCAAGTCCAGTCTGTGAAACGACACTTACGATACTCTGACGCCACATGTTTCAGCGATTCGCGTTCGTTAAAATCTCTAGCCTGTTTAAATGATTCAGGGGTCTGACGAGTTGACATGTTCCCGTTCCAGCTGGGCTCGTAACCGTCTACCCATAGGAATGAGATTAAAACGTCTAGCCATAAAGGCAGAGGGAGGAGGGCTAGGGAGTTGCTTTGTCGTTCAGCCAGATTCTCCTATCTGCACAGGGACCTTTGATGCTTTTACAGTCACTGTTAAGTAGCCTACCTCACTGATGGTGGAGTAGAAAAGTGCTGTCCACCTGAAGTGGAGGGTTCTGTCTAATGTCCTTGCATGCTCTGCACTGTATATTTTCCTGCTTTTTGGTCCTTGGCCAATCATGAATGTTACTCGAATCTGGTATTGACATCTCTAGCTCAAGTATTATTTTTGTTTTGATTGATTCTAGGAATGTACCTATCCACAATAATGCATGACGGGGTATCTGTTCATTTCAGGTGACACAATGAAGCCTTCTGGGTGGATGCTATCAATCGAGGGACAAGTGGTAATGGGCCCACACCCATTTTGTTTGCATGGGGTAGCTGCTTTGTTCTGCAGCTACTATGTCTTCAACCTCGAATATCCCGTTGGATCATGCACACTGGAGTTCATCCAAAGGTATTGTAACACTCAAACACATGATCAATGTCATCAGTAAGACTTATCATGCAAAGTTGTGTTTCACTATCTGGCTATTAAGTCTATGCCTTTCTACAGAGGCCACAAAGTAGATTAAATGCTTTGAGTATGAAGCCTGGAACCAATTATGCGAATTGGGACCACACCATCACTTGATGTTGCTGGGCTATCTTTTTAAAAAATTGACATAATGGTTTAATTCACATTTATAGTATGGCTTCAAAATTCGGATAAGTAAGTAAACCTTATGTTAGAGGTACCTGAGGCACTCTGCTAGGCTACAAATAATGTTATTGTGAGAGGATGATCCAACAGGTTTGGACTAGTAACAGTCGGTGTGGGAAAAGACACAGGTGAACACCTTGATAAATGCTGCCTGCAATACATGAGTCTAATTAAAACGGAAACTTATCTTAGCTTATTAACAGGTGTTTCTTGGGCATCAACCCGGAGAAAGGCTCCTAGGCAAAGAAGCGAAGCTCCATTAACCCTCACGTGAGCACCCTTCACCGGAAGCTGATAGACTTAAAATGGTCTGCATAGACTGCATGGTGTGCGGGGACAAGTCCAGTGGGAAGCATTACGGTCAGTTCGAGGGATTATTTGTTTAAAGGATCCGTTAAGGGTTAATCTGTTTTTTATTGATAGTTGAGGTGAACAAGTTCATGTTCCTGTTTGTTTACTCTGTTGTTTACACTGTTGTTTAAATATGCCAGTAGGCTTCCATTGATTTTACCTCATTTGTGCGTTTGGTGTTGTTTTTAATTGTACAATAAGATTACGTGCATTTTTGTAGTGCAGCTCCAGTACTTCCAGGAGGAAGCTCATACTTTGGTTTCCTGTTAAACTTGGACAGGAAACCATTGTATGAGCTTCCTCCAGGAAGTACTGGAGTTGGGGCCTACAGTTATGCACATGTATCATTGTAAATTCACAGTAAATTACTGGCTACTCCTGCATTACTTTCACAGTACACATTGTAAATTCACAGTAAATTACTGGCTACTCCTGCATTACTTTCACAATAGAAATGTAAAAGTACAGGCCCTTGTTGTAATGCATGACCAACAAAATGATGTAATTCCCCAGTAACATACTGTAATATCACAGTAATTGAAGCTGTGAAGTTACAGTATACAGTTGTACCTTTACAACAATGCATTGTAATATCATGGATGTGAAATTACAATACATTGCTGTGAAGACATTCACAGTAAATTGCTGTGAACCTTACTGTGAAAGTCATGCAACAAGTTGCCAGGTAATTATTGTGAATTCACAGTGGATATTTTTACTATGTATGTATCCAATCGGCCCTACTTGCTGCTGTTTATTGTTTTATCTCATTGTTATTACGTTGATACCTATTTTCCACCTTTAAAGTGTTTTAGTCCTGAACACACTGCTGCTACTGTAATTAAATAATTTCCCCTCGGATCAATAAAGTGTCTGTCTGTCTGTCTGTCTGTCTGTCTATCTATCGGTGCAAGTATGAAAATGTATAATACACAAATTGTATATTATCATTATTGCTACTTTTACTAAAGGAGATTATCCGAGTTCCACTTTTAGCGTCTCTGCTGTTTTTCCATCCTTGGAAATTAAGACAAAATAATAAGTACAATTTAGTTGTAATATTACAATATCATTTTATAGATAATCTTTTAGTCCAAAAAAAACGTTCTCCTGACATTATAAAAAATCCAGTAAATACAAAAAGATAAAAATAAGTGACAGTCATAGAAATGAACATAAGTCTTCAATAGTTCATAGTCATGTGTTTGCAATAATATTGTGCAGATCAGAACAAATGCAAGTTTCAGTTATAGCCAGTGGTGGGTAGGTACATTTCCTGAAGTACTGTACTCAAGTGCAATTTGTACGTACCTGCTCTGTCCTTTAAAAATCATGTATCTCTAGCAGTTTTATTGAAATGTTTCTGATAAATTGAAGAGCAAGTGATCCCATATGTGTTGAGAAAATGGCCCTAGCTTAATAAACTATTTAGAAATGGTCTTGGCTAATTTGGAAATGCTTTGTTAAAAAGCTGAAAACAGGTTTTTGTTCTGGGAAAAACACACAGGACAGTAACAAAGCTACAACATGATGACGTTATAGAATATGATGCATTGCTGAAGAACAAGGGAGATGAAATTAGCAAAAACCCAATGTTCTAGTGTCATATCATCATACAGTAAAACGCTGTCTGGAAACGTTGTAGAATTATACTTAAAGTATATTTTGCTGAGATATTTACATACTTTCTTTTACTTTCTTTTTCTTTGACTTTCTTTACTTTTAACATAAGATTTCACATTCAAGACTTGGACTTGTAGTGAAATCATTCCAGTGTGTTACTTTTACTTCAAGATCTGAATACATGGTCCACCACTGATTATAACTCACAATGACATCAGAGTTCACGTGGAATGAAAGATCAAAAACAATTCAAACAAATGAGCGACCTGATATTCACAAATGTAACTGAACAGAGAAGATGTTTTACACTCACAGAAGATTTACATCACAATTTGACAGACTTCGCCACACAGGACAACAAATTCCAGCTGTCTCTGAGTGGCTTTGAAGAAGCTGCTCCAAAGAAAAGCAGGAAGTAGACAAAAATGAAATGCTGTTAATTAAGATATAAAAGCCTTTAATTGGAAATTAAATTAATTTAGATTAGTGGTTTAAATTAATACAGAAAGTGTGATGTGAGTGCTTCACGTGTGTGTTCAGTAAAATAAAACTACCACTTTGTAAATGTCCAAAAACATCCATATTGTTTTGTCCAAACGCAATCAGGCGTCTGCATGATCAGACGTTTATTAACACATAGTGTTGGTGCAGACAGTCTGTAAATGTTTGTAATGTTGAGCTGGTTGAACATTTCACAATCAATTTGTACATTTAAATGTAATTGTTCTTGACCTGAGTGTCTTTGCCAGCATGTGCACACATTTGGTTGTGTGATGTGTTTAATGATGACCCTGATGGAGGCTACAAGCCCAAGCATATACAAAGATATTCTTTACGCACCAGCTTGAATTATCTTGACTTGTACGGTTTGCTGATTCAAGGTCATTCCTCGGTACTAATACAACATATTGCAAGAAAGTACAAAGAAAAAAAATGAAAAGTTGACTTTCACATAACTGTATTAGGTTAGTTGAAAGCAATAATATTAAATTGAACCTAATCTTTTTATTTAAACTGAATATTATTGCTTTCAACTAACCTAATACAAATATGTAAATTCTCTTGACATAATATATTTAATTAAAGTCAACGGTTTTCAAGTCTTTTTAAAGAAAAATAATTTACTAATTTGTGCTAACCTGCTCATGTTCCTCACAGATTCATCTGTTTATTTTGTATGTGGATTTTCTGTTGACGCAGATTGCTTTTTTAAAGTTCACCACACAACAGCGACTGGAATAGCTTCATGTAATGGATAAAGGCCAGAACAGTGTCATGTTAGACTGTACATGTTAAGCTTTAGGACTCAAGGAGTTCAAATAGGTCGACACAGATATTCAGTTAGAAATAATAAGTTGTTTGTGGTTCCTAGGTTGCGAGAACTGTAGCTTGTAGATTTCATGATGAGGATGATGAGGATGAGGATGAGGATGATGATGATGGGTACATAGTCGGTGTCAAGCAGCAGCTTTGGTTTCCCACTCCTGTGAAAACAGTAACAAAATGACTCAATATTGAGCATGATGGATGTAAATGATCTGAATCAGATGAAAAGAGATTCTCTGAATGGAAGCTTTAACCAGCATCTGTTGGTGTGACAATCTGACCTTCCTCTTCTGGAAAACGTTCCCATGTTCGATGAACAGCGATGAAGGAGCTCGTCTCAGAGAGTTTTTAGCGGAGGCCGTGCGCCGCAGCAGAGGGTTCAGGAATCCCGCCTGGATCGGGACAAAAGAGTTTCCCATCACTATTATGTACAGTGGTCATATTATTGTATGTACAATCATATTTTGCTTTCTATAACCAGAGGTGGGAGAAGTACTCAGATCTTGTAAAAGTAGAATTACCATGGGTACATATACTCTGTCACCAAAGTCCTGATAACTGAACGCTGCTTTACCATGTTTAGTTCTGACTCTGGGGACAGAAACCTGACCAGCCCCTGAAGACCTGAGAGATCTGGATGGTTCATCATTTAGCAATAGGTCAGAAATGTATTTTGGGCCTAAACCATTCAAAGCTTTATAAACCAGCAGCAGTATTTTTGAAATCTATTCTTTGACACACAGGAAGCCAGTGTAAAGACTTCAGAACAGGAGTGATGTGATCCACTTTCTTAGTGTCAGTGAGGACTCGAGCAGCAGCGTTCTGAATTAGCTGCAGCTTTCTAATAGATTTTTTAGTGAGACCTGTAAAGACACCATTACAGTAGTCCAGTCTACTGAAGATAAAAGCATGGACAAGTTTTTCCAAATCCTGCTGTGACATTAGTCTTTTAATCCTAGATTTATTCTTAAATTGATAGTAGGCTTATTTAGTAACTGTTTTAATGTGACTGTTGAAACTCAGGTCAGAGTCAATGACTACACCTAGATTTCTGGCTTTATCTGTTGTTTTGAACATTGCAGACTGAAGCTCAGCGCTAACTTTTATACGTTCTGCCTTGGCTCCAAAAACCATTACCTCAGTTTTATCTTTGTTTAATTGGAGAAAGTTCTGACACATCCAGTCATTGATTTGTTCAATGTACTTACTCAGTGTTTGAATTGGAGCATAGTGAAATTGTTACGGAAATGTGTGTGTCATCCGCATAGCTATGGTAACTTATTTTGTTGTTTTTCATTATCTGAGCCAGTGGTAGCATTTAGATGTTAAAGGGAAGAGGCCCCACATGTCATATTTGTCAACTCAGATGTGTATTTACCTATAGAAACAAAGTTTTGTCCGTCCTTTAAGTAGGATTCAAACCAATTTAGAACTGTTTCCGAAAGTCCCACCCAGTTTTCTAGTCGGTCGAGTAATATGTTGTGGTCAACAGTGTCAAACGCAGCACTGAGATCTAATAATACTAACACTGAAGTTCTGCCACTGTCTGTGTTTAAGTGGATGTCATTGAAGACCTTTACAAGAGCAGTCTCAGTGCTGTGGTTTGGACGAAAGCCTGACTGGAACACATCGAAACAGTTATTTAAATGCAAGAAATTACTCAACTGTTGAAAAACTACTTTTTCAATGATTTTACCTAGAAATGGCAGGTTTGATATGGGCCTGTAATTGTTCATTACAGAAGCATCTAGATTATTCTTTTTTAAGAGCGGTTTAATGACTGCAGTTTTCAGGGCCTGTGGAAAAACACCTGAGTGAAGAGATTTGTTTACTATATGAAGTAGATCTGAGGCCAGGCAACGAAAAACATCTTTGAAAAATCCTGTTGGAGTAAGATCAAGGCAGCAGGAGGAGGATTTCATTAGGTGGACATAGGGACAACACATTTGCTGTATCTGATGCAGAGGCACTGACTGCTTGTCTGATTTTCTGAATTTTGTCAGTGAAGAAGGAGGCAAAGTCATTGCATGCCCTGGTGGATAGAAGCTGAGAGGCTACTGATACTGGGGGGTTAGTTAGTCTGTCGACGGTAGCAAACAAGGCACGTGCGTTGTTTTTGTTTTTGGCAATGATGTCAGAGAAGAAAGACTGTCGTGCATTTTTCAATTCCAGATTATAAAGGCCAAGTCTCTCTTTATAGATTTCAAAGTGAACCTGGAGATTTGTCTTTCGCCACCTGCGTTCAGCTTTTCAACACTCTCTTTTCTCTGTTCTCACGGTCATGGCCTTTCTCCATGGAGATATTTTCTTCCCTGTCACTTCCTTCCGTTGGAGCAATGGCATCTATAACATTTGTTATTTTTGAATTAAAATGATCTACTAGCTCATTTACTGAGATGTTAGCAGGGGCAAGTGTGGAAGAAAAATTCTGAGTAAACATTTTCCTAGTATTTTCAGTTAAATATCGCTTTGTGGTTACCTCTTTTTGAACATTTTTGTGAACAGAAATAGAGCTCTCAAAGAAAACACAGGAATGATCAGAGAGTGCAGCATCAGTCACCAAAACCTTAGAGATAATCAGACCCTTTGAGATAATTAAGTCCAGAGTGTGCCCCTTATTGTGCGTGGGCTCCGTCACATGCTGAGTCAGTCCATAGTTATCAAGAACACAAAACAGTTCTTTAGCCCCTCTGTCCTGGGGGTTGTCAACATGGATGTTAAAATCACCAACAATGACTAGATGGTCAAAGTCAATACACACTATAGACAGCAGTTCAGTAAAGTCATCAAAAAAGCTTGCACAGTATTTGGGTTGTCTATAGATATTTAGGAACAGAGCTAGAGAGGAGCATTTCAGCTGAAGGGCCACATATTCAAAAGAAGCAAAGTTCCCATAAGATGTCTTCCTGCATTGAATGGAATCATTGAACAAAATAGCAACTCCACCCCCTTTCTTATGCATTCTTTCCTGACTCATAAAACTAAAGTTGGGAGGTGTTGATTCGATAAGAACAGCTGCACTGTTATTTTGTTCAATCCAAGTTTCCGTTAAAAACATAAAATCGAGATTGTGCTCAGTGATAAAATCCTTGATTAAAAATGTTTTTCCTGCCAAAGACCTGACATTTAATAAAGCTAGTTTAAGTTTGTTGGATACACTATCAGTAAGATTTTTTGTGACAAGCTGTGGCTCACATGGAATCACTGCTAAATTTGATAAACTCACACAAACATTTGAGCACTTCCTGTTTCTAAGCTGATTCACCGCTCTTAATTTATTACCTATCAACACAGATATCGGCAAAGCTACAGGCAGGCAGGGCCCCGGCATGTCCTGGAAAGAGTTGAGAGTGCCATACGCCCTTGAGCCTGGACCCAGCACATATCAGTAAGAGTTTGTTGCATTTTGTACACACACATCCTTATCAGGCTTCGGAGATTGCAGATGCTTTCTTGAAGGGAGGGGAGGTGGTTGACGTAGGCACGGTGATGGAGACGGGGGAGATGGTGCGCGTCTCTGCTTCGGTGATTTTGGTGGGCGTTGTTGAAGTGCGGGGGTAAAGGACATGCTGCCAGGGGGGGAGGTGGTTGACGTAGGCACGGTGATGAAGATGGGGAAGATGGTGTGCGTCTCTGCGGTGATTTTGGTGGGCGTCGTTGAGGATCGGGGGTAAAGGACATGCTGCCAACCCTGCGTATCGCCTTAGTTTGGTCTTTGAACTCCAGGAATGAATCGGTGCCAACGCTCTGTATCTCCTTCGTGTGTTCAGCGATCTCCTGACTTGTTCAGGCAAACTCCATTTGCCTTAAAAAGATGTCTGCGGTCCCAGAAAAAGTTAAAGTTGTCAATAAAATGGACAGAATGGTCAGTACAGACAGTTGAAAGCCAGGTGTTCAGTGCAAACAATCTGCTGAATCTCTCCACTCCTCTTCTGACTGGCGGTAGAGGGCCACTGATGAACACCTCTGCATTTAGAGAGCTGACAGTTTCCAACAAA
The DNA here is from genome assembly GCF_949606895.1 of Notothenia rossii. Taxonomy (NCBI): domain Eukaryota; kingdom Metazoa; phylum Chordata; class Actinopteri; order Perciformes; family Nototheniidae; genus Notothenia; species Notothenia rossii. Next base: position 38,915,127 of record NC_136909.1, on the reverse strand, counting down.
CATTTAAAGTCTTTTTTCAGCACTTCTGTCTGTTGTTTGACAACATAATTTGTTCCAATGTGCAGTACCACATTCTTCACAGTCGGATGTTCAGCCCCAATATGCAGGATCTTATCAGCCAAGTCAGAGACCATATCCTTGGGAAAACAGAGTACTTTGGTGTTGTTCTTACTACACAGACTTTTTACATCTTTTACAGCAGAGTCACCCACAATCTGGCCCAGTCAGGCCCAGTCGTTAGCTTTCCCTCTAGCCTTTTACTTTTGGAGTAGCTATTGGTCCTTACCCTGCTGTGTGAAGAGGATAGGTTATCCAGGTCATCAGAAAGAGATTTCCGGTTCTGGGTCAGTGGATCGTATCTGTTCTGGATTGGCACACTCTGTGGTTTAGGAGGATTGTTTGTAGTTCTCCCTTTAGCAGCTGTCCACGGCTGTTTCCTAGTAGGAACAGGGGTTGAAGTTGCGCTCTTCCTGGGTGATTACAATGCAGGCCACCCGGTCGCATTACAGATTTCAGAGCGCTGGGCTCTGCCTGTTGTTCGTCCTCCCAAATCCCATGGAAATGATTTACTCTTCGGCCTTGCACCCAGAGAGTTCCAGGGAGGACTACCACTTGTAGATTTATTACTAGGTACACAGCCCTCCTGTTCCTTGGAATCCTTGTAGCTGCTAACTAGCTTTGAGTTAGCATGCCTTTGTCAATTATTTTTGCAACACTGGTAAAGTGGTTTCATTCCAACCTAGTCCATGCACTTCCACGTTAACTTCCAACCATTGCATTTTCATTTCCAACACGGCCATCTTCTGTAGAAGTTTGTGGAAGTCATCTGTAGAGATCGGAGGCATTTTGCTGCTAACTAGCTTAAGCTAAATAGTGTGCAGAACCAGGCTTTAGCTGTTGCTAGGCCACGCTACTGTAAGACTGAGGTCGTCTTAAAAATATTGAAATATGGCTGAAACCAGGTCCGTATTCACCATATACTGAATATTGGGGGGGACACATCCCCCCCAATATTCAGATACACTCAAAATGTCCCCCCCCCCCCAATAAATAGCACAAAAAAAAAAAGTTTTAATTTAAAAAATATTTGTTAAAATAAAATTGCTAGTCTATGACTTCTTTATTTTAGTTATTTGTGTACTTGAAAATCTATATTTTCTGTTATTGTGAACTTCACCAAAATGATATTTCTTTTCTTATGTAAATTGGTTCCTTATTTTGTACCCGCTGTTGCACGTCTGAGTCCACCTTCAGTTAGCTTGATGCTCCAAGCAGGTCAGTCATGTTTTAATTTGCCCTCCATCAGTTCTGGTATCTTTTCTAGTTAGCCCTAAAGTAATCTATATTATTTTATTTCGTAATGGTAATGTTAATGAACCCTCCGGTTTAGCTTCTTTGTCTAAGTAACTTGTAGTTCTGATGTTAAAACCGAACCTTTCAGGAATAGTAGCTAACTAGCTGTGGGCTAGCTGGTTTCAGTTGTTAGCCAGGGTTTGGCGGACTAGTGTCAGTTATGTGGAAAATGACGGTGTCGTTTTGGATGTAATCCAATAGATATTTATTCATGTAGATTATTTCTATTTTATTTTGTAATTTGTAGGGTGTGGAAAGATTTAAAACTGTGATGTGTGACACCTATGGAATACCAAAGGTGCCAGAATTAATTAAATAATAAATACTCTACAATTATTATGAAATAGTATTTCATAATCGTCAGAAGCATTTAAAAGATACTCACACGCAGGAGGTTTGCAGTGTGCATCATAGCTTGTGCTGGGTTTAGAACGCTCAGAATTGCTAATAAACATGTTTAATTATCTTATATCCAGTGCTGCTGACCCGTATTCATCACATCAGCAACTGCAGATCGCCGAGGTCAAGCTGTAAGCATGAGCAAGAGGAAGGGTGGCAGTGACATTAGACAGTTTTTTGGGCAGCCTCAGAAAATAAAAAAGTAAGTTAAGAGCAGTGAGAAAGTGAGTATTGTTACCAGTCAGATAGCTTGTTTACTGATAATATTTCTTCCATGTTCACTCTGGTGTGTTCAGAGTAAAGAGAGAGAGGGAGAGAGAGAATGTGAGCATGGTGACCAGACAGGGAGAGTGTGCGCTGGTGACATGGAGGTAAGTCAGAAAGGAGCTATATTGATGGTTAAGACAGAATAATGACAACATAGCAGTCTAATGTTAATGTACAGACTAGGGGTTTCACCAACTAATCGACTAGTCGACTACCTTTACCACTAGTCGGCGCTGTAGGCCCTAGTCAACTAGTCGTGAAAAAAATGGAGGTAAACGAAGTGCTGCAAAATGCTACAAAACACGTCCGACATTCTTATGTATGGCAGTACTTCAACGAAGATGTAACCAACTCCACAGTGAAGTGTCAGTTGTGTACAGCTGTACTGAAGTACAATACAAATGCATCTGCTATGCGCAACCATCTGAAGATGAAACACCCGCTGCCGACAGCTAGCAATAGCATTAATGCTAGCACCAGTGAGCAACGGACCGGCGTCAGCACTGAACAGAGGCAAACGAATAGCAAGAAAACACGGGTCAACAGTGATGCGGATGATGAGCTACGGGATTACTGCCGGCGGACACCGCATATCCCCACAATGGATAATCCACTGGAGTGGTGGGCAGAAAACGTGCACCGCTTCCCCCGCTTTCGAGGAGCTACCTGGCTATTCCAGCTACAAGCACCCCGAGTGAGAGGGTTTTTTCCCTGGCAGGCAACACTGTCACCCGAAAGCGGTCAAGCCTCCTTCCCTCACATGTCGATGCGTTGGTGTTCAAACCAAAAATATGGAAAGGTGGACGTTATCGTGGAGGACAGCAAATAAAGTGTTGCGCAATGCGCTGTTGCGCACTGGATTTACGTGGCATTTATGTAAACAAGAGTTTTTTGCTGTCGATTTTGGTGAGTCCAGTTACTGTTTGTTATTTACTCAGCCATGTAACACAAATTAAAATGCAGTGTTTAATGTTACTGTATGAGCTCCAATATAAAATACAGTTGTAAACCTCTCTTTGTGTGTCTTTATTATGACGTAACGACTAGTCGACTGCTATTTTGAAAAACGTGTCGACTAGTAAATATTGGTAGTTGTGAAACCCCTAGTACAGACTCCTGTGTCCCCCCATATGTATAATGTGTATCAACAGTCTTTCTAGTCAATAGTTTAGTGATATTTCTTCCATGTTCACTCTTGTGTGTTCAGAGTAAAGAGAGAGAGTGAGAGAGAGAATGTGAGCATGGCGACCAGACAGGGAGAGTGTGCGCTGGTGACATGGAGGTAAGTCAGAAAGGAGCTATATTGATGGTTAAGACAGAATAATGACAACATAGCAGTCTAATGTTAATGTTAATTTAAGATGAGATCATCCTCATATGTATTTCAGATAATACCAACAAGCAGGGAGAGTGAGTTTGACAATGAGAGAGAGAGCAGCCAGGCAGGTGAAAATGAAGGTACAGGAAAGGAAGGGGAGGATCTTGGACTTTGCCCAAATCATCCAAATGTCAAAGTCATACCCAGTCAAACCCTATCAAATAGAATACTCTACTTTCAGGAGAAGTGGTTTGAAGATCATACATGGCTCCATTACAGTTCGCAATTATCATTAATGGCACCCAAGATATATCAGGAGTTGAGCAGGAGTCAATATGTGTGCGCTCTGTAGATGCAGATCTACAACCAAAGGAAGAATTCCTGGGAATCTACCAAGTTTCATCAACAACAGGGCAAAATATAGCCAAGATGGCATGTGATGTGATGACGCGCCTACAGCTTCCTCTGTCTCAACTCCGAGGAAAAAATTATGATGGTGCCGCAAACATGGCTGGACGATTGCAGGGAGTACAAGTCATTTTAAGGAAAGAACAACCGCTCGCTGTGTATTGTCACTGTGGTCCCCACTGCGTGAACTTAATTACGCAGGCTGCCTGTGGAGCCTCTCCACTAGTAAGAGATGCAATGGGTCTGGTCCATGAATTGGGGGGCTTCTTTAATCAATCTGGCAAGTTCAAGTTGATTTTCCAGAATATCGCAAAATCAGAGCATGGTTCAACTTTTACCTCATTGAAGCCTCTCTGTCCCACCAGGTGGACTGTACGTACCCCTGCCATCCGCTCAGTTCTCAAGCAGTATGAGTCAGTGCTGATGGCCCTTGAAGAAATGGCATCATGCAGCTCACCTGAAACTTCAGCCAAGGCCAATGGTCTTCATGGAACATTTTTTAAAGGGAACACTGTGCTAGGCCTTTTAATGGCTGAAGACCTGATGGGGGATTTGGAGTGCCTGAACACCTCCCTGCAGCTTAGGAAACAGACCGTTTCAGGCATGCTGGAGGCTGTAGACCATGTCAAAACAAGCATACAGGTCAAACGAACGGAGGAGCATTTTGATGTATTGTTCTCGAAAGCAACTGCTGTGGCAACAAAGTTGGACCTACAACGAATTCAGATCCCTCATGTCCGCAAACCTACAAAGCGTTACACCGGTCAGGCTGCAGCCCATATCCATCCCGATGCCCAGTCCTTGTACAGAGTCCAATTCTACAATGCCTTGGACACAGTGAATACTCAATTCATAGAGAGGTTTGAACAAGCTGGATTCCACAAGCTGCAGCAGCTTGAAAATGTGCTGCTACACGGAGACATGAACAAGGTGGTAGAAGAGTATCCTGAATTGAATTCAAGACTACTGCAGGTGCAGCTGGCCATGTTTGGGGCTAATTACACCTATGAAACAAGTTCAGATGTTGCTAGCATTATTCGGGAAATGGTGCCAGTGGTGAGAGGTCTCTTCGGTCAGGTGGAAGCTTTAGTAAGGCTTCTGTTGGTCGTCCCTGCCTCTTCTGCAGAGGCTGAGAGGAGTTTTAGTGCCCTGAGGAGGCTTAAGACATGGCTTAGATCATCGATGAGTCAAACGAGGCTGAATAATGTGGCCATATGTCATGTGCACCAGAAGAAACTGGACAGACTGGACCTTGAAGGAATATGCCAGTCTTTTATCAGTGCCAACGATAAGCGCAAAAAGGCTTTTGGGTCCTTTACTTGAGGGTTGGGCTTTTTGGGCGGGTGTCTGGGAGGAAGTTGGGGGTCTTTTTGATTTTGAATGAGCGGAAAGCAGCAAGTGCGAGTCGTGGCTGTAAAACAAAAGGGCAATAAAATGTTTCTGTTTCTACTGAAATTGCGTGGCACAGACCTTTCTATGGATTGAAATGCTTTAATGTGATTATGGTTATAGTTGTACTTTATTCATCCCTAATCTCTGCCATTACAAACAACAAAACAAGAAAAGCCAAACTAGATAAAATAGGGCGATGTAGTACAATGCACAATTAGACATTATGGTAAAACATTTTAACCAGTTAAGCCCCAAGCCTGTTTTTCAGGTCTCAGGTTTGAAAATGACATTCCCAGAATAATTGACTATATCTTCACTTCTAAAAATGGTTAAATGAATAATCTTTTTTCTCAAAGCAATGATAAACTTGTGATTTGGATGTAGAAAAAGTCAGAATCAATATAGATGTTTTTAAAGTAAATTCAGATTGAACACAGTAAAAAAATGTAAATGATAGTGTCCGTGCAACAAATAAACGTGTGTGAAGGCTTTAAAAGGACCAAGCAATTTATGTTATTTTTTATCTTCATTATGTGTGTCCATCCATCAATTTTTATCTGCTCAACCGGTGCCGGGCTGCGGGAGAATTCATAACGTTTCCCAACAATGTTTTCCAGCTTTTCTATGGAAACCCCCGGTCGTTCCCACACCAGACTAGATGTAAGATCACTCCAGCATGTTCTGGGGCTCCAGTCAAATAGGTTTTTTTTGTTAAGAAGGTTTCAAACTGAGTGAAATGTAAACGTGATAAAAGCTGTTTGAGTTCTTTACTGTGTTCTCCTTTGGCATAGGGAACAGGGGACCATTCTTTATCAAAGGAAAGTAGATGAAACCAACCCACCATTTCTTGTGGCCTCAACATTCAAAGCGTCGCACCATACGAAGTAATGCTAAGAGTCTTAAAACGTGGAAAGGAGTTAGAACATTTCCCGTTCCCTCATCTCAAAGTCCAACGTTTTTGGTTAGATGCCTGTGGTTAACACAAGCTAAATAGATTTTCACGTTTTGTTCTATGACATAAAATATGTCACTAAATACTCCACTCGTGAATGTTCAAAGCTTCTATGTGTCATAAAAACAGTGGTTGCTAACAAGTGATTAAATTAGACTACTAACCTGTTAGACCCCAAGCCTGCTTTTCAGGTCTCAGGCTCGAAAATGACATTTCCAGAACAAATGACCATATCTACACTTCTAAAAGGGGAAAATTAATAATCTTTTATCTCAAAGTAATGATAAACCTGTGAGTTGGATGTAGAAAAGTCAGAATCAAGATGTTTTTTATTTTAAAGAAAATTCAGATTGAACATAGTAAAAAACTTTAAATTATAGTTTCCGTCCAAACATTGTTTTTTATTTATAGTGAAAACCACCCTTGGATGATGGGTTAGTAGACTTAAAGCTTTAGAAATACAAATTATAACATATAATAAGTACCCTGTATCAAGATTGATGCAAAAGAAGTGACATTTGACCTTTTTAGAAAAAAAAACTCCACCTCTGGGGTGATTTGGGTGGAAAATTCTCTGGAACCCATTGGTCGATTTTGGTGTTTGGCATCTCTTTTAAACCGTTAGAGCCAATAGAATCGAAGGGGAATTTCCACATACACACCAACGTTACCAAAAAAAAGTGGGGGCTTCGCGCATGCAGTTTGCCTGTAAACCGAAACCTAAATCTCACGCTCTGAAATCTGAAAACGGAAAAGTAGGTTTATTGCTTATGGATTATCAGAAATCGTTTCAAAGTGACACAGACACATTGGATTAACCTATGGATTAACCTTCAGCAGCGTTTTTATCGTTTTAATGCCATTGAAGACAACTTTTGATCAGACAACGACAAAGGTAAGACATAATTGCCGTTTTTGCCACCTAGCGCCACGTGTTATGATGTCTGTTTTTGTTTATTATGTCGCGAGTTCTTATCATGGAGTGATGATATATATACCTATCGATTCTGTGTCTTCTCACAATGCTAATCAATGGGTTGGATTTGCAGTTACGATAAGTAATAAGGGTGTTATGAGTGAGTTTCTGTGCAAGCGCGGTCAGCTTTTTTTTGCTCGTGGCTAATTCAGAGGCTAAAGGCCCTGACACACCAAGCAGTCACCAGAGAACTCACCGACGCTGACGCCGACTGTTACGTCGGCGTGTTCTCCTGCGTCTTGGCCATATGTCGCACTGGAACACACCGCAAAGACTTCAGCCGAGCACGTATGAACTGCGAATGCTTGAGTGGCAATAACTCTCCTTACCAGCAGGCGGCGGTAGTGTGTATTCGTCATTTAAAAGAGGCAACAACCGGAAGACTGAGAAGAAGAACAATCTACGTGATACAAACAAACAACAAATAGCGTGTGCGTTCCATTTTCACTCCCGTCCATCGAAAACATGTTTTGTGCGGTACTGGAGCTATCAGCCATTGGAGTGTTGCTCGTGGAAGACATTCTCAAGCAACCGTTTCGCTTCTCATGCACTGATTCGCTAGCTGAACAGCTAATCAGAGTGATTTCTTTGGCCGACTGCCTGTGGCCGACGCACGGCCGATTCAACATGTTGAATGAAAGGCCAAATAAGGCGTGTCACGGCCGACGGTGCGGGACACACCAAATTGAGTTTGGGCGACAGGGCACGCTTCGTCGTCCGACTAACGAAAACGGCCGATTTTGGCCTTGTGTGTCCGGGCCTTAAGAGTTAGCTTTGTGTTTTTTTTAGAAAAAGAAATGATCAGTTAGCTGAGTTTTTTCCCATTACATGGATATGTCAATGTTTGGCTCTATGAAACCTGATGTACTTATATGATTCTGTTTTCTTCAAGGTTGTATCTTCCTGGTCGAATGTACTTATTGTAAGTCGCTTTGGATAAAAGTGTCAGCTAAATGCAATGTAATGTAATAATATGAAACATTTATAGTTTATTAAATCTTAAGAAGCCCTCAGACACTGTTGCTTGCAGATGTTGTGGTTTCGGCCCCTTCGGTGGGTCCGTGTGGCTAAAGAGGCTAATGGTGCATTCACACTGGACCAGGGACGTCGGAACTATTTTCTGGGGGGGGGGTGCGGGATTTTTGCTGGGAGGGTCGGGGGGGAAACTCACACTATCAATGATTAACGAACTCGACACGTAGGCCTAATAGCCTAGGCCTATACATAACAGATATAGGCTACATAAACACACGCAGCATCTTAATTGTTACGAAAATGTATGAAACAAAATGAATTAATGAATTAATCAAGCCTTTATTAAGGAACATACTGTAGCCTAATAGGCGATAACATAGGCCTACAGCATTCAGAAAATCAACAGAATAATACAGCCTTTACGAACATAGGCCTAATGGAACATTCAGAAAAATAACGGTTTACTTTGCGCTCGTAAGGGCTTTTAAACTGTTCCAAAAGTAGACCTTCTCTCCGTTGTTCTGCTGATAAATTCTTTAAGCAGGGTCGAGACATCGCATTCATCGAGAAGGTCGCTATGCGCATTCATAATGGCCAAATGAGTGAGTCTCTCCTGCTTCATAGTATTGCGCAGCCACGTTTTCAACCTGCGCAACGCCGAGAACGAGCGCTCGGATGCCGCGACAGAAATGGGCAGAGCCAGACAGAGCTTTATGAGCCTCTCCGCTTCCGACAGCATGGAGCGGGATTGGGGCTGCAAGGTGTGCAGAATGGCCAATACATCCTGAATGGTTTTCACTTCTCGCCCCCTACACACGTCGCTCAGGATGTCCAGCTCAAGGCTTAGCTGCTCTCTTGAAAAGGAAGTCAGTTCCAGGGAACCCACATCCACTCGTTTCCCTTGGGCCGCCTGTAGAACTGCCTGCTCTCGCCCTGCAGCTACGCGGAGTCCTTCCTGGTCAAAGCGCCGCTCCACCTCTGTGCGCACCAAGTCCAGGGCCTCAAACAATTCCCTCTTCCACAGGCTTGGATATTCTTTAATAGTTAAATATAACAGTTAAACAACAACCAACAAATAGTTTCCATATGGGCTGCCTATTTAAGCTGGGTGGGTCAACCTTAAATTTTCAATTTAAATTCAAATTATGAATATGGTTTGTTATGAAAGTAGGCCTATACGTTATTTAGTCAGTTGATACCGTTGTAATGAATTATTAATTGCAGGCTAATTTCGCAAATAAGCGTACATGGATGTAGTACATTATTATGAACTATGATATCGTTTTCTATGGATAGATCAAATCTGTCCACAAATGCTGGAGAGCACGCTCTGTGTGCGTATTTGTTGCATTCTTTCAACATTACAGACCGATGAGCTTTATGATTAATTTTAAAATACTGTTGGCATTATTTATTTATTTATTTAGGCCTATTTATTTACCCTCGTTCTCCAACTCCCGTTCCTCCTCCTCCGCTGTATGGCGAAAACGCGCTGGGGTCTTGCTGGTGCGCACTGGATGAGGAGGCTTCAAGTTGTAGCGCTCTGTGTATTGTTTGGTCTTGGCCACAAGGTCAGCGAAGGTGTCATCTTGTCTGAGTGTGTTCAGTCGCTGGCAAAGAAGTTTGGCAGCTTCCATTGATCCAAGGGCTGTGACTTTGGTGCCTTGCAGTGACCGAGCCATGGATTCACATGGCGTAAACATGGTAACGCAGGCAAACAAACCAAAGACTGTGCGCGTAGTGGTGCCCTTTTTGAGCAATCCTGCCACTTTGGCACGCGTCTCCCCCTTGACAATCCTGTCACTCTCCAAGGTCCTAAATGTCTGCAGCATCTCTCCATAGCATGCCAGCAACCGTGACAGTGCCACAACTCTGACGCACCACCGAGTTGGGCACAGGGCAAGCAGGTTGATCACTTCTCCACATCCAAAAAGAGACTGGTATAACGTTTTTCTCTTTGCTGAATCATTAATCACAACTGTGACTTCCCGAACAAAGTTCAGTGTATCGGCAACAAGGCGCACTTCTTTTGCCACTTCTTGCAACACTAAATCCAGAGAGTGGTTTGCGCAGTGGACAAACAAGGAGTCAGGACATGTTTCCTTTAATCTTGCCTGCACTCCCTTGAACCTCCCTGACATGTTGCTGGCTCCATCAAAACAGTAGCCTTTCAGCTTCTCCAGCGGCAGATTTAGCCGAACAAGGACATCTTTAATGCACAGAAAAAGCATCTCGGCGGTTGTGTCTGGAGCGTTGTAAAAGCCCAGAAAGAAATTCTGGACTTCAAGATTGTCATCTGCAAATTGTATACTGCATGAGAACTGTTCTTTTCCACTGACGTCGGTGGTCCCATCAGCAGTTAAGCCGAAAAAAGGACTTTCGGATGCTTTGGCTCCGATTTTCCTCTGGATGTCATGGGCAAACAGCTCCAGAACTTCATTCTGGATGCTGCCTGACATCCAATTGTCCCTCCTCTTCATCCAGTTTTGCAGGTCAGGATCAGCGCGTACCCTCTCGACCACTAGCTGCCACAACACCCCATCCCGATTTGCAGCTCCTCTCAGAGGGAGTCCCTGGCGCCCCAGGAATCTCACGCTGCTGAAAACGAGCTCCAGCATTTTCCGGGCTGTTATTTGTTCTTTAGCAGCAGCCTCAGACAAAAGCGCATTAATTGGCGTAGTTTTCAATGCAGCCAATCTTTGAGTCGCATCTAAATGAATGCGTGTTTTCTCGTGGTCTCTGATTTTCTCCTTTGCTTTTCTCCAGTTTGAAAAGCCCGTATCTTTCAAAAACGGACTGTCAGCTTGTTCTGACCCGACCAACTTGCGCTTGACAGCTGACCTGCACACACCACACACAATGCCATCACTGACCGCGATGTATTCCAGCCACGGCCACTCTCTGAACCAGGCGGCCTTGCAGGAACGAGTGAAGTTCTCACCCAACTTCTTGGCAGGAAAATTGTAATCCTGTGGTGGTTTGCATGATATTGCCTCTTCTTGGCTAGCACCGGGTGCTGGTGGTGGCGCTGGGGAGGGAGGACGAGGCCGAGGGCCGCCGGGCCCTTCGGCTGCCTGCTGCTGCTGTCCGGTTGCTGGCACACAGCCTCTAGGTGTCTCTCTCGGACGTTTAGCTGGGTCGGGCGGATTTGTAAAAAAATCTGAAATTCGTTTTTGAGACATAGGCTAGTTCTAGCTGGCGTAGTTGAACTCAAATCATGTAGCCTATGCATATGCTAAAAACAAATGAGAGCCGCGAACACAGCAAACATAAAAAAAATTCCCGCTACTTTTTTTTTTTTTTTTTTACACATAGGCCAACGTCACAGTGAGCTGTCAGATGCAGTCTGCATAGCAACAGCTATGCCATGCCAGCCAGGCTGCTGTATTGAGCCAGGCAGGGTGCATATCACATCAAAAGATCTGTATTAAGAAATACATGTAAGTCAGACAAATTGAGTTTAAATTCAGAATCTTTATTTTTATTTTTTTAACGTAGGCTAATCCTGTGATTCCTGAGGCTGACGGGAGGGGGTGCTGCCGCACCCCCCGCACCCCTAGTTCCGACGTCTATGCACTGGACACGATGCGATGTTTGAAAAAAATATATAGATTCATGAAAATGTTTCCAATAAATGAATAAAATGATTTTTGTCCACTTTGTTGTTCAGATATATCACATATTTGTAACTAAATGATACATTAATTGAAACAAAACACAGTTTAAACTGAGGAGTGAGTCCCGTGAGTTTAATGTGTTTTCTTCACTCCGCTGGTAAACTGCTCTCATGTCAAGAAGCATCAGATCAGTGCATGCGCTGCATCGTCCAATCAGTGAGCGATACACAGTAAGGGGGCGGGGCGAGTGTCTGAGGATTTCACCGGAGGATAGTCTGTTAGTTCCTCAATTATCGCTCCTCCGTTATCGCTCCTCGATCCTCGGTCCTCTGGTACAAATAAGGCCACTGGGACGCTACTCAAAATGGCGCAGACAAATCAACTTCCGGTGACATAGAGACAGAGGAGCGAGGAAATGAGAAGTGAGACGCAGCCTTTGTCCACTTCAATCAACTTTGTTTCCTCCGGCTTCAATTTCCATCACTCTCGTTCGTTCTCTCTATGTATGGTCAGACATCAATCTGTTCCACGTAACACGCCCCCTAGAGGCCTGGAGCACTGTGTGTTTTTGGGTTTGTATGTGTTTTTGGGTTTGTATGTGTTTTCGGGTTTGTATGTGTTTTTGACTTTGCATATCGTTTTTGTATTCCCAGAGTTTTTCTGTTGCGTTTTGTTTTTAGTTTGCATCATTTCTGTAAATGCAGCGTTTTTTTGTTGTATTTGTTTTCAGGGTTTGTTTGTTTTTCATTTCCTTATTTGCAGCTGTTTCCTGCTTATGTATGCGTTTTTGGCCGTTATTCCGAGTTTGCACCTGCCGGCCACCGTAATTCATCATGTCTTACCCCCCGGCCCCACGAGGACGCATACGGCTAAACGCATAGGATTAACGCAAACGCAAAAAAGCTTCCGTCCACACGCAATATTCACCGGATAGTGTCTGTCCACACGAGACAGCTCCGTTTAGCTCCAACCGCTGGAGAAGCTGCAGTACATATACAGGAGCCTGTAGGTGGCGCTGTAACTTCCTCCACAAAAGCAGCGAAGAAGCATGGTTGTCATGGTTGCCCTTCTGTTTATTCTCCGCGGTGGGGCCGAGGTAACCGGGCAGAGTTTTTCGCCAGTCAACGTGTATTAAAGTTTCAATCTCCCGGACAAAATTATAAAAGTGCCGGTCAAAGGTCTTCTTTGTTATTTATTGAGCTTTAAAACAAATGAATAACGACTCTATATAATAAAATACACGGAGCCTCTCTTTTTCCTCCCTCTCTTCTGACAGCGTCAGTGTCTGTCTCATGCAGCAGCTGATCCAGTAATGAGTGACCAGGCCGACAGTAAAAATAAACATATTTATAACTAGTTTAGGTAGTTTGAGAGGTAATTAAAATAGCTAACCCCTAGTTTCCACCGGGTCCGTCTGCAGCGCGTTGCGGGCGCGTTGCGGCTGCGCCGCGGCATCCGCAAGGATCGCGGCCACTCTAGTCAATGGGTGCTATTCCACCAGACGCGCCGCGTTACGGCTCAGAAGCATCCCAGAAGCGTCTCGCCGCTGTGCTCCGCTCGAAATAGGATTGAAGTCTATTTTTCGACGTGACGCAGCCGTAAGGTAATGTCGGGCAAGAAGTGGAACGGTGACAGCATCCGGCCCACCCCCCAAATCAACAAGAACTGCGAGCCGGTATGCACGACTCTCCGCTTCCGTAATGCTTCTGAAACGCTCGTGAAACGCACCCGGTAGGGTATGACGCCGGAGGAGGCCAGACCAAAACTGCGGCGCAGCCGTAACGCGCCGCAGGCGGACCCGGTGGAAACTAGGGGTAAGGGTGATGATCTGACTTGAAGTGTATGTTTTGCTCTGTTCACCGCTGCATCACAGCGGGAGGAGCTGCAGGTGAGCAGAGCTGCGTGTCTCCGTCCTGTCAGATTAGACTTCACTCGCGTTTATGTCCATATCGAGAGAAAGATAAATAATCTGAATTCAGTGTGCAGTTTACTTTGAAGCGGGGGTGAGCAGCAGAGGTGGGGAGAGGCGGGGCTATTGCGTCATCATTATCAGAAAATTATTGTAGGCCTATAGGGCGCACACACGGAGCCGTTGGACCCCCCAGAGCGTTGCGTATGCCGTTCTATCCACCTTGGGACCCGTTATCGTTTCCGCAGTTGTTTACTGTCATATTCGGTCACCCTCGTGTGGCCGAACGGTCTATATGACACTAAACAGTAACGCAAACGACCGTTTTCGTTCTCGTGGGGCCGGGGCCTTAATCCCCATTTATTAAACCCAATCACATAAACCAAACTGTAGGCTGGCAGTCGTGTGCAGATATTATATAAAGATTGAAGAAAGGCTTCATTGAATATTAAGTGTGGGGCTCGGCTGAATTATGAAACATGTTCTTTTTTTTTTACTTTTGAAGTGCATATAAATTGACACATACATTTACAATTTAACCTTACATTTCTTGCATTGTGTACATTTGTGTTTTGGATCTATATTTCGGCACTCTTTCCCACTTCACACTGCACCTGCTGCACAGCAGTTTACTTCTGGCTTAAGTTGTATCTTATCATACAATCTGCTGCAACTCTAAATGAAGAACAGTTCATTTTGAAAGGTTTATATAAATCCTTGTATGTTTCCCACCTGAGCGCGCTCACTGCAGATGGCCAGCGACTGTCTAAATGAGGTGCGTTTGTTTTGTTTCCCGGCAGACGTCAGGTTGATCTCCGACTCCGCCCTCAGCTGCACCGTCCTCTTCCCAGTCAGCTCCAGCTTCTGCACACCTCGCTCCAATTCCAACAACTTCCTGTCTGGAACACAAACACATGATCACACAGTCATTATAAAGTCTACAGTCATTACCTAAGGTGTTTATAGTTTTCAAAAATACTTAACATATTCATGTAAGAGTCTGGAATTTCACCAGCAACGCTTTAACGTGTGGGTCCCTGGTCTGTTTGTCCATAGCACTGGCAGAGGTCTGTGCTCTACATTTAGATCTACATCTGCTCATTTTTATTGTAAAGAATGAAGAAAATAATTGGTGAAACAGTGGAGGGCTTGAACATGAGAGTTTGTAATCTGCAGAAAAACTGCTCTGTTATATGTTGAATATATACAGAATATACTATTCTAAAGTGATTAATTGGTGTGGGCCAAGGAAAAATCAAAAATCTTTTGGAACAAATCCTCATCACACAAACAGGCTTGCCGGAGGTCTGTGAGAACTATGTTTCTTAGCTTGAAAATAATAATATCATAGATACGAATATATTATATTTCACTTTTGCCAATATAAATATATAGATAGTGCTTGTGTTGATGGACGCCATTTTGAAATACAAGGAAATTGTCTTTTTCAAATCCACACCCCCACATATGTCATATGTTTGATACGCCCAGGATGTCCTCTGTGGAGTACAATTGGACTTAACCTCTTAAGCCCTGAGCCTGTTTTTCAGGTTTCAGGCTCGAAAATGCCACTAACAAAGCAAAGACTATATCTTCACTTCTAAAAGGGGTAAATTAATAATCCTTTCTCTCAAAGCAAGGTTAAATCTGTGAGTTGGATGTAGAAGTGTCAGAATCAATATAGATGTTTTTATTTTAAAGTAAATTCAGATGGAACATAGTAAAAACATGTAAATTATAATGTCCGCCTAAAAGAAACCCATTTCTTATAGTGAAAACCACCCTTGAATGATGGGTTAGTAGACTAAAAGCTTAAGGAATCCAAACTATAACATATAAGAAGTACCCTGTATCAAGATTGATGCAAAACAAGTGAAATTTGACCTTTTTAGAGAGGTTTAGAAAAATAAAGTCCAGGCGGACTCACCTCTGGGTAATTTGGGAACCATCAGTTCCATTTGACCTTTTTCACTGTAAAAATCATTTTATTACTTTGAATTATCCCTATAGGCAGGGGTGCACCTAACTGGTATGCAGGTACGCATGCGCGGCAAAAATCTGAATTGCGTAACGTCACTTGTGTCACTACGCGCCTTTGCGTACCGCAAAACATCTAAACAAAACTATAGGTTACTTACGTAACCCAAGTTCTCAGAGTAACATGAAGTGAGATGTCTCACTGTCGTCCAGTGATCTAAGCCTCTGACTCCTGTAAAGCTTCACAGGTCCGTCGGTTATGTCCTGCGCGGCTCGGCAAGCACCCAGTTCAGTCAGTCACAGAAAGTCAGAAGATTTTTTGAAGGGAGCAAAACGGCAACGTAGCTGCTTAATGTCTTTGTTTTTTTTTTACATGTCTCGTAGTTTACTCCATTGACCGTTGACAAGAAACACGTGTAGACGAAATATGTGTTCTCATTCATAACACTCCGTTCGATGTCTCACTATGGGATGCGCCTCAACGCGTATGCAAACAGAAGCATCAATCTCGTTACGCCAATCCTGATTGGCTGGTGATCTTGACGTCTACGTCAGGGAATCCACCCACCCTATAAGTAGCTTGCGCTACGACGCAGCGTCATTCAAACACCTCTTCTCGCTTCAGAGCACATCTCGAATTATCAGTAGCCGGGCTAGCTTAACGGTCCACAGACTGAACCCAAAGCTAACATTCGGTCGACGGGCGCTTGCCGGATACTTTTTTGCTTTGCAAGAAGACTGAACAATATTAACACACCAGTTAATATTGCAATCTGCCTCGCCGTTTCTTTCTTTCGAAATTACGGTAAGGTTTGATTTTTTCTTCAAGCTAGTAACATACCTGTTGCTAGCTTTTCTTCCCTCCACACCGACACCACGGTAGCGAGGGCGTTCTCTTTTCTCTCTCACACCAGAGGAGACGGAGATAAAGACAAAAAGGTATTAACACACCAGTTAATATTTTTTAAAGAATAAAATCTACACCGTCGCTTTTTCCTTTCGGATTAACGACAAGGTTTTTTTTCTCTCCCAGTAACGTACCTGTTACTAGCGTGTCCACTCCACGCCGACACCCCGGCGAACAAAGATGGACCCTTCTCTCCCTCACACCAGAGGAGTCAGGGAATCGGAGTCTCGGCAATGCGGCTGCGGGTTTAAGATCTCAGGCACAGACTCACACCAGGTCTGCTCGTCCTGCCTCGGGCTGGAACACGCCCAGGAGGCTATCGATAACCCCGGCTCGTGCGGGCATTGTGCCCGCTTCACCATTAAGAGCCTCCGCCGACGGCTAGCATGCCAAGCTAGCTTGTCGGGACAGGACCCCCTCATGTCCGCTAATTCGCCGGCCGGCAATCAAGACATGGTGGCATACGCCGCAGAGATTGAGCCCCGCGCTGTGTCAGGATGGGGCTCAATAACAGCGGCAGCCGCTGAACCGGAGCCCCGCGCCGTTTCAGGCTGGGGTCCGGTGGCGGCAAGAGCCGTGAGAGCGGAGCCCCTCACTGTGTCAAGTTGGGGCTCCCAACTAGACCTCACCATGGTTCCACCCGCGGAGGATGTCCTGGAGTTGGACTATATGGAGGAAGAAGAGGATGCCTCTGAGTTTAGCCAACATCCTTTGGTCTGCCGTTTTATGAAAGGGGCTCGCAGGCTCCTCCCTGTTTCCAGGTCACTGGTGCCCTTATGGGACTTGGCAGTGGTTTTAGATGGGCTCACTCGACCTCCATTTGAAGCCCTGGAAGAAGCTGACATGAAACACCTGTCACTGAAGACAGTGCTGTTACTGGCTCTGGCATCTGCCAAGCGAGTCAGTGACATTCATGCGCTCTCTGTACATCCTTCATGCACTCAGTTTGCCCCTGGGCAAACGAGAGTGTTGCTGAAGCCCAACCCTGCCTTGATACCTAAGGTGGTTGGCTCATGTACCCCCATTGACATTGTGGCATTTCCTCCGCCGCCGTGTTCCTCTGAGGAACAGCGGCCGAATTTACTGTGTCCAGTTCGTGCTTTACGCACCTATATGGACAGGTCAAAAGAGTTTTGTTGCAATGACCAACTCTTTATATCCTGGGCTAACCCTCAGAAGGGCAAGCCCGTTACCAGGCAACGGCTCTCCCACTGGATTGTGGAAGCGATTGCTCTGGCTTATACGAGTCAGGGTTTGCAGGCACCAACGGGCCTGCGTGCTCATTCTACTCGTGGACTGGCTACATCCTGGGCTTTGTTCAAGGCTGTTTCCATCCAAGACATTTGTGCAGCAGCGAGCTGTACCTCACCGCTCACTTTTGTCCGCTTTTACAGGCTAGATGTCTCTGCTCCAAGTGTGGCCCGCGCAGTGCTGGGCCCCGTGTTGAGACAGGGTTCTACCTGTTAAGTTCTGGTTGTTTTGGTGATTTTCGAGATAAGCATGTCTAGCAATACAGGAGTTTCAATATCCCATAATGAGACATCGAACGGAGTGTTATGAATGAGAACTATAGGTTACTTACGTAACCCCAGTTCTCAGAGTAACATGAAGTGAGATGTCTCACCAGACGGCCCTTCTTGCTAAGGCGAAGCGAGAAGAGGTGCTTATTTTGAATGACGCTGCGTCGTAGCGCAGGCTACTTATAGGGTGGGTGGATTCCCTGACGTAGACGTCAATATCACCAGCCAATCAGGATTGGCTTAATGAGATTGATGCTTCTGTTTGCATACGCGTTGAGGCGCATCCCATAGTGAGACATCGAACGGAGTGTTATGAATGAGAAAACATATTTCGTCTACACGTGTTTCTTGTCAACGGTCAATGGAGTAAACTACGAGACATGTACAAAAAAAACAAAGACATTAAGCAGCTACGTTGCCGTTTCGCTCCCTGCAAAAAATCTTCGGACTTTCTGTGACTGACTGAACTGGGTGCTTGCCGAGCCACGCAGGACATAACCGACGGACCTGTGAAGCTTTACTGGAGGCAGAGGCTTAGATCACTGGACGACAGAGTTGGTCGCCGTGTGCACAGACAGGGTTAACGTCGGTATGAACAACAGAATTGTACCAAAACTCTGCCAACTGGCTGCAGTGGGAGACTCCCCTGTGCACATTCTGTGCCCCAAGCACACACTGGAGAACTGCGCAACATCAGCTGATCACAACGTTCACGCTCTGTGGTCAAGCTGCTGCAGTTTTATTTACAACAAAGTGGAGTAAAACACACAGTTGCAAACTTAATCAGGGTGTTATGGAAGAGTTTGAAATCAGACAGAGGTGGAAGAAGTACTCAGATACTGTACTTGAGTAAAAGTACCAGAGTGTTACTCTGTTACAATAAAAGTCCTGCATTAAAAATGTTACTCAAGTAAAATTAGAAAAGTATTATCATCAAAATATAGTTAAAGTACCAAAAGTAAAAGTAGTCATTGTGCAGATTGGTCCATTTCAGAATAATATGATATGTTTTGTAATGATTGATCATTAACGTGTTCTCAAAGCTGGTTAAATTAGATCAAAGTCAAGTAAAGTACAAATATCTCAAAATTGTACTTAAGTAGAGTACTTGAAGAAGAGTACCTAGTAATTTCCCACATCTGAAATCAGATATGACTTCAAGTCATGTGATAATTTCTTAGTATTTTATCCTTCCACTTGGCCTCAGGAAATGCTAGGACTTCACAGTTTTGGCAACAAGTTTTGGAAAAAGCAAATCGCATGGTTAAAAAGAGACAGGGAGGTGCATCTTCATCATCTTCATCATCTTCATCATATAGCGTGCAAGAAGTGTAAATAGAGGACAGTGAAGGAGAGTCTGAGGACAACACACTCTCACTCCATAATCGTCCAGGAGCGACGTTTGGTCAGGGTCCCGTGGCGTGCAGTTGTGATGCTCCTAGGCTCCTTCAGCTTCATAAAGGGACGCAAATAGCTTTCAATTGATCGCGATGTATTCCCATCTGCGGCGGGATTTGATGCTCATGGAAGCACGGCTTTCGTTTGTGTCGGCTGCCCTTAAAGGCAATGTGAGCGTCCATTCCCATTGGGTAACGGAGAATGGTACACCCGGAAGTAAGTATTCCCCTTATTGTCGATTGATTTTACAGTGATATCTGCACTACTCATCGACTAACAAACACCAGATTATCCTTGTTCATTACACAACATTGATTGGTTTAAATTGTGTGCAATGCTTTTGTTTTTTTCCCCTTCGATTCGGAGAAACAAATATTTTTTCGGAGTAAAGAATGGCAGAAGACACTACACTACCCACAATCCCCAGCTATCGTTTACAGATGTAGCACTGAATTTCGGACTCCAGCTTACAGCTTCCTGCCTACTACCTGCCAAATGCCAGTATAGAGGAATGTTAAGCCCTCCCACTATTTTCCAAGAGGGCGTTGCCAGATTTTCAATTTCAGGTTTTAACCAGGAGATGGCGCTTCATTCACAAATACAGAAAGAAAAGCTTCATGGACTTTCAGTTGTGTTTTGAAGAGCATTTGAACACATCAATATTTTAGATCAACCAAAGTATATCTAATCTTGTAATTCAATAATATATAGTCTTTATATATTAAATAATCATAATGTAAATGTTTACATTACACTTCTTTATTTTTTATGCTCATACTTTAACCTTTACAATCGTTTGCTTTAATATGCAGTATATTTTTGTGTTTGCTTCCTCCTGCTCCCTTCGGACACATACTGTATGATTTATTATTAATATGAAGATATTATTAAGATAAGATAAGATGTTACTTTATTGATTGAACATTTTAGTTTAGAATGTGCTGTCCCACGGTAATTCAGAAGGCTCACAGGTCACATTCCGACCATTATTTAAAACAATAGGTGCTTTCACACCGTCTACAGTTTAATTTGTATAGAGGGAGCTCTGTCAGTTTTCGAATTACCCATTTGCTTTCGGGGAGCCCTATTTTTCAGAGCACATCCTGCTACTAAATATGTCACACGCACGCTCTGTTGACTGGCGCAGCAGCGCGGATGCGATCAATTGCTATAAAAAACACTCTTCTACTAATACAGACAGTGTCACTATGCCGGCGGATGTGGCCGTTGTTGAAGCCTCTTCAGGCTCCGCATCGGCAGGCCTCTCCCTCGGTGTGGAGCTGTCAAGCTCGACCCTAACGCCGCTTACAGCCGGCCAACTAAAAGTTGTTTTCCGTTCACGTTGTCATTTTTAGACTCCTTCGCTTCTTTGCTTGTGAATCCAAAAGCTGTGACGCTTGGCTGTTTTCGTTATGCCATATTTTTTTATTACACAGCCAGAGTTAAAAAAATATCAATATGAACATTTCAAATACCGCGCCGGCAAAACCGCCATAACCATAGCAACGTAAGTAAGAATGCAGCGCCGCCACGTACAGATGGCAACACCCAGACATATTCACAAATATAAAACAAATATTCAGAAACTCTAATGAACAATAACTATTATTTATTTCAAGAACTGTTATTTACAGAAACTCAACATTTCTAATCTGTGTGACACAAATATGCACGATTGTTTTGGGCTCCCCCTATTTATCTCAAAGTCAGCCGTCAGGGGAGCTCCCTCCCTCTTCGGGGGAGCCAAGCTCCTCCTAGCTCCCCCCCATTTTGAACAGTGTCTGTGGCTGAATGGCCAGCGATTAGGTGCGGCGCATTTATCAGGTGATCAGAGCTAACTGCCTGCCGTCAGATTTCATTTAAAAAACAGATCTGATTTTAAGACTATTTCTGCGCTCATAAAGAATGATAAGAATAAGAATAATGCGTATTGAACTGGTTTCATTAATTAGTGAGTTTATTTAACACTAGAACCGCCAATCGGGTCAATTTGTGTGATGTGTGTTGTGTGTGTGCAATGTAACTTTTTTTCAATAAAATATTAAAGTCTCCCAGTCCGTGATTTTTCCTGAAAGTGTGTTATGTAGCACCCTATGTTGTTAAAAATTGCATTCTAATAGCGGGATTTGACGGGTTTAGGTAGGCCTATACAAAAACCTCTGGCGGTTTGATTGATTGATTGAAAAGTTTATTAACAGCTTGTATATTGGGTACAGTACAGTACAGCTCAAAACATACAATTGTTAAGGGGATGCAGACCAGAGAAAGACTTTCGTCTTGTTTACATCAGGGTCCCCCATTTCCAATTCATCATATAATTTGGATTTCTAGTGTTAAGGTAATTAGGTACAGTAGAAGCCCTTTTTAATCAATAACGAATTTAGCAGTTGAACATAAAAGTCAACTAACTGAGGGTCACTTGCAATGACAGTGTTGTGTCTAACTGTAAGCTTGTCACTCAGAGTAACCTACCGTTAATTTAGCTGCTGGAGAAGAAAGATCAAGGGGGAGGGGGGGAGAGAGCTGTGGTTGATGGGCCATTAGTTGTGTAAATACACAGCTGAGAGCTGCCGTTTCATTCAGACTGTTTAAAAAACTGTAACAACGGACTATTTTTCTTTGCGGATGCATGTCAATTTAAATCAATACATACAACTATTTTTTAAATCAATACATACAACTATTTTTTAAATCAATAAAAACATTTTCTAAATTCATAAAAGCATTTCAATTAATATTGGGAGTCATGTCGTTACTTTGTTGAGAATGTGGCCGTGTAATAAGCGGGATAATTTGCAGCGACTTGTTCCTTATGGGGAAAATAACACCCCTCATGTGTGTGTAGAGGTGTGTGTGGTTAAAACACTTTCATGAAGTGAAGGAATTTCCTTCTATAAAACAGCTGTGGGCAGCAGTGAGTGTCACGGACATGAATTCATAGATCAAGGCAGACTGGTGCACACTCTCCTGTCCTGCCAGGCGACACGCCCGTTCTAAGCCGTGTCCCTCACTCCTCACATCCCAAGCATCCCCGAAAAGTGTAATATGTTGTTACATCTCAGATGTTATGTTTCAGTTGTGCTCTGTCTATGTTCAGTGATGCAAACTTGTCACCTTTCGGCGAAATTTGCCGTTTTGAATCCAAAATAAGTAGTTTGTGTGATTCATGTAGATCTGCAATACAAATATTTTTGGGGTATGGGGGGGGCTGGGACCCGGAATAATCTGCGGCCGTGAGCTGTTATGTGCCATCATGACACGCATGGTGTTCTTTTTTTATATATTATAATGAAGTACGAGCTGTGTGCTCGAGTCTTCCTGCCTGTCGGCTTTGCTCATGGATGTATAATAAGGCTCTGCTGCTCCGAGATGATGGTCTAGCTTCAGCAGCTATATTACCTACGGGTGCGTTCGTTAATATTAACTGTGCGTCCGGAGTCACTGTGGCACAGACTGGACCGCTGGTGAACAGCTGTTAGAACGGGCCGTTCAGGTGTTCAGAGCAGAGCTCCATGTCGGAACGGCAGAGCGTGATGTGAACTGAAAAGTTTTTCTGTGGCAATATTATTTAAGGAATCGTTGAGCTAGCTAGCTAGCATATATTGTCACTGTCTGCTAACGTTAGCTTTAGCCTTCTATTTCTTATAGTTTTTTTCATAGGCTATAAACAGAGGTGGTATAAGTATATATATATTGTACTTGAGTAAAAGTAGAAGTACTCAGATCTTGTACTTGAGTAAAAGTAGAAGTACTCAGGTCTTGTACTTGAGTAAAAGTAGAAGTACTCAGATCTTGTACTTGAGTAAAAGTAGAAGCACATAGATCTTGTACTAGAGTAAAAGTAGAAGTACTCAAATCTTGTACTTGAGTAAAAGTAGAAGCACACAGATCTTGTACTAGAGTAAAAGTAGAAGTACTCAAATCTTGTACTTGAGTAAAAGTAGAAGCACTCAGGTCTTGTACTTGAGTAAAAGTAGAAGCACACAGATCTTGTACTAGAGTAAAAGTAGAAGTACTCAGGTCTTGTACTTGAGTAAAAGTAGAAGTACTCAGATCTTGTAATTGAGTAAAAGTAATAGTCCCAGAGTGTAGGAATACTCTGTTACAGTAAAAGTCCTGCATTCAAAATGTTCCTCAAGTAAAAGTAGAAAACTATTATCATCAAAATATAGTGAAAGTAGCGACAGTAAAAGTAGTCATTGTGCAGATTGGTCCATTTCAGAATAATAGATATGATATGTTTTATAATGATTGATCATGAAAGCTGGTAAAGGTGCAGCTAGTTTGAATGACTTTGTATACTGCAGGGTAGCTTGTGGATTTACTCCAGGTGGAACTAAAGTCTAATTTAACACTTGATTATATTTCACTTAATTAATCCAGATCTGTGAAGTAACTAAAGGTATTAAATACATGTAGTGGAGTCACCATGTACCTCTGAACTGTAGTGGAGTAGAAGAACAAAGTAGCAAAACATTGAAATACTTAAATAAAGTAGAAGTATCTCAAAATTGTGCCCAAGTATAGTACTTGTTGAGTTTATGAACTTAGTTACTTTACACCATGTGGCTATAAAGATAAAAAGACTTAAGCCTTGCACAGAGGCACGGAAATACATTTTCAAAATGCTCAACAGTGCTGCCAAAATTATAAACTGAATGCTACACAATTTAAAATAAATGCTTTTATATATTTCTATTAGATGTGACTCTTTGGCGTTTCTGATATCATTAACACTGCTGCTTTAGTTGTTCTGACTGCTAAAATCCTCTGTCATTCCGTGGGGTGGGGGAGCCGGGGGCTCGGATCCTTGTCACCTTTTTCATACCTGATGAGTTTGCATCCCTGTATGTTAAAAAGCCTCAGTCACCTTAATTCATGTAATAAAAACATCTCAGGTCAGTAACACTCAAAGCTAAATGTGCAATACCATGTTCAGCTATGTTACTATTTATAATGTTATTGTTGTTACATCAGAAGATGTACATATTGAAATGATTTCTTAACTTACAGTAGGCTATTTTTTACAATGTGTGTTGGAAGGATTTATTAAATTACAATGAATATTGTCATTGTTGAAGGCTTTTAGAGAAGGGTGAAATATAAGCCTGAATTACATAACATTTTATACCTAAAAACATAAAAGCCACAATAAATAAATCACAATTATTCTAGTTATTTTTACCTCCCGTATTGCTTTCAACCCACCAGCTTTTATGGTGTTGTTACGTCACTAACTGTAAACTTGTCACATACAGTCTATGGTCACTCAGAGTAACCTACTGTTAATTTAGCTGCTGGAGAAGAAAGATCAGGGGGGGAGGGGGGGGAGGGAGCTGTGGTTGATGGGCCATTTGTTGTGTAAATACACAGCTGAGAGCTGCCGTTTCATTCAGACTGTTTAAAAAACGGTAACAACGGACTATTTTTCTTAGCGGATGCATGTCAATTTAAATCGATACATACAACTATCTTTTAAATCAATAAAAACATTTTCTAAATCCATAAAAGCATTTAAATTAATATTGGGAGTCATGTCGTTACTTTGTTGAGAATGTGGCCATGTAATAAGCGGGATAATTTGCAGCGACTTGTTCCTTATGGGGAAAATAACACCCTTCATCCAGATGAGGATCCCTCCGCTACACTTTGGGATCCTGATCGACCGACGAAGCTCCATTAAAATATACATATTTTTGGTGAATTACTGAGTTTAGGCACGTTAATAACGTTTTAATGAAGTTGAATACAGTATATTCATATGTGTCAGTGATTTCATGTCAATTCGGCGAACATAAACATAAATGATCGTGGTGAAGATGATGATTAAATTAGGATTAAAAATCGAGAGCCGGGCTGCATTTCCTCCCGTTCGTTTTTTTCGAATAACAAAATTATTTTGTTAAATAACAACATGGTGATGTTTTGTAAATGATTACATGTCTCTTATTTAGCACAGTAGTATGATATCCGTGACATATGGATCTTAACAAAGTTCCGCTGTACATCCAGCATACTGTATCTCACTTTATTTCACATGAGCTCCAGTGTGGAACCCCACTGCACCCCCTGGTGGATCAATGATCCATTGCAGCTGGCTTCATTATAATTACATTTATCTATCACGGGGGCGGTCTCAAGTCAAGCTGGAGGTTTTCCCTTGAGCGAGGGCAGATCACGTACCAATCACGGCCCTCGCGTTTCAAACTGTCTGAAATGAATCGCTACATCTGTAGGACTACACCATGTGCCCTGTTTGACAAACCCCGTGATTAGTTCTCAAGCTCTGTGATTGGTTGACCTCCAACTGCATTCCATATGAAAAAAAACGTTTCGTAAAAGATAAAATCATACTTTATTCAGCCGTGCTTGCTTTACTCTTTGAAAGTCATCACATGAATGCATTGTAATAAATGGTTCGGCTGCATTAAATATATTACATATCTGTCGTAGTTCTTTATTTTTATTTATCTACAGAGATCGGGCTCAGAATAGACCGGAAACTATTCTTTTACCGTTCAGTTTGAATTTCACAATAAAGTTAGTAGTAATATTTTGTTTTGATATTATTGTTTTTTATTAACTACTAGACCGCTGGGTCATGTTAAGACCATCTTTTCTGTGTTGCTGTGGGTTTTTTCCATCGCTTTTCTGTTACAGATATCAAAACAATAACTAAATATATCCGTCGTAAACTAAACCAGAAACAGCAGTATATTTTATTTTGTTAACACTGTAAACTTGACAGCTTTTTAACCCAAACCACCTACTGGTTAAAGCACGTTATTACACGTTTAGAGTAATGCAATGCAGGTAGATTGTGTTGCTTTTTAATGACTGTTTAAAATGCCTTTTTCTTAATGTCTTTTATTATTATTAACTACTTGTTACTTGTTGCTAGGGACGCTGCTATCGATATTGTGTTTAGCAACATGTTCTCTATCAATGGCACGTCTCTACTGGGAGTTGTAGTTTTAAAAGACGTTTTCGTATTTCCTATAATAAGAAGTTGCCAGTATACTGTGTACATCCCTGGAGGTTTAGGGGATAGGAAACACTCAAATTTAAAACATATAATTAATAAATGGGTGAAGATTGCTTGTGCCCATAATGGCCAGCATTATATACCCACATGCCAGCTAAGGTCAGAAGAGCTTTATTTAACAGCTGGTCTTATGTTTGTGACCCCTCCTGTTGTTAATTGATAACATTACATTACATTACATTACATTAATTGATAAGCCTAAAACATGCACTTGTCAAGGTTCAGAGGCAAATTTTGCAAATATGGCAGTAGCCATCGATCATCTTAAGATAAGATATACTTTATTAATCCCAAATTGGAAACATTTGCGTTACATCAGCATGTGTAACAGTTGTAAATATGCAGTGGTGTTTATTTGTAAATCATTTAGTATAATCACACAAATGTCGTGTCTTATATTTAACATTTCTGTGTTCTTTATTTATTGATTGTTCAATACCTGACAAGGCCGGAGATGAAATATCTATATACATCCTATAAGAGTATAATACATGTATAATATCAGTTAAAATAAGTGCTTCAACATAGTTAACATTGCTGGAGGTATGCACAAATATTGATAGATGTCTTGTAATGCACTATTGAGGAACCTGTGACCCAAGTTTTTCATTCATTGCATAACTACACCGTTTGTGAATATGATATGTCAATAAACCTTAGAAAATCTTGAAATCTTGAAAGCGATGTGCAAAATAGTCATTATATACAGTCTTTAATGAACTATTAGTAGAGAATAACGAGTAATGAATATACTTTATAGGGATCCTATTAATATCTAATAATAAAAAGAATGAAATTCAATAACATGCTTTAACCACCAGGTGTCCCTTTCTATCAGCTGTGCACCTTTATGGTGTAAATACAGCCTATCTACCAATTGGATCAAATATAAAAGTCAGCCGAATTAGTGTTGATCCTGCGAAGAGACGTATTGTGTGAAAAGAAATATAAGATGTTGTTTAATTGCTGATATATTTATGATCCATGTCACGTTTTCAGTGTTGGCGGCAGTTTCTCATGTTTGTCTAGAAGTCTTCTCATCAGGGCTCTATAAATAGAGAACTACGGCAGATATGTAATACTTAATGCAGCCAAACCGTATATTACAGTGCCGTTATGTGATGACTTTCAAAGAGAAAAGCAAGCACACTCGGAATAAAGTATTCTTTTTTTTTTTTTTTAAATGTTTTCGGTCTATTTGTGGGAAAATAACGTATCTTTAGATGCGGATTTTGTTAAACTAATATGTTTGCGCTGTGGACCAACACTATAAATTGACGGTGAAGGGGGTAGCAATAAAGATAACACCATTAAACAGTTACACAACATAACAGAAATAATATCGATAGCAGCGTCCCTAGCAACCACCTTGGTAACAATGAAAACGTTCTATGGACGCAATTTCCTGAAGTAATCTTCGTAATAACTAGCAAACTAAAGATCATGTACATCCACTGCACACATAAAATTTGAAGATCACGTGACATAGACGCCAGCCATTGGAATGAATGGTGAAAAAAAAACGGGTTTGTCAAACAAAGCACAAGGTGTAGTCCTAAACGATAGCTGGGGATTCTGGGTAGTGTAGTGTCTTCTGCCATCCTTTACTCCGAAAATATATTTGTTTCTCCGAATCGAAGGGGAAAAATACAAAAGCATTGCACACAATTTAAACCAATCAATGTTGTTTAATTAACAAGGATAATCTGGTGTTTTTTAGTCGATGAGTAGTGCAGATATCACTGTAAAATCAATCAACAGTAAGGGAAATACTTACTTCCGGGTGTACAATTCTCCGTTATCCAATGGGAATGGAGGCTCACATTACCTTTAACACTAGAACCGCCAACGGGTACATTTTACCCGCAGCTGTTTTTTTTATTGTTTGTAACTTTTTTTCCATAACATATTAAAGTCTGCCAGTCTGTGACTTTTCCTGAAAGTGTGTTATATAGCACCCTCTGTTGTTAAAAATGGTCAATAGGAAGTCAGATTGAAAAAATCGCCAAATAAATTGCCATTTATACCCATATCCGCCAGCGGGTAATATTTACCTCATAGAAAATGCAGTGTAAACATGACGTGTTGCTATAGCAACGACTTTTGTCGACTGCGGTTCCTTATAGATAGAGAGATAGATAGAGAGAGATAGATAGATATATTGACAGAGAGAGAGAGAGAGAGAGAGAGAGAGAGAGAGAGAGATAGTTATAGATAGTGTAACCTCTTGGAGAATACAAGATCTTGGATGACTGAGCTCACGTTGAGGACGTAATGCATGTGTGCAGGTTACGTGCCAGTTGAATAAAGATGGATACTCGGAATGAGAGAAGTAGTCCGCGTCGTCTGTTTATGTAGACAAGTTTATATGTCCATAGAACAGAACATTACAGATGGATCGATAGATAGTTATAGATAGATAGAGAGCAGGGTATATGCAGGAATCCTGAAGTCAGTTTTAATACCTTTTAAGACCTTTTTTAAGACCCTTTCCATACATTTTAAGACCTCATCGCAACTTTGAGTTCTAACCGGTTACATTGGCAACACACTTTACCTCACATTTACTGTATTGATTGTAAGATAGCAAAACTAAACAGAGTGCAGACAGACTACTGAAGCCTCCTCTCCACATGAACTTCAACCTCTCTGTGAAGGTCAGGTTTAATGCAGTATGCTGCTTTTTTGCTTCTTTAGACTCTGTGCTCTTTCATTCCAGTAAAACTCCTCAGAAACCATTAGAAACCAGTATTTGACCAATAAACAAAACAATTGACAAAACTTTGAACTATGAAATATGTTCAACTTTGGTGAGCTTCAGCGGGGTAATGCCATATAGGAGCTCCCTCACAAATACCCAGGGGTTAAATTGGGCTGGGGCTGTCCGGGGCTAAGCCCTGGCACATAGGACGATGCTCTGACGTCATCACCCTCACACATTTGTCATATGTTTACAAAAAAGGATATATATGTTAAGACTTTTCTCGTTCTTAATATAGACTATATTTAGGGTCTATATGTGTTGACTTTACTTTAAAATAGCAGATGTCTGTGACCGGATATAGTTTGACTTAGACCCCGGCCCCACGAGGACGCATACGGTAAAACGCATACGCAAGCGCAAAAAACGCTTCTGTTCACACGCATTCGATTCATTAACGTGTCTGTTCACACTAGACCGCTGGAAATGCTGGAAACGATGTAGTACATATGTCAGGCCTGTAAGTGGCACTGCTGCCCGAAATACACCAAAAGCAGCGAAGAAGACCCCGGAGAATCGTTGCCATGGTTGCCCTTCTGTTTATTCTCCGCGGTGGACGGCGTGTTCTCCTACTGTATCTCTCAGGTAGTCCACCAGCAGATGAAAAACACCCACCTCTCCGCCTATTCCAAGGAACGAGGGGACCGTGCGGCAGAGTTTTCCCGTTAAAAAAATGTTCCGCAGGTCAACATGTCCGTTAAAGTTTAAATCTTCCGTACAAAATTAGAAAAGTGCCGGTCAGAGGTCTTCTTTGTTATTTATTGAGCTTTAAAACAAATTGATAACGACTCTGTTCTCTGTATAATAATATTTAATAAACGGTGACTGCCTCTCTTTCCCTCCCCCTCTTCTGACAGCCCAGCAGCAGCAGGAGACGTGGGGAGAGGGAAGCGGGCTATTTCATGGTTATCAGAAAATGATCATATAGGGCTTACACCCGGAGCCGTTGGACCCCCAGTGCGTTGCGTATGCCGCAACCTTGGGACCCGTTACCCTAGTCGTTTAGTTCCCCCCCCCCCACACAGAGCGGAGCAAAGCAACGAAACTTAAAATAATAAGCAGCATTTTACGGCGCGCTATGCATGGGGCCGCCTTGGGGGGTTTCCCGACATGTCGTTTCAGTAAATTAAAGGGTGTCTCATGTTGTCGTTGCTGTGGACCTTCTTAATACCTTGGAAAATGCCGTTTAATACTTTTTAATAGCCTTAATTTTCGCTAAATTGATTTATCAGCTTTTAATACTTTTTAAGACCCCGCAGACACCCTGGAGAGATTGAGAGATTTGTACCTAAACAAAACACAAGTCTAACACCAAGCGTTTAAATCAGCACTTGTAGCGATATTTTATACTTCATGCTATCTGCACAAACTATATCATATGAAAAGCTGAGAGTCCACAGATTCCATTGGTATAAATGTCATCCCTGTGCGATCAAAACTCACTGTTCTGTATGATAAATAAAAGAACATTGTACCTTGCCAATCAATACACAAGTTATTGAGCCGTTTCCGCTCTACATCCTGAACTCCTCCCTTCGATGCAATGCACTTCCGTTTTGGCGGACTGGGTTTGTTTTGCTAGCTAGCTCCGTTGTGCCGACAAAGCACTGATATCGCAGAGACAAAGAGGATATAACAATAACAACATGAAGAAAAGTGGTTCGGGAACTACGTGTGCGGTAGTTGGTTGCAATCACTCGAGAAAGCACCTGAACGAGTGGTTAGATAGAGAGTGCTACGACCACAAACCAGCACCCAGCACCCAGCCATGTTGTTCATTAAATACAGATAAACACAACAAATACTGCATGCATTGTATTTTTTAATATTATATATGAATATTTTCATAGTGATGTAATTGTGTGGGCTGCTTTTATATTTTAATTTGTAATACCTGTTAGGATTAAACATGTGATCTTTCTTGTTGAAGCCATTTCTTTAGTTTCCTCTCAACAATTAATTAATTCAGTGTTATTTATGTACAGTATGAGCTTAATATGAATGATGAACTGTGTTAAAAGAAATTGTAGCACTCTAAGGAACATATGAAATGCAATAATGCAATAACAGTGCAATAATGAAATTAAATTACATCAAACTTTATTTTCATTCAAACAGTACAGGCACATATGATATATTGCACAGCATAAAGAGATCATGTAAATTGTGCATTATGTAAACAACAGGCTCCTGTGGGCATGACCTAAATAAGGCAGTTTATTTTGGTTTTATGCTGGGCCACGTCGTCATGTTATCCTCCCAGTTTTGCAGTGAATTTGGGTGGGGGAGAGTAACGCCATCTCCAGTCAAAGAAGTAGAATCGTGTTCCCAAGCTAGCATCACTGTTAGCATCGAAATCGCTGTGTTTACACCAGTGCCCGTCTGACTGTTTACATCGGTTTACACCGACAGACGCTGTGCAAAAGACTTCCGGCGGAAATGAAGTGCATTTGTGTAGTGTCATGGCGCTACCCGTGTTTTGGCGCGTAAACTTGTCTATAGCGGGTACATTTGACCCGTTGGGCAGTTTTAGGTATAAAGCGACCTCTGGCGGTTCTAGTGTTAAGGGCAGCCGACACAAACGAATGCCGTACTTCCATGAGCGTCAAATCCCGCCGCAGATGGGAATACATTGCAATCAGTTGAAAGCTATTTGCGTCCCTTTATGAAGCTGAAGGAGCCTAGGAGCGTCACAACTGTTCGCCACGGGACCCTGACCAAATGTCGCTCCTGGACGATTATGGAGTGAGAGTGTGTTGCTGAGGAAGACCACGCTTCGTGTGGGCTGAGTACCAAACGCTGTCTCCTGGTACTCATCTGAGTCACTCACTAAAAAACGTATGTGCACCCCTGACTATAGGTATTCATTCCATCCAAATACAACTATTGTGAAAAAAAAAACAAAAAAAAAACATACTTGTTATCGTCTTAGGCCCCACAATGCTAACAGTGAGCCTCTGAATTAGCCCTGAGCGAAAAATGCTAACCTATTACTGCACCGAAAATCACTCCTAGCTCCCTTATTACTTATCCTAGCTGCACATCCAACACATCGTTTATGATCGTAAAGACACAGAATCTAACGGTGCCCACCTCAACACTGAAAGATACAAACTTGCGACGTTATCAACAAAAACGTACATCAAAACAAGTGGCGCTAGGTAGCTACACAATGCTAACATGGCTTACCTTCGTCTTTGTCTGGTCTAAACTGGTCTTCAATGGCATTAAAACGATAACAACGATGATGTAGTTAATCCATAGGTTAATATCCAATGTGGCTGTGTCCCCTTTGAAATGTACTGATAATCTATAAGCAATAAAACTGCAATTCCGTTATCTGCTGTCCGCTCTGTGCTCCGTGCGCTCTGGGTCCTGCAATTCCTGCTTCCTTACGTAGTAAACAATAAGTAAAGTCTGCTGCGTAAAGTGCTTACGCCGGCTGGCATTCTTCATACTTTACGCAGGACCATATCTCTGGAACCCATTGGTCGATTTGGGTGATTTACATATTTTTCTTGACCATTACATCCAATAGAATCGATGGGCAGTTCCCAAATCCACGTAGTGATGTCACTATACTACGGAAGTTAACAAAAGAGTTCAATAGAGAACCGCAGTGACGCGTCGTAAAACCAGGAAGTAAGTTAGCATTTTTAGCACTTCCGGTTCCTTCCTCAAAAAGCAATGCATTTTTTCCATAGGGTTTTGGAAAATAGCTCGAAATAAGGTCTGTGGTTGACACAAATTTAAGAGATAAGTCACGTTTTGTTCTACGACATTAAATACGTCAGCAGTGACCCCACTGGGGATTTTTGAAGAGTTTACGTGTCTGAAAAACGATGGTTGTTACCGATTGGCTGAATAGGACTACAGAAATTGTCGAGGCCATTGTACGTCATTACGCAGAACACGTAAGCACTCCCGCTAAGTTTGTTTTCCCCTGTGTTCTGCTTGAAAGCAAGTACCTGCCTATCTTTAGTATCTATATATCTATATCTGACCATTAGAATCTGTATTTTTGAAATTGTCGTTTTTAACACAGTAGTTTTACAAATTATAGAATAATTAATTACCAGTGTTTTCCAATTTGACTCGGCAGTTCGTTTCGTTAGCTAACGTTAGCTAAAGCTAGCGCTACTAGTTAGCTGCGCAATGGTTTGTTGCTTTGCTCCGGGTTGCAGCCACAAGTCTTCGCATGAAACGTGCTTGTTCTATCGTTTCCCGGCCAATGCTTTCCAAAGGAGAGTCTGGATTCGTGCCATGAGGTAAGCTGACGTTACATTCTTGTCCATGTCACGGTGAAATGCAAATGATGGGTAGTGACTGTATCGCCGTTTTGGAGATGGCGCTGCTGAAAAGACCGCAACATAAGTAAAGATAATGAATACATCCTATTAAAACCTGTGTGGCTTATATGATAAGTCTTATTAGTACAAGCAGCATAACGTTTCACCATGTAACTAAAGATTGTAGTCAGGGAAATCAGTTTGACATATTGAATTAATAACAAATCACCTCTGGCTGACAGAGAACTCTCGGCTCCATAGCTTCTCTTGGACGTAAAATCAGATGTACATTTTACATTTATATTCAATTTAATATTCCATCCCTCACATACTTTTGTATATAATAACTTATATTTTGTTTTTCTTGTTATGCTGCTGCAACACAAACATTTCGCAAATTGGGATCAATACAGTAATATCTTATCTTAATTAATTAAGAAATATAATTAGTGTAGCAGCTGACACCTATTTTCAATATGGATTAATCTACCATTTATTTCTTTAGTTCAATTTTCATCTATAAAAATGTCAAAATAGTGAAAATGTTCACGAGACTTGCAAGGTTATATCTTTAGATGTTTTGTTTTAGCCTATGTACTGTATGTCTTAATGCTCTTACAGTATATGTGACGGTGTGACTTCCATGAAACTAATATTTTATATCTTCCCAACAGACGAGCTGACAGGAAACCTAACACTCTAACAACCACAACATTGCAAAGGCGAGAAAATGTAAATTAAAAACAATTCACAATTTTTGTATTTCTTCTTCCTTGCAGAAGCTGACCTTGCACTTGGTGCCAGTAAGGATGTTCCTCACGCAGGCTGAATGTTTCTCCTTCCTTACTGACACAGAAGCCCTTGATTTGCAATGCTTCACTAATTGTCATTTCCCTGGCTCCGTAGGGACACTTTACCTCCAGCACAGCGGAAGACCCTACCAGACCATCTGGAGATGCCCCCAACATTCCTGATAGGGAGAGCCACAAATCTGACTCATGGACCTGCATCTGGGTTGCAGTGGTGAATGCCCTGACGCCCTCACATTCATTCATAGTCCCCCACTGTACAGAAAAAACACCATCAAGGGCCTGTTGTTGCCCTAGCACCCTGGCAATAAGGGAAGCAGTCACATGCTTTGACCTCAGGACAGCTCCAAAGTTGCTGGCAGTCATCCTTCCTTTCCTGAACAAATGCCAGTTTGGGTTGGTTCGCTGACCAGTGGTAGCCACCTGAATTGCCCTCTGTTGCTCTTCAGACAATGCCATGCTTGCCACAATTTCCTCAGGTCCCTGATGCCCAACAGATTTGATAATTTCAGGAACAGTAAGTGTTTCCAAGCTGTAGCTTCTCTCCCCCGAGCCAGAAGAGGAACTCTTCTGGCTCGGGGGAGAGAAGCCAAGAAATTCCTGAAAACCTGCCCCCGAGTCTGTCCCTCAGCCAGTCACGATCTTCTGAGGTGGGCTCTCTTGTCAGCAGGTGAAATTAGTTATTGGTTTCAACAGTCGCATTAAAACAGTTACTAAATCGGCTTACTATCACCTAAAGAACATATCTAGGATTAAAAGACTAATGTCACAGCAGGATTTGGAAAAATATGTCCATGCTTTTATCTTCAGTAGACTGGACTACTGCAATGGTGTCTTCACAGGTCTCACTAAAAAATCTATTAGAAAGCTGCAGCTGATTCAGAACAGCGCTGCTCGAGTCCTTACCAACACTAAGAAAGTGGATCACATCGCTCCAGTTCTGAAGTCTTTACACTGGCTTCCTGTGTGTCAAAGAATATATTTCAAAATACTGCTGCTGTTTATAAAGCACTGAATGGTTTAGGACCAAAATGCATTTCTGACCTCCTGCTAAATGATGAACCATCCAGATCTCTCAGGTCTTCAGGGACTGGTCAGCTTTCTGTCCCCAGAGTCAGAACTAAACATGGTAAAGCAGCGTTCAGTTATTATGCTCCAAATATCTGGAACAAACTCCCAGAAACCTGCAGGTCCGCTGCAACTCTTACTACTTTTAAATCCAGGCTGAAGACTTTTCTTTTTGTCGCTGCTTTTAATTGAACTATTCATATCTTAGACTGCACTGTAACTTTTATCCATGTATTTTTTCTTTTAATGTTTATTTTACTAGCTTTTCTTTTTAATGACTGATTTTAAATGCCATTTTCTTTCATTTTTTGTAAAGCACTTTGAATTGCCTTGTGTTGAAAAGTGCTATATAAATAAACTTGCCTTGCCTTGCCTAATAAAGATTTCATGTGACACATACAATGGATTTGTTGATGGGAATTAATGTGAATAAATTAACTCTAGGTTAACGGTACTCTTGCTATCACTACTCACCGACACTATAAACCTTGTCCCTCATGCTAGCCCTGACAACACCGGAAGCACACCTTCATCTATGCTGCACTGTTACGTGTCCTGACTTGTAGTGGTTCTCTCCTCTGTCTACACTCTTCTTGTCATCTTTGTAAAACGATATCAGACTGGTAATTGACACAGCCATGACTTCTAGATAAATACAGTGTGGCTAAAATGCAAAGCTTTGTTAAAATATGCAAGCACGCGAAAGTCAAATTCAGCTTTATTGTCAAAAATTCTACATGTGTTATACATCCAGAAATATCGAAATATCGTTTCCCACAGTGTGACATGTATACATAAAACAAAACAAAAAGGGCCTAGATAAACGTGGTATACATTAAACAAAACAAAAAGGGCCTAGATGACCGGGGTATACAGTTTAAAATGTTAATATATTTAATTTAAAGTGTTCAAAGTGCAGTTTCAGTGCAAGTCAGTTGAAACGATCTTAAGTTGGCGTGACGTTGAAGTCGTGCGACCCTGCTGCTGTACTGGCTTGTAGTTCGTTTATAGCATAACGTTAGCATTTAGTTTTTGGCGACTAGATTTATGATTCAGAAATTATAAAAGTAGGGTTGACATGTGGAGATTATCCGGCTGAACAAAACGTGATCCCTCTCTTAAATGTGTGTCAACCAAAGACCTTATTTCGAGCTATTTTCCAAAATCCTATGGAGAATTTGCATTGGTTTTTCAAGGTTTTACGACGCGTTACTGCGGTTCACTATTGAGGCGTTTCAGGCAGGGGGGGGGGAGTGTGTGGGATTTGAGCCTTTGCAGACCATAAACATGCACAAAAACACACTACATGCAAATGAAGGCCCTAAAAAGCCCAATAAGGTCTTTTTAAATGAGAACATCAACTGTAAACTATAAAAGTGAGGTTAGGCCTTCATTTTTTTCTGTTGGCAGAGAGTTTATTCATAGATATATATATGAATAGAGACTCACTGTGGCTGCTGAATGTGGTGTTGCTGTAGGTCACAGAGTCTTTAAACGACACCGAGCAGGGGCGAACTGAATCCTGAGAGCTGTGAAGCTGAAACATCACAAACACTGATCATTATCATCATTAGCTGTCATAATCAAAAATCATGGAATCCTAAACATATTTAGAATAATGGAAAATGGGTGAAAATAAATAAGAATCTATTTACTATTTTGACATATTGTTATTTTGTTATACACTTAACACTTAATCCATTCTTAATTCAAACTAAAATCGTTGCCCCAATACTGTAGAATAGGGGACTTTAATATCTTTCAGGCCTCTTAAAAAGAGATGGATGCAGGGACCCCCAAATACATGTGTAAAATGTCATAATGAGTTTCATAATGTTTTTTTTTTATTGTTTGCACGACGGTTGCCTAGGGCGCCAGATCTGGGGGGCGCTGCGGCGCTGATAGCTATGGGAGGAAAAAAAAATGTTTGACCGTTGGTGATCATCCTAATTTTCAGCCTAGATGTAAATGTAACACCCTTTTCGCCCCGGTTACACTTTTCATTTGCAGAGACTGTATTGATTGTTTATTATGAATTTGGAGTGTTTTTCCATCCATCCATCTTCTCCCGCTTATCCGTGGTCGGGTCGCGGAGGTAGCAGTTCCAGCAGAGAGCCCCAAACTTTCTTTTCCCTGGCCACATCAACCAGCTCTGACTGGGGGATCCCAAGGCGCTCCCAGGCCAGAGAAGAGATATAATCCCTCCATCTGGTTCTAGGTCTACCCCTTGGTCTCTTCCCAGCTGGACGTGCCTGGAACACCTCCCTAGGGAGGCGCCCAGGTGGCATCCTAACTAGGTGCCCGAACCACCTCAACTGGCTCCTTTCGACGCGAAGGAGGAGCGGTTCAACTCCGAGTCCCTCCCGGATGACCGAACTTCTCACCTTATCCCTAAGGGAGACACCAGCCACCCTGCGGAGAAAACCCATCTCGGCCGCTTGTACCCGCGATCTCGTTCTTTCGGTCATGACCCATCCTTCATGACCATAGGTGAGGGTAGGAACGAAAATGGCCCGGTAGACAGAGAGCTTTGCCTTCTGGCTCAGCTCCCTTTTCGTCACAACGGTGCGGTAAAGAGACTGCAGTACCGCTCCCGCTGCTCCGATTCTCCGACCCATCTCACGCTCCATTGTTCCCTCACTCGAGAACAAGACCCCGAGATACTTGAACTCCTTCACTTGGGGTAAGGACTCATTCCCTACTTGGAGTGGACAGTCCATCGGTTTCCTGCTGAGAACCATGGCCTCAGATTTGGAGGTGCTGATCCTCATCCCAGCCGCTTCACACTCGGTTGCGAACCGATCCAGTGAGTGCTGAAGGTCGCAGACCGATGAAGCCATCAGAACCACATCATCTGCAAAAAGCAGTGGTGCAATCCTTAGTCCACCGAACTGCAGACCCCCTCCCCCACGACTACGCCTCGAAATCCGATCCATGTATATTACAAACAGGATTGGTGACAAAGCGCAGCCCTGGCGGAGGCCAACCCTCACCTGAAATGGGTCCGACTTACTGCCGAGGACACGGACACAGCTCTCGCTTTGGGAGTACAGAGATTGGATGGCCCTGAGTAGAGACCCCCTCACCCCATACTCCCGCAGCACCTCCCACAGTGACTCCCTGGGAACCCGGTCATACGCCTTCTCCAAGTCTACAAAACACATGTAGACTGGATAAGCATACTCCCAGGCCCCCTCCAGGATCCTTGCGAGAGTAAAAAGCTGATCCGTCGTTCCACGACCAGGACGGAATCCGCATTGTTCCTCCTCAATCTGAGGTTCGACAATCGGCCTGACCCTCCTTTCGAGTACCTTAGAGTAAACTTTCCCGGGGAGGCTGAGTAGTGTGATGCCTCGGTAATTGGCACACACCCTCTGATCCCCCTTTTTGAAAAGGGGAACCACCACTCCGGTCTGCCACTCCTTCGGTACTGTTTCCGACTTCCACGCAACGTTGATGAGACGTGTCAACCATGACAGTCCCTCAACACCCAGAGCCTTCAGCATTTCTGGGCGGATCTCATCCACCCCCGGGGCTTTGCCACTGTGAAGTTGTTTGACGACCTCAGTGACCTCCCCCCGGGAGATTGGTGTCGATCCCCCTTCATACTCCAGCTCTGCCTCTAACATAGAGGGCGGAGTTGTCGGGTTCAGGAGTTCCTCAAAGTGCTCCTTCCAACGCCCTAACACTCCATCAGTTGAGGTCAACAACGTCCCATCCTTACTGTACACAGCTTGGATGGTTCCCTGCTTCCCCCTCCTGAGGTGTCGGACAGTTTTCCAGAACAACTTTGGTGCCGCCCGAAAGTCTTTTTCCATGTCTTCTCCGAACTTCTCCCACACCCGCTGCTTTGCCTCGGCCACGGCTGAGGCTGCTGCCCTTCGGGCCTGTCGGTACCTTGCAACTGCCTCGGGAGTCCCCCGAGATAACAAATCCCTGAAGGCCTCCTTCTTCAGTCGGACGGCTTCCCTGACCACCGGTGTCCACCAGGAGGTTCGAGGGTTACCGCCCCTTGAGGCACCTAGGACCTTGAGACCACAGCTCCCCGCCGCGGCTTCGGCAATAGAGGCTTTGAACACCGACCACTCTGGTTCAATGTCCCCAACCTCCACAGGAATGCCCGAAAAGCTCCGCCGGAGGTGTGAGTTGAAGGCCTCCTGAACTTGGGCCTCCTCCAGACGTTCCCAGTTCACCCGAACTACACGTTTGGGCTTACCAGGTCTATCCAGAGGCTTCCCCCGCCACTCGACCCAACTCACCACCAGATGGTGATCAGTTGACAACTCCGCCCCTCTCTTTACCCGAGTGTCCAAAACATACGGCCTCAGGTCCGATGATACGATAACCAAATCGATCATGGACCTTCTGCCTAGGGTGCTCTGGTACCACGTACACTTATGAGCATCCTTATGTTCGAACATGGTGTTTGTCATGGCCAATCCATGACTAGCACAGAAGTCCAGTAACAAACCACCACTCCGGTTCAGATCAGGGGGGCCGTTCCTCCCAATCACTCCCCTCCAAGTGTCTCCATCATTGCCCACATGTGCGTTGAAGTCTCCCAGCAAGATTAAAGAGTCCCCTTCAGGAGCCCCATACAGGACTCTTTCC
Organism: Notothenia rossii; assembly: GCF_949606895.1. Classification (NCBI taxonomy): domain Eukaryota; kingdom Metazoa; phylum Chordata; class Actinopteri; order Perciformes; family Nototheniidae; genus Notothenia; species Notothenia rossii. The sequence continues at coordinate 38,875,176 of NC_136909.1, read as the reverse complement.
AGGGTCTCCAAGAAGGCCGTATACTCTGAACTGCTGTTGGGTGCATAAGCACACACAACAGTCAGAGTTTTCCCCCCCATAACCCGCAGGCGTAGGGAGGCAACCCTCTCGTCCACTGGGGTAGACTCCAACAACGAAGCACCCAACCGGGGACTTGTGAGTATCCCCACACCCGCCCGGCGCCTCACACCTTGAGCAACTCCGGAGAAGAATAGAGTCCAACCCCTATCCAGAAGTAAGGTTCCAGAGCCGACGCTGTGCGTAGAGGTGAGCCCAACCAGATCCAACTGGTAACGCTCCACCTCCCGCACAAGCTCCGACTCCTTCCCCCCCAGAGAGGTGACGTTCCACGTCCCCAAAGCCAGCTTCTGTCGCCCGGGTCTGGTCCGTCGAGACCCTCTGCCTTCACTGCCACCCTTCTGGCAGCGCACCCGACCCCATCGCTGTTTCCCGTAGGTGGTGGGCCCGCGGGACGGAGAAGCGGAGGTGTTGCCCACGTCGCCTTTTCGGGCTGTGCCCGGCCGGGCTCCGTGGCAAGCCCGGCCACCAGACGCTCGCCGACGAGTCCTCCTTCTGGGCCTGGCTCCAGAAGGGGACCCCGGGCTTCCTCCGGGCCGGGTATCCTCACTTCGTGTGTCGTCTTTCATGAGGTCTTTTGAACCAATCTTAGTCTGGCCCCTTGCCTGAGACCAATTTGCCATGGGAGACCCTACCAGGAACACAAGGTTCCAGACAACACAGCCCCCAGGTTCATCAGGGCACACAAACCTCTCTACCACGGTAAGGTGCTGGTTCTTCAGAGAGGCTTTTTGGGTGGAGCTTAAATACATATTCCATATGGAGTGTACCATGTGATCCAGTATGGAGGTGTTGGAGTAGATGGGCTGGTCTTGATATGTTCCACTCAGATGGAAGGGGTCGTCCATGTATGTGTTGGAGTTGGGAAACCTTTGAGTCTGCAGCCCACTGAGGAGAGGGGAACAAACGTAAAAACTACAGGACAAGAAGAAGATGTGGGGTGCCTCAAGGCTCTTGGACCATTTCTCTTTTACATTACATTACATTTCACTGACCCTTTTATCCTAAGTGGCATACATTTCAATACAGTAAACATGCCTACGACAAATAAGATCAAGTATCTTGCCAAAGGACACTTCAACATGTTGACTTCAGGGGGTGGGAATAAAATCGCCAAACTCCTGATTTTCAGAACAGCATCTCAAATAAGTTGCAGTACTAATATTTATATTGTTATAGTTGGTTGAAGTGGAGCTCATTTTAACAATATCTAATGATCTTTTCATTATGGATTAACCTGCTGATTATTTTCAAATCAATCGACTGAAGGTTAGGGTTAGGTTTTGAGAAAAAAGTATAAATAGTGAGAAATGCTTTCACAAATTACCCAGAGCCCAAAGTGACAATGTTTCTTTAGTTCTTACCAACAGTCATTGACATTTATCAGATAGTTTAAAGTAAAAAGAGAAAATCTTCACATTTGTAAAGCTAGAACCATGAAAGGTTTTTTACATGAACAATTAAACCTTCAACATATCTTCTAGTTTGTCCTTTCACTAATTCATTTATAAATTATTTATTGTAAACTACACTTTGGTCTAGTGTGGGGTGAGTAAAGCTTTGAGATACATTTAGTCGACATGACGTTTAGTGTGGCATAAAAAGACAAATAGCACATTTTGTTTTATGTTAACACTTTGACAACACACACCAACTGTTTTACCTCAGAGCTTTATCTGTGTTCTCCTGATTTTTGGAAGCTCCATCCTGCAGCAGCTTTAACCAGCGCTCCTTTTCACCTGAACTACTCACCTGAAGGAAGGAAGGAAAAAATGAAAGAGATTATAAAAATAGAATTATTCCTGTTTCTTTAAGAGATTTCTTCTCTACAGCATATATCCAGTATATTCTAAACCCTTTTGTAAATTATATATATTGGAAGAGGGTCTGCTTCTTCATAAAAACCTAATCGTGACTAAGGATAAAAAGGCGTCCTTCCAACTTCCAAAATATTACCATGCATATATACATGTACATAAAAGCAAACTGCTCATTCTATAATACATTTCATTGGTCCAATCTTCCAAAGATTAACTGATAAAAAAATCAAAATTGTAAATGTAACAATTGAAATAAATCTTATTTTGTTGTTTTCTTTAAGGATACCAGTACTTTCTTAGGATATAAAGACACTGACAAAGAGATAAGGTAAGGGGAAATTCAGGTGTTGCAGCAACACAAATAGAGAAAATAACTAGGAATAATTAGAAACAAAATAAATAATAAAAACTATAAAGAATATCTACATATAAAAAAGTGAAAAGGTCAATACAAGCAAAAAACAATACATAAATAAAAAATAAATACATTTAAAGGAAGATAACTGTGTATTTTATAACATTTTAGTATGATCTACCTCACACATTTGTTATTGTTCTATTTGTATGGTATACATCTCCCCTTATGTATAATGAATCTGTAATACGTTCCCTGTATTCCTGCCTTCCAGCTCACCTCCAGCACGGCCACCTGGTCACAGAGCATGCTCAGTGTGATCCTGTAGGAGTGGTCGGTGTCGGGGCCCGCTCTGACCTCACAGCCTCTGAGCTGGACTGTGTACTGAGGCGACCTCTTCACCTCCTCCCTCTCCTCCCTCTCCTCCTCTTCCTCCTCCTCCTCTCCAAACATGATTAGTAGATCCGCCTCCACCCGACACCGTAAACTCTGCCACTGACAGTTCATCAGCACGCTCAGGAAACCTGTCAATAAAACACAATAACGTCTGAGATAACTTAATCATATAATATAATAAAAGATGTATCCCAAAAATAGATCAGATACAATTACAAAAAAGTAAATAAGTACTAAATGATTTAGTATATAACATATAAAATCGAAATAATACAATTATAAAACATATAAAATATATTAAATTAAAGGTCCCATATCATGCTTTTCCGGTTATTACCCGTCCCCTTGTGTGTTATGAAGGTTGTTATGCATGTAAACGGTCTGCAGAGTCACAAACCCTCAAAGTACACATTACATTACATTGCATTTAGCTGACGCTTTTATCCAAAGCGACTTACAATAAGTGCATTCGACCAGGAAGATACAACCTTTAAGAAAACAGAATCATATAAGTCCATCAGGTTTCATAGAGCCAAACATTTCAAGTGCTACTCAACTGGCATTTAGAAAGCCAGCCCTTTATTAGTATATAAGTGCTTTGTTAGTAATTCTATCGCTCGAAGTGGAGTCTAAAGAGATGAGTTTTCAGTTACACCCTGTAGCGAGTAAAACTCTAACACAGAAAAGACCTGTCTATGCTGCCCCAGAACGCCTCGTTGGAGATTTCTTTTTTTCCATTTGTTTCTTCCTGGGTATGGTGACGTGACCATATACCCAAATGGACCCATTGATCCAAATGGACAGATCCATGGAGCCGTTACGTTACGTCCGCGGAGCCGTTAGGTTAAGTCCGCGGATTGGTCCATTCAATCTTTTCTCAGCTGCAGCTCCGCCGATTTCTCCTCCCTGAGACGGCGGGACGCGGCGAGGCTGTTAGTCGGGGTGTGAGCACACACACAAACTCCCAGCGAGGTTGCGGGTGTGTGTGTGTGTTCGGGCTGAGTTTCGCTGTATCTTGCTGTCTCACAGACGGCCACTGGCCTCACAGGGAGGGGGGGGGGGGGGGGGCAGGAGCTTCAACAAGCCGTGTAGGACAGAGAGTGAATACACATACTATACAGAGATGCTGTATGAGAAACCAATGTGATTTTGGAACATTGAACAATGTACAGTGGGGAAAAAAAGTATTTAGTCAGCCACCAATTGTGCAAGTTCTCCCACTTAAGAAGATGAGAGAGGCCTGTAATTTTCATCCTAGGTACACTTGAGAGACAGAATGGGGGGAAAGAATCCAGGAAATCACATTGTAGGATTTTTAATGAATTAATTGGTAAATTCCTCGGTAAAATAAGTATTTGGTCACCGACAAACAAACAAGATTTCTGGCTCTCACAGACCTGTAACTTCTTCTTTAAGAGCCTCCTCTGTCCTCCACTTGTTAACTGTATTAATGGCACCTGTTTGAACTCGTTATCAGTATAAAAGACACCTGTCCACAACCTCAAACAGTCACACTCCAAACTCCACTATGGCCAAGACCAAAGAGCTGTCAAAGGACACCAGAAACAAAATTGTAGACCTGCATCAGGCTGGGAAGACTGAATCTGCAATAGGTACGCAGCTTGGTGTGAAGAAATCAACTGTGGGAGCAATTATTAGAAAATGGAAGACATACAAGACCACTGATAATCTCACTTGATCTGGGGCTCCACGAAAGATCTCACCCCGTGGGGTCAAAATGATCACAAGAACGGTGAGCAAAAATCCCAGAACCACACGGGGGGACCTAGTCAATGACCTGCAGAGAGCTGGGACCAAAGTAACAAAGGCTACCATCAGTAACACACTACGCCGCCAGGGACTCAAATCCTGCAGTGCCAGACGTGTCCCCCTGCTTAAGCCAGTACATGTCCAGGCCCATCTGAAGTTTGCTAGAGAGAATTTAGATGATCCAGAAGAGGATTGGGAGAATGTCATATGGTCAGATGAAACCAAAATATAACTTTTTGGTAAAAACTCAACTTGACTTGTTTGGAGGAGAAAGAATGCTGAGTTGCATCCAAAGAACACCATACCTACTGTGAAACATGGGGGTGGAAACATCATGCTTTGGGGCTGTTTTTCTGCAAAGGGACCAGGACGACTGATCCGTGTAAAGGAAAGAATGAATGGGGCCATGTATCGTGAGATTTTGAGTCACAATCTCCTTTCATCAGCAAGGGCATTGAAGATGAAACGTGGCTGGGTCTTTCAGCATGACAATGATCCCAAACACACCGCCCGGGCAACGAAGGAGTGGCTTCGTAAGAAGCATTTCAAGGTCCTGGAGTGGCCTAGCCAGTCTCCAGATTTCAACCCCATAGAAAATCTTTGGAGGGAGTTGAAAGTCCGTGTTGCCCAGCGACAGCCCCACCATAATTTGCAAATGAATTCTTTAAAAATCAGACAATGTGATTTTCTGGATTTTCTTTTCTCATTTTGTCTCTCATAGTTGAGGTATACCTAGGATGAAGATTACAGGCCTCTCTCATCTTTTTAAGTGGGAGAACTTGCACAATTGGTGGCTGACTAAATACTTTTTTGCCCCACTGTAAATCTATTCTAGTAGACCTCAACAATGGAATTATGATCAGTAGAAATGGCCATGACATGGGACCTTTACGTTAAATGAATACAGCAAATACATGAATAAAGTACAAATTAATAAAACAAATATTTAAAATGAAATAAAAGTGACAAGTAGAGAAATAAAATGAAAGGTTTCTTAGGAAATGTATACAGATAAATAAATTGAATGCAATAAAAACATATACAATTAAATAAAAATGAACACTACAATAATTTAATAGAGCATACAAATAATTTGTAAAATAGTTTATGACGCAGATCAAAATGAGCTCCTACTCGACTTACTACAATACTGAAGTATGTCTATGAGCACCGAAACTTTTGATACCTTAAAGGCATTTGATACTTTTGAGAAGTCACATCTTACAGCAATACAAGTTTAACTATTAAATAATGCAAAACAATGAATGGTTCCAAAAGTAATTTTGAATTATTTGGACAAACCAAAGTAATGGACACATGATATTCGTAATCATTTTATTTAAAAAATAACAATATCAGTACCTTTGTCTTTGTTGAGGCTACAGACAGCTGAAGATCTCTCCTCCTCAGAGTCAGCCTGGACTAGACTGGACTGAAGAACACAACATAAACATAAACTTCAACTTTATTATTGAACATTTGTCTAACTTATTTTGGTCATGTATATAATTCAATGCTTTAGAAAGATACTATCATTTGCCATGACCCGAGTGCAGCCAACAGGCCATCATTTACATTTTGCCTATATAAATAAAGAAAATATACAAACAACAATTGTAAAGCGCCTTTTCTTTTCTGGTTTGTACGAGACATTATGAAAATCACTGAAATCTGACTACGTACTAAAACTCCATCTCATTTGTTGAATGCGTCAGCAATTAGTGTTTGAGTCTTATAAGACTCAACAACTCTTTATGAGACATTCTATTATTTTCTTTTTTTAATTTGTTACCGTCTGAAGGTTTTTGTGTAAATTTAGGGAAAAGGGAGAAGAATAAGAAGAAGTTCTCACCCTGCCAGACAGCAGCGTGTCTGATCTGATCAGAGACAAGGAGCTCTGAGTGTCCCCTTCTCCTCCAACACTCACTTCCTCTATCACCTGCACACACACACACACACACACACACACACACACACACACACACACACACACACACACACACACACACACACACACACACACACACACACACACACACACACACACACACACACACACACACACACACACACACACACACACACACACACACACACACACACACACACACACACACAGTATATATAAATATGGGGTTGGGCCCCACCAAAGGGTCCCCAGATTATTAGTGAGATGAAAACTGGCAGAGGTAAGAAGAGAAAACTAAATACTAAGTAAACTCAAATGTCTTTTTACTTTCTGGACTGAACATTATTTTTTGTTAAAGATTGATATTTGAAAACTCAGCCTGATAACTGTGGGATAACTGCTTTGCTCTTGACTTCATATTCATTCACTGTGATGCAATATTTTCCATAAAATAACAATCCATTATTAGGTACCTCAAAAGCTAAACACACGTTGTACATACAATCAAATTATAGCTGTCCGATAAATGTAGTGGAGTAACTTCGAACGTGTTCTTATAAGCACAGTAACTAAGACATTTACATAATCACTATCCACCAGCAGCTGTTAAAGCAGCGGTGCAGGAATAAGTCTTAAAACCCAGAAATGAGTTAGCATTTTACCACATCTGATTCCATCATCTCAATTTTTTTTTTAAAGTTTTGGTTAGTTCCCTGAACCACCAGTTTAAGAGATGTTCACATTTAGTAAAAGACTTCAGTGAATACCACTTGTGAACACCTGAAACTTATATGGTTCTTGAAAACGGCGGTTGCTAACAAGTGACTTAGTGAGACTAGTAAATAAATAGTGATGTTACGTTTGCGAACGATCCGATTCTTTTGAACGGCTCTTTGGTACGAACGAAGGGAACCGAGTCGTACTTGCTGTTGTTCTTTTTATCGTTGGTTCACTGCCTGCCATAAATCCACTCGCCTTTAAAGGTCCCATGTCATGCTTTTCCGGTTATTACCCGTCCCCTTGTGTGTTATGAAGGTTTTTCTGCATGTAAACGGTCTGCAAAGTCACAAACTCTCAAAGTACACCTTGTAGCGAGTAAAACTCTAACACAGAAAAGACCTGTCTATGCTGCCCCAGAACGCCTCGTTGGAGATTTCTCTTTTTCCATTTGTTTCTTTTGGGAACCGCATGACGTCATGCGGTTCCCGGAACCGCGGAGCTCCTCCTGCAGTTATTAATTAAAAATAAATAAAAAAGGGGAATTTTTTTATTTTTATTCATTTTTTTACATTTGTTTTTATTAATAACTGCAGGAGGAGCTCCGCGGTTCCGGGAACCGCATGAAGTCCCTCAAACTTTGATAAAATGATACCGGGCACTGTAATCACTCATCTGGTGACGTTATTTACCACCCCCCCCCCCCCCGCAAAAAAAAAAAAAACTCCAACAAGTCGTTTAGGACAGAGAAACCAATGTGAGTTTGGAAAATTGCACAGTATAAATCTATTTTGGTAGACCTCAACAATGGAATTATGATCAGTCGAAATGGCCATGACATGGGACCTTTAAAGGAACTTGATTTCCTGAAGGCAAATTTGCCATAGACATAGATGATGGCATAACGCATGCTGCTTGAGCAGTAGTTTGGCTGGCTGAGACATGTAGCAAGTTATACATTATTCTGTGAGAAAAAGTCAATTTCTGGCAATACAGTCAATCATTATCATGGTGATTATTTCGCAGATAAACCTATTAACCCCGCCCCCTTAAAAAGTTATTTTTTGAACGGCTCTTGGAAAGGACCGGAGCCATAAGATCCGGCTCCCTTCAAAAAGCCGTAATTCCCATCACTACTAGTAAACGTCATTGCGCCAAACATTAGCCGCCTTAGCTTAGTGGTGGTGACGTGAAGTTATGGGACTGTAATGTAGTTCAAAATCATAAAGTGGTGTTAATCAGGGGAGATTAACCTGCTGAAAGAAACATGTAAGTATCTTGCATGTGTGTTTAAGACGATCTTTTATTCCAAAATACAATGAAAAAATCTCATTGTTTTCTGTCAACAGAGCCCTTTTGATGCTTACGTTGGTGATGGCCTACCTTCCTCCACTCGGCGGCCTGCTGGAAGCTGCTGTAGCCCAGCACCAGGCTCTCTGAGCCCAGCAGCAGCAGCTTGAGCTGGTGCTGGATCTTCCCGCTGCTCTTCGACTTGTAGACCAGCTGACAGCCACGCAGACTCAACTCCAGCTGAGGCAGCAGGTCCTGGGCACACTTATAACACTGACACACACACACACACACACACACACACACACACACACACACACACACACACACACACACACACACACACACACACACACACACACACACACACACACACACACACACACACACACACACACACACACACACACACACACACACACACACACACACACACACACACACGCACAATTATCTATTACAAGGAAATGCGAAGACATCCTACAGTGTAGCTAGTATTTTGTGCGTATTGTGTCTCGCACAATATCAGAGCATGGTAAGTCTGATAAGGAGTTGGTTCAAAATGAGCAGAGTATTTTTCTTTTATTAGATGTTTTGTCAAAGTTTGTACATTCACTACATTTCCCATTTGAAAAAATAAAAAATTTGGTAAAAATATTCTTGGACTTCTCAGGAAATTCAAAAGCTGTTTTTCCAGAGGACAGTTGTGCGCCACTTCAGAGTACATGTGCTACATCAACAAGAAATCGGATTTACAAATTAGACTGTATTAAAAAGAATTCCTAGGCTGAGTTTCTTACTCACTAGCTTCACTGAAAACAATGATTGAAATCAAACTGATTTTAGACTATGAGTCAACTACTTATAAGACTCCAATAATTGGAAAACTAGGAGCATCATGCATCAATGTTAAAGCAGGCTGTTATTTAATAGTTGGTTTATGTGGAGCATATTTTGAACCTTTAACTATGATTTTATTTATCTATTAATCTGCTGAATAGTTAGTCCAATAATTGTATGAAAACAATGATTCAAGTAGTAATCAGCTGATTACGTTTAAGGCTTATGACTTTCATGTGTTTTGAATGTATACAATTTTTCATTTGTAAAGTAACAAATATAAATGTAGGTGAAGTAAACTATCCTAAAATTATAATACTCAGTGATGGGAAGTAAGTACACCACTAGAAAATGTTTGAGACTCTTGTATTCTTATTGAGTATTCAATGTTTATGTTTTTTATACCTCTACTCCCACCATTGTGCACTTTGACTTCTTTACAATATATAAAATATAATTAAGTAAGATTTGATTATATATTATTAAATAAAGCTACCCATCTAACGTTACAACCAATAGCTCCACCTTTACCATCAAGTGATTAATGCATCAATAAATACAGTATATCCAATACTATGATGTACACTTTTTTCATAATATATAATAAGTCGTTTTTTATTTTGGCCCTTTAAGTACATTTTCCATCCTTTATACTGTTTCTTCTTACAATAGTTTAACCACGTGGTACCGCTACTTGTAACAGTTATGAGTATACACTGAACCACTAAAACGTCGACTTTAATTAAATGTATTAGGGTAGTTGAAAGCAATAATATTAAGTTTAAATAAAAAATATTTGGTTCAACTTAATATTATTGCTTTCAATTTACCGAATACAGTTATGTGAAATTTGTTTACAAAATACATTTAATTAAAGTAAATGTTTACATTTTTTCAGTGTACTTCTCTCACCTCTGGATATACCAAGGTAAAGTAACTTAAGCCCAAATGTTATCACCTTAAATTTGGGCTTTAGTAACTGACTCTAAATGGTTTGGCCTCTCACCAGCAGCACGTCGCTCCGGATGATGAACAGCTGTTTGGTCCACTGTCCGAGCCATTTCCTCTTCCACAGGTAACCACAGAGGCGGGACTCTGGGACGGGGCGTAGGCAGGGCTGCGAGGCGCTCCAGTGGATGTAGTGAGCTCGGTCCTTCACAGGCTCATCATCATCATCTTCCTCCCCGTATGACTCATAGTGACTACTGTCTGACTCTGCGTTCTCTGAGACAGGGATGGAGATGTTTTACAAAGTTTTTTAAAACACGTTTCTTTGTGTGCACAGATAACCTGTCAACGTTTCAGTTTATGTGTTTGTAGATACCAGTGTTAGATGTGGTTGTGTTGGCCAAGTAAGGTTCTGCCTCCTCGTAGGTATCTTCATCTTCATCACCTCCTGGACCCCCTGGAGGAACGGGTGGCACCACAAGGCCCTGGATGGATAGGTTAGATTGCTTATCATCTATATATTCAATAGAATCAGCACGTATCGGCTTTGACTAGAAATTCCTGCTATGTCAAACCATAGTGTACTTTTCAGAAAAGGTTTATTGTTGTGTGTCTTTTATTGTTAGTCTGAACTGAATCTAGCAAATACACATACTTGGGTTTCATTAGGCCAAATCCAATTTAATTCCTAAATTCATTCATATTATCCTGATCACTTAACCTTCCGTTTAACATTCAAGCAAAGAATTGGCAGATACTGTAGTGTACAGATATTGAATGCCAAAATACGCATTATTAAGACATCGGTATTCTTTGAACATTTCTTTTTTCCTGTATTGATTTCCAATGTTTTTATTTTTTATCGGATTAGTGTTGACTGATTGGTACGTTTTTCTGATTTGTGATATTGGGCTATACTGTATAAATAAGATTGACTTGACTTCAGGGCCGTCCCTCCCTACAGTCAGATCACGCAGACTGCGTGGGGCCTCACCTCGCGGAGGGGGCCTCACCTCGCGGAGGGGGCCTCACCTCGCGGAGGGGGCCTCATCTTGGGGAGGGAGCCTCAACTGTGGGCTTATGCGGCGCAATTAGTGTGGCGCGGCACGGTTTCAGACTCCCCTAGCACCCCCCCCGTCGACCCCTCATCTTCTAACTTTGCGTGGGGCCTCAAGTTGGCCAGGGACGGCCCTGCTTGACTTGTCCATTTGGAAAAAAATGAGGATGTCAGGTGCAGTGGCGGTTCTAGCACATTTTACATGGGGTGGCAAAGGGGGGGCAAGAGGTCATGCCAGGGTGGCATGGGAGGGCGGACGGTACGTGGTATTTTATACTGTATAACCTATTTATTGTTAAATCATGCCCTAATACAGGTGTTCTTAATGCACAAGAGAAACAAGGTGTTAAGACAAACAAACTAAGATATAGTATAAAACAGCAGAAAATACTCATGATACCCTACAATTCTGTTAGCTGTAAGTACAGTAAAAGTACTTAGTTATAATTAAGTAAACAAATGACATCACCCATCTCTTAAGAGAGCTAAAGGTGACCTGTGCAGCAACACATTTCAATAAATTTGTGTCAATACTAAGAGCCGCTAGATTGTGCTGCTGTAATGGAATGCAAGGAGAATAAAAACATACCATGTGGTCCAGCTGGAGTCTCCTCTGCCTCCTGATCCCTGCCTCTGTCCCTCTTTCTGACGCTTCATCTTTATTCCTCACATACATTTCTTCTTCTTCATTAATGTCTTCATCGACTCATGGCTTCCTCCTGCTCTGACCCTCCTGGGTTGCGGTCGGATAATCCCAAAATCAGCTCCTAACGTCTAACCCTATCGTCTATCCCTTGACCTCTGAGTGAAACGTCACGGGGTTAAGGGATAGTGGATAGGAGAATTCAAAAGGATTTAGGGTTGCGTTCGGATAGTTTAAAAATCAGCTCCTAAGTTCTAACCCTATCTCCTATTCATTGACCTCTGAGTGAAACGTCACGGGGTTAAGGGATAGTGGATAGAAGAATTCAAAAGGACTTAGGAGAAGAGACTGCGGTACTTTAGAGAATCCGAATGCACTTTCACTATCCGACGTGTTTATGATGCGCCAGCGGACGTCATTGTGTGCGTCTGCTGCTGTGGGGAAACTATGGAAACTACAGTTTTCTATACAGCGGACTACAACATGGATGTTTAATAAGAACGACGGACTCATCTAGAGACTCTGCACCGTGCTCTGATGCTGTTGCTTTATGCTTTATGAACGTGGACAACAGAGAAACATATTCTTCATGACCAAAATTGGAATTTAAATAAAAAAGGAAACTGAAATTTATGCTCGTCACCCTCTCCCTCCGGTCCACATTAATACAAATGATCCCAATACGTATGATTGTATGAACTATGAAAATATCTTAAAATCAATACAAATGTATTTATTATAAACGTTAGTCTTTAACACCTATCACTGTGTACATCACCATTCAAACATCTTTTAAAAGTTGAACAAACCCCACACAGCTCAGTGAAATGTTGACTTTATTTGATCATTTCAGTAAAAATTAACGTTCATATTTCTCTTTTTGATTATAATACTGATCACTGAGCACTTTGGCAACTTACCACATACATTTTAAAATGCTTAATAAGCACCGTAACTTTCATGATATAATTTCTCGGTCATGATCGGTTGTTTCCGTGAACGGCCGACTGTTGTGTGACGGCAAATACTGCGGCCGCAAGGCATGGTGGGGCAGCATTTTCTCCTTTCCTTTCGTAAAGGCAGGTCCAGTGGTTCCTAAGCTAAAGGAGGTTATAAAGGAAGTTTGAAACATCCTTTCCTATCATCTAGAGCAGTGGTCGCCAACCTTTTTAAGCCCAAGATCACCGACCTCGGCCTAGGTGAAAGGCGAGATCTACCTATTGCAGAATTGAGAGAAAAAGACGGCCCAGACAATGTTTCCAATTTGAGGCCTTTTATATAGGCTAATTGCATCTGAATTTCTGTTACAATGAAGGCTCCATAATCAGCTCACGGCATATAGGCAGGGGTAAAGTGCTATTGGGGGGCGGACCTCACCTCCTCTAGGGGGGTCCGGGGGGATGCTCGCCCGGGAAGATTTTTTTTTAAATATTGAAGCTGAAAGCATCAATCTGGTGCACTTTGAGAGCAACATGAAGAGATCTATGGATACCTCTCTCAGCACCCATATGAAACAGAACTGTAAACAGATGTTCTTTTTCTTTATGGATATTTTACAAATCACTCCCCTTTTAAACTGTATTCTTTTTTTACTGCCATATAGTAGGCTATTTCATACCTGTTTTTCATTTATTCTGTTATTGTTTGTATACATTTAATGATCATATGAAGATGTGCCGCGGAAATAATCTTTTGAATAATTTGTGACAAAACCGTTCTTAACACTCATAGAGTCCTTTAGCTCACCTGAGCCCCTCAGTCTGACAGGAGAGGACTCTCCTCCAGCTTGTTGTGGAAACAGCTCCTTATGTCCGTTAGTGCAGCTAGCTAACCAGATGCTAACATCACGGTCCCCGCTAGCACCGGTCCCGCTAGCACCGGTCCCTCTCTCTCCCTCTCTCCCTCTCTCCCACTCTCCCTCCCTCTCTCCCTCTCTATCTCCCTCTCTCCCTCTCTCTATCACACTAAATGCGCTATTGCCACACACACACAGAGCCGAGCTTGAATGACACAAGCACACGTGTATTTCCATGCAACTCTCTGATTGGTCTGGTGTCTTGCCTCTGTTGCGTTCACTGAACAAGGGAAGTTACAGTCCTGCCGTTGTCTCTTGTTTCATGATGAGGTTCATGTAAAGCACGGTTAATGTATTATATTATTGAGGTTTCTCAAATATACGTCAATCAAGTGGCACCTTCTAACGGGGTGGTGGATGATAGGTTTACATCTAAAAACGTATTTTTCCAACATTATTATTTTTATTTTATTTTTCTTTCTTTTGTTACTTTTTTTTTTAACGGTCTGCGATCTACCTGCACCACACTCGCGATCGACTGATTCGCGAAAACTGATCTAGACTAGAGAATTCGAACGGCACTTATCATGGCTGCCACTGAGGGATCGACTTCCGGGTCATTTCACTCCATTAGGAAGGTTCCTAAGCTAAATGGACTATTCGACTTCAGCCCCGGTCTCTTCAGTGTACTCTCTTTTCCTTTTCCTCTTTCAGTTCGTCCTGATCACTTCTCAGATAGGCCTATGTCTTTTTGTTGTTGTTGAATCACTCCAGCTACTCAGTCCTGCAAGAGTCTACTTGTGAAAAGCACTGGTACAAATGCTTGTATAACTTTACACGTTAGGGCCATGTAGCCAGAGGCGGACTGGGGGGAAAAAGTGGCCCGGGGATTAATTGACAGACAGGCCCACTTAATGCGGGGCATGTATCGGCCGGCCGGCGAAGAAAGTATGTTACTTAACAAAAAACCCTATGCATGCATATTTTGGACAATTATTCATATATTAATCACATTACCTGAGCCCTTGATTTGCCTAGAGCAAAATAGTTACAGCATATATTTATTAATTTGAATGTTAACAGATCATTAATGCAATAATATTTGGACCCAATTTGCCTGACTTGACACATGGAATGGAAAATAACATGGGTTTAGTTAGCATCCTAAATTAGGGACTAAATCTATGGCAGTCAGTAGGGGCTTGGACTGTGAGCCGTATGGTCGCCGGTTCACGTCCACGACCAGACCTACATTTGGAGTGTGGACTTCTACTTGGAGAGCTCCCAGTTCACCTCCTGCCCTGCCGTAGTGCCTTTGAGCAAGGCACCGGACATCCCTCCTCACTCCCATTGCTCCCCGGGCGCTGTACAATAGCTGCCCACTGCTCCTAGTACTAGACTCCTGGTACTAGGATGGGTTAAAAGCAGAGAACACATTTCACTGTGTGTGCTGTGTGCTCTGCATGTGTGACCATTAAAGAGGGTTTCATCCCTCCCAATTCTTCTTCTTCTTCTTCTTCTTCTACTTCTTCTTCTTCTTCTTCAACACCCATATAAAACAGAACTGTAAACAGATTTACTTTTTCTTTCAACATTTATTTGAACAGCAAGTGGAGGCAAAAGTGATTGCACCCAAAACAATAAACCTGCTAGCTAACTAGCCTAAACTCAGTAACAGAATGTGGGCAACACGTTCTTCTCCACAGCCGCGCGACCACTGAGCGAGACGTCACTTCCCCCTTTTCTATTCTACGGGTACAGCCACTCCCCCTGAACCCCGTTTCCCTGCCAACCCCCCCCCCCCCCCCCCCTATGCAAGCCCATCCCTCTGAACACAGAGCTCGCTACAATACTGTATACACAAACTATACTAAAACGCCTTGAAGCTTGTCTATCTATCTGTAAGCAACTGCCAGCTAGGTCTCTCAGTCACTCACTCCTGATCGTTCACTGCGCAGTGACAGCTGCTACGGGCCTGATGTGTGAAAGTGAAACTATAGATAGAACATAGGTACAGGGCCGTCCCTGGCCAACATGAGGCCCCATGCAAAGTTGCGGCCCCCTCGGCAAGGCGGGGCCCCATGCAGCCTGCGTGATTGGCCTGCAGGGAGGGGCGGCCCTGCATAGGTAGCATATCAAAACGGCCCAGCCCAGCCCAGTGAGTGGCCGGAACACTTGCAAATGTGGGCCGGTAGGATTTAGGCAAAAAAATATATATATATATTATTTTTATTTTTTATTTTATTTTTTTATTTAAAAAAGAATGTTTGGCCCTCCGGCCCACGCACAGCACCGGCCCACCGGGGAAACTCCCAGTATTCCCAATGGCCAGTCCGCCCTTGCATGTAGCTAATAAGTAGCATAGCCTATAATAAATATAAAATCAGAAAGTATTTATCAAGCGCACACAGGCAGCTGTGTTTAGATCCAGTTTGATGGTAAAGAATGTATCCTGGTTTAATTTATCAGGTCTCATTGATGTGATGTGTAATATACGTGGATTTAATAGCACCGCATAGTTAAGCAAATAAAGTGATCGATCTGCCAGCTAGCGCTGTCTGCGTAATCTGCGTAGTATTTTGTAACGTAACATCCCAAACAGCGATGGTCTGTTAAACGCTATTGATTCAAATGGCAGCGTTTTATTCATATTTTGTTTCAAGCTCTCGTCCTTATTAAAAACAAAACCAGTCGAAGGGGAAATGCTCCCAGTGGAAGCTGATCCGTTTTTAACGGGCCTAAGACATACTTGCCAACCTTGAGACCTCAGAAATCGGGAGCATTTCAAAACAACCAAGGGGGGTAATATTATTAGATTAATATTAACATGCTTGCTGTAGTTGTAAGTGCACTGCTTTGATGGAGCATATGCAACCCGGTATCACGGCAAGACGTGAACATGTGACGATTTACCATGCTGGGAGACGTGAAGATGTCATGATTTCGTCCCTTCAAACGTGACAGTTACACGGTATTGTTAACCCATGTTAACCAGGAGAGAAATAACCGGAAATGCCAAGCGAATGCTACCCCGACGTAATGATTTATTTTTTAATAGTCACACTTGATTACGCCGATTTTCTTGTTGCCCCAGCTGGTCGACACCTCTTTTAGCAGAAACAAAGGCTACATTAATGTATTAAATCAATGATAATCCATGAGTGTCAGGGCTCGACATTATAATTGGGCCGCTGGCCCGGAAGCACTATTTAGACACCCCGGGCCAGCATAACGTACTTTCCACTTGCCCGCTCGGGCCACTAAAAATATTGTTTAAAAAAAAAATGTTTCCTGTGGTATTGGTATTTTGACTTTCAATTTAGTTAAATTGTTTCGTTTATCAACGCTACAACATAGCGTTTCGTGAGTCGCTTGTCATTGTTGGGTGAAAAGCAAACAGCTGTTTGCTGCGGAGCGCAGCGCGAGCAGGCTGCCGTGAGCGGGAGCACGCTCCTTCACTACAGACTATCGCGCCACCTAACCATTCGCCAAAATGTTTTTAATACCAGCGGTAACCGGCCAAGCGCCGGGCAAAAAACAATCTTCAAATAAAAGAAAGTCACCGGAGGAGTTAAAGGAGAGTGACAGGAAGTATGAGAAGAAGAGGGAGAGAACGTTTCAGCCAGCTTGATCAATGGAGTTGGCTTCTAGTGGTGCAGTGACGCGTCCTAAAACCCTTTTATAATCTATCGATTCGATTTATGATTAGAAAATTATAAAAGTAGGGTAGACATGTGGAGATTATCCGGCTGAACAAAACCTGCATTTATCAAACAGGTTCGTTTTCCACAGACTTTATTTCCAGCTATTTTCCAAAACCCTGTGGAGAAGTCCCATTGCTTTTTTGTTGAGGGAACCAGCGGCTTACTTCCTGGTTTTATGACGCATCACTGCACCTCCCAATATGATGCCAATATAAACAAGGTCTTCTCTCGGCTCTTTACATCAATGCCGACCTATGCTGACAAGTAAGTGAAGAGTAGAAAATATAAAAGGTATTGGCTATAGGGAAATGTCCCAGCAGTTGAGGATAATGAAGGTACTAATCTAATCTACTACATACCCATTACATTTCTAACTCCTAATGACGGCAGAAAGCGCATTATACAAATAATAATACTCATAATAATAGCAGAAATGTTTTAACAATGACCACAATATAATTATTTTAATAAACCAAATATGATCAATTGAGGAAAGTGAGGAAGAACTGATGATTCAAATGTTGTACTACAAGTAGTAATGTAGTTAGCATAAATTACTATTGCAACAAATGTGTTAATTTTCTTCATTATTAGTCGATTTTTTTTGGACGAATGCTCCGGGCCAGTGGTTACAATGGTGGGGCCAGTGATAATACAATTCATTTTACCCTTAATGTCTACCCCTGCGTGTGGATGTGGAATTAACGGACGTGACGTTGTGCGATTGAGTTGCCCGGCAACAGCTTCGGTTCATGTTAATTTACAAACTCTTCAACTACAACCGTAGTTATATTTAAAAACATGTTAGAAGGCCTAACGAAATACTTTAATGCAAATGAAAATGTAAATGTGAAGGAATGGGTGTATAACAAAATAAATCGGTAATAAACGAAACCGGAAACAGGTAGGCAAGATCCTCAGCTCGATGATTGGATGGTTTAGCCGCAATGCATGCTGGGATTTGGTGTTTATGTGATGTGAAATCTGAAAACGTTTTTAAAAAAATAAAATAATACTTTATTCCGAGTGTGCTTGCTTTTCTCTTTGAAAGTCATCACATAACGGCATTGTAATACACGGTTCGTAAATATTACATATCTGCCGTAATTCTCTATTTATAGAGCCCTGCTGAGAAGACTTCTAGACAAACAGGAGAACTGCCGCCAAAACTGAAAACGTGACGTGGATCATAAATATGTAAGCAATTAAACAACATCTTACATTTCTTTTCACACAATACGTCTCTTTGCAGTATCAACACTAATTTGGCTGACTTTTATATTTGATACAATTGCTAGATAGGCTATATTTACACCATAACGGATAGAAAGGGACACCTGGTGGTTGAAGAACCTTATTGAATTGTATTATTTTATTTCCCAGCATGCATTGCGGCTAAACCATCCAATCATCGAGCTGAGGATCTTGCCTACGTCAGTTTCCGGTTTCGTTTAAAAACGATGTATTTTGTTATAGACACATTCCTTCACATTAAATTTTAATTTGCATTAAAGTATTTCGTTAGGCCTTCTAACATGTTTTTAAATATAACTACGTTTATAGTTGAAGAGTTTGTAAATTAACATAAACCGAAGCTGTTGCCTGGCAACTCAATTGCACAACGTCACGTCCGTTAATTCCACATCCACACGCATGGATTAACATCGATTTAATACATTAATGTAGCCTTTGTTTCTGCTAAAAGAGGTGTCGACCAGCTGGGGCAACAAGAAAATCAGCTTAATCGAGTGTGTGACTATTAAAAAATAAATCATTATTATATTAATATTGACAATAACAACCGACCGTCGGGGTAGCATTTGCTTGGCATTTCCGGTCATTTCTCCACTGGTTAACATGGGTTAACAATACCGTGTAACTGTCACGTTTGAAGGGACGAAATCGTGACATCTTCACGTCTCCCAGCATGGTAAATCTTCACATGTTCACGTCTTGCTGTGATATCAGGTTGAGCATATGTGTGGGCTGGACCTGCAGGAAAGGAGTGAGCAGAGGGTAGAGTTGTCGATTCTTGTTCTGTTTTCTGTGACTATCTTCCTCACCCTCTCAGACTTTCAGTTGCCCGCGCTACTAAAGAGACGCGCTACCATGGAAACCGGGAGAGGGCAATGAAATCGGGAGTCTCCCGCGAAAATCGTGAGCGTTGGCAAGTATGCCCTACTGTAAGTCAGGTGATATTTTAAATGATTCACTTTTAATTAATGAACTGCTTGTTTTGTTGCTTGAGAAGCTTGTGGACATAGTGTAGGTTTGTTTCTACAAGTACAGTTTTAGGGACACACAAGTTAGGGGGGCAGCTGGGGGGGCAAGGCTCTACAGTGGGGAGGCAGCTGCCCCCCGTAGATCCGCCCCTGGTCAGTTGATATAGTTATGGGAGCAACAAATAGAGAAGAGACCAGCAACCAAAGACCAGCCTTTACTTCCTACTTCCCACCTAAATTGGTTATATTAGCCATGGATCACTAAACCTAACACAAAGCTATTATTGTAAACATGAGGCAGAGAGTCCCCTAACCTTTTACAAATGAGTAAGTTTTTAGGAGGAACACATGGAGGCCACTAAAGTCTCCCGTCAGACCAGAATTTGTAGCTGTTTGAACTCTGATAGGACTGCTCGGACTACAAACTGTCCGACCTGTTTCTGACAATATGAAATGACCGAAATCTAAGTTGATAAGATCATATTCCATGTGATGTGTACTGTTCACAAAAACATAGACCGGAAAATTGAGAAAAATGTGTTTTTCTCAATTTATACCTGCAGTCTTAAAGGTCTCCTATTGTTCTATTTTGAGGTATATATTATCGGTCTCAGATATATAAAACCCATGTCCATGATGTGTTTTGCTCCAAATACCAAACAGATCACCCATTCTAGCCATCCCTCATACCCCTTTATTTCAGCCCTGTTAGAGAAATGCTGATTCTGGGTCCGTAGCTTTAAAAAAAGAGCTCATTCAGGAGAATTTTACCCAGATTCTCAGCTAAATGCTGCAGCGATGAAACGCTATATTATGTTCCAAACCACATCAAGGATTATTTCTGAAACAGTATGGAGCTCAAATGCTTTTTCTCTTGCGGGTTTACCACAAAGTGAGTTCCTTTTTTTATTTCCTGCTTTTTCACACATACTCTCTCCAGTACAGGTTAGCTCTGAGTGTTAGCGATGCTTGCTAATGTGAACAAAGACCATATTACTTCCAAAACACGTCGCACATTGTTTCTGATAGAAACGTTTCTAATAGTGCCGTGGGTGCAAATGTCCGATATCACGTAATCTATGTGATATTAGAGGCAAATCTGGATCAGCTCCGTTGTACCCCTGTTTTTAGAGATTTGGGTACGGAGGAAAAGAGAGACGGTTTTTAATTTCTGACAATTATTTGAGTCTCCTGACACATATTTCTATACAAAAATTACATTTTGCATATTAGGGGACCTTTAACGTGCAACCCCCTAGAAGACAAATCTATGGATTTGTGGGAAGACCTTGCAACAAAGCTGTAAACGGCTTTCTTAATACATCCATGTTGGGGTTTAAGCCTCTGTGGGACCACCAGAGTAAAATTAAACACCCAAAATAAAAGAGTAGGAGACACTATACCCATGGCAAAATATCAGTATTATACAGTACACATGAATACATCAACACTTCTTCACATTTGTGTCCTTTTCCTTGCTGAACATCACTCTCATAAAGTGAACTGAAGCTAAATGGCTAAATAATGGTTGTAAATGAGTTGCATATGACAACATTTCCCAGGAGATGGAGTTAGTGTTTGTGTGTGTTCTGGCCATCCATCACGTAGACCAGATGCTAATCAGCCGCCATCAGTGACCACTTCCTCCCTCAGCCAATAGCGGGACAGATAGAGGGGAGATGGCTTCATATGTAAACACTGAACATCCTGTCACTCCCTGCAACATTTGCACACACACACACACGCCCGCAAGCACAGACACATAGACACACAACCACAGGCACACACACATATACACAACCACGTACACAAACACACATACACAACCACACACAACCCTGCCTTCTCCTCCCAAACCTCAGGAGGACTCAGTCTGTCATTACTGACCCACATCACAGACCAGCCTCCTGTTTCTGTTATCTAAAATAAAATTCTCTTTTTTCTTTGACCTCAGGGGAAGCCATAATGATGACAAGAAGTGCAAGACAGTAAAAAACAACCATGTGAAGAGAATCAGCAAGGATTGTAGGGTTATATTGCCTGTTTTTGTAAATATAATGGCAATGTAAAACATACAATTTCTGCTCAGAAGGCATTATTTGTTTTGGTGTTTTTTTGTTTTGACCTTTTGCAGTTCTTTAATTCAGTGTAGTATTTGATGCTTGCACCTTTTATGTATTTATTAAAGAGCATCTTGCAGGTTGTTTTTTTTCAACATTTATGCTTAAACTTGGTTGAAAATTACAATTAAAAAAGTGAATGTAGGATTTGATATGTTTAACGAGACGTAAGGGCAGGAATTCAGAGGGAAAGGAGCAATTTTGAGCTCTGCTCTTAAAAACGGCTTTTTTTAAGGTCATACGTCAAACGTGTCATATTACATCACAAAGGGTAAACATCTCTGCTCTCTGACCGCGAGTATAGTTAGTAGTTGTATTGAGTTGAGCGGTTGTGTTTTAGTGAGCTGGTATTTTTCGGTAGTTTTACATTGTATTTCACCATTTGTAATCATGGTGCAGTATTGTGTTTGTGCAGGTTGCACAAATACCAGCCTGTCAGGACATCGAGTCCACAGTTTCCCTCACGGGAAAAGGACCGGAGCTCGCGTTCGTTCCTGGGTGCGTTGTGCATCCACTTCCCTGCAGCACATACTCTCCAGAGCTTTATCAGGAAACCGTATTACATCCCTCTCCCCGCCCCCCCCCCCCCCCCTCCCCCCCCTTCGCTGCTCTCTCTCTCTCTCCCTTCCGGTACACGGCACCGTAAGACGTAGTGTGGAGTTGCATAGGTAACGCTGTGGTGGCTGTACTGCTCCAGCCGTCTCCTTTGTGTTTGTTTGTTTCCCCCTGTCTGTGTTGTTTGTGTGTGCGTGGTGGCTGTCACTCCCGGCTCCCGGCTCCCGGCTCAACCTACACTCACCTGCTGCAATCAGTTGTGCACCCTCCCCGACTACACACCTGCTTTCCATCAAGCCATTTACAATGGCATATCAACGGAGGCTCAACAACCTTTCTCCGCCAGATCGTCAAGTATCAGCCGTATCTCGAGTCTCCCCTCCGGTACACAGCACCGTAGTGTGGAGTTGCATTAGATAACGCGAGATACGGCTGATACTTGCACATTAGTTTATGTTATAGATCAGTATCAACAGTCCTGCCAGTAACGTTAGTCTATTATCAATGCTACTTTAGTTATAGCCTGATATATGATAGCTAACTTCACAATGTTGTGATGTGACGTTAGCTAACATTCTGTAGCTAACGCCGGTCACTCACCAAGATAGCTGCCCAGTTCCACTGGTTCTCCTCACACCACAGCTCAATTTCTCTCCGATGGCCGTTATTTCTTCTAATCCTTGGCTGCTCCTGGTCTCTTGGACGCCTAGCAGGCTCATAATTATAAGGTTGTGGTCCGTCATAAGCATTCGAATATTCATGTTCAACTTCTTCTGTGTCTTCTGTGTCGAAACTAGCATTGGGATCCATGTTTATTAATACGTTACACCGGCCGCTCTCCCCCTTGTTTCCCCCATGTTACGTCACACGCGGGAGGTCACGTGCCGAGGCTTTTTTATGCGGAAGTGAACATTTCTTACAAAAGCGACGCCAGATGTCACTGTAGTGTATATTTCTGTATATTTTTTTGAAAATCTAGTGTATTCATCATTTTCCTACACATTTATTCACGGGTGTCTTTAACCTGGAAGTTGCTCTTTAAACAGATGGTAAGCTCCAGATCCTCCATTATCGTAAAGAAAGACCACTTTTCAACTTTATCTAGCTTCCCAAGTGGTGAAAGTTCAGGGTAAGGTATTCATTTTAGAGCAAACTGGTTCGCACTGACAACACGTCAAATCTAAACCTTGGCCAACAACATATGACTTTGACCCAGTAAACTGGTTTTCGTGTTCCACCTTAATATTTTGTCACATTTGTTACTTGACTAGATCTTGATTATATAGCCTCCTGCGGACGTTGAGGGCGAGGTTTTGGTCCCGTTATATTCTAGTTTCTGTCTCTTTTGATTGAATCTAAACTATCAAAATCCCTAATGAAATCTGGGGATCTGCACCTTGTGTTGATACAATTATTTTAAAAATGTTTTTAACCAAAATATCGCTGCAAAACTAACCCATTGCATCTTTAATTGATTTATTCAACATATTTTGAACTGAAATAATTATGATAAAGCGGAAAACCCCTTTTTCAACTAATTTAAAGTAACAGGTTAGGATAAGGTATTACTGTTGGTGCAAACAAAAATATTTGTTTAGGTTTTCTGTTTAAATGTAGGCACATCGATCTTACACACTGTATCTATAACCCAGAAGACCTAACGAACAACTTGAAAGACATAATACAAGTAGTGCATTGCCATCAAGCAAAGTTGCACATACCAATGCTGATTGGCCCTTGTGCAAAGACTGTCCATTAGGCCAGAGATGATCTCAGATTAGACATCATCAGAAGATGACAACATGTGTAGAAGATGGTAAACACAAAGCAGTGATAAAGGCAAAACAGTAGATTTTCCATGCTGGGATCCCAGCATGCATTGAGGGAGAAAAAGTGAGGAATCCGGGGTCAGATGGCTTACCAAGTTTGCCAACCACAACGGTAAGTCGTGATTTAGGAGCAGCTCAGGACCCTGGACGCCCTCTGCACAGAAAAATAAATACATCTGTTTAAAAAAGGTTTCAAATATCTACTAAAATAATTGTTAGTGATTCTCTTTGTAATTCAGTTTTAAACTTGAGTGAACATGTTCTGATTTTAAACTCAGTGTTACCTGATCCAGGAGTGTCTGATGATGATGGACAGCTCATGATCATGTACTCGGTGTCTTCCACTGGAAACACAACAAACACATCCATCAGCAAACCTAAGAAGTGCTACAGTACAACTGAATATGATCATTTTATCAGTTAAACTGCTTTCTAGATCTTACACTCCAACCGCCACTTCAACTTAACTGCACACATTACAATTCTCTTCAGGACTTTGACTGAAATGTTCTATATTTAGCAAACAAATGGCCAATTTGACTTCTTTCAGTCACTCTGAAAGCCTTCAATTGAAAATATTGTCAAAATTCTTTCAGTACTATTATTTGTAGTTTCCGAAGTGATAGAAGGAGTAGTGGTACTGTATATCATTCTTGCTGATACTACTACTGTAACAAAAGGGGCGTTCACACCGAAGTGCTTTTCCCACTTTAGTTCCGAAATGTCGCGTTCACACCCAAAAAATCCGGAACTAACATTTTTTCATGAGAACCTTTGTACCCCCTTTTCGTGGGAGAAGAAGGTTCCTATTTCTGATTGGCTGGGCGGATTGCAAACCACGCCCCGTAAAACTCCCAAAAAGTTTTGTGAAGCCGCCATTTCATTATCCTTGCATTAGCATTATTAGCATTAGCATTAGCCCAGTGCCCAGTGCACAAACGCAGAGAGACTAACTCATGGCAACTTCTACTGAAGCCAGTCCCCAACTCCGGGGACTTCCGTCCGGGGACTTCGGGTGGCAGTATACGCCTGAAGTTGTTTGCGGCCTGCCAGTATACCCAAAGCAGAAGAAGAAGAAATGACGTCAGCGGCTTAATTTGCCTAATCCTCCCCCAGGGACTTATTCCGGTGTGAAAGCGATCTGAACTAAAGAGTTCTCATGAACCTTTGTGGGAAAAGTACTGCGGTGTGAAAGCGCCTTATGTAGTTTTGAGTAGAAGTAGTAGTAGTAGTAGTAATAATAGTATTAGTAGCGGTAGTACTGATAGAAGGTTACTACTATAGAGAATGGGAACCGGCACCGCGGCCATTTTTGGAGGATGGCGTTGATAGCAGCGGCAACATACCTTAATTTCTGTAAGCTTTCACCAGATATCCTTCAGCTATTTTTCATCACACATAAATAAAGTATGCAGGAAATATAATTGCCCTCTCCAATAGAAGCTCTCTGTACAGCAACATATGTATTCATACACCAACATCACATGTTTAATATGTTACCTATATGTCAATATTCCCTGTGCAGTGGTTTGTGTTACTGTAGTTGCGCAGTGAACAGTCAGCCTGCTGATGTTGACTACTCTTTCTTTATCATAATGGGAAATAATTGAATATAATCACATTCTCCCTTTTTGTTCATTGGTCACAGGAGTGGCTGTTATCGACCATGATTACAAGTGAAAAAGTTGTACTTCTTGGCGCTATTGTAGGTTAGTCAAGTGGCAGTCGCCTGTATCTTTGAAAGATGGCCGACCTTCTGTTGATGACATCACATTTCCACTCCCTATAGAGTGGCGAAGTCCCTCCCCTTCCGGGGGAGCTCCATGGGACCCAAGCCCCCAGGAAGTGCGCCGGACTCAGATGAAAATATTTGTGCTGGCCAAACGGCGGTACTACACTTCCGTTTGGTTGCCGGGCCCGGAAACACTTTTTCCCATTGACTTACATGGGGAAAGAGTGGTCTGTAAATCGTTGGATAATTTAAAAAAAACTAAATAAACCACCCAGTATGAACACTTGTATAGCCCTTATTAAAAACATTTGTTCCTCAAGTTGTAAAAATGTGCTAATAACGTTATTCTGAGAGTTATATCCCTCTGCATTATGAACGCGCATCTAACCCACGGGACTGCGCCGCCCGGCACGTTCATGTTACGTGTTCAGCATGCAGCAGCACATGCGTTTATCATTCTTTACACATGGATGCACAATAAGAACGGACCCATATCGCCTTACTGCCCACGGAGCTGTAATAATGGATATATTGCACATGTTTGCTGTAATTCATCATTTGTAAAATATTATACGACATGGGCTGTATGGTTAAATCTTGTACCGTAAATGTTGTATTAAATAAAGTTAATATTACCGACGTTAGATTAATGTCTAGCTTGTTATTGCACGAAGAAGCTTATTGCACTGTATATATATATATATATATATATATATAAATATATACATTTTGGTTAAAGTTGCGCATGCGCTATGAGCGCACATACGGGTACTTCTCAGGCATGCCGGGTATTCTGTGACGTTTTGCTCTCTCAAAAGTTGGGCCATTCTATCATCATGCGCTAATGAGCAACTCTCATAGGAATGAATGAGCCCCGCCTCCCACGCTGTATCCAGTTCTTATTATACATCCATGATGGGACCTCATTTAAAAAAAAAAAATCTATTGAAGTCAATGGAGACAGAAAGATTATCTTTCGATCCCGTTTGAATTGTGCCACGAATTACACATGATGTTTTTCAATTTAAAAGATCATTTTTCAACAAAATAAAATGTGTCGTTAAACTGTGAAGTAACAATTTTTTTTTGTGTGAAACGCTCAATGAACTACATCTCTGGTCTTGCAGAACAACACACGTCACCAAGATGGCCGTCACTACTGTCTTGTCAACAAAAGGATTGACTACCCTCACTATCAGACTCAGGGCTGCCAACACTCACGCATTGAGCGTGAGAGTCACGCAATTAACCCATATCTCACGCACTCACGCCACACTTGCCTTTCCTCACGCTAAGTTGTCGTCCAAAATAAATGTATATACAAATAAAGTGAAGGAACAACAAACCGAGCGGTCTACGAAATGAGAAATTAGGTCTTCTGGCTTAGTTCAGTAAAGTTGGAACGATATTGGGAGATTCTGATTTTACGGATCAATAATGATAACATGATAACTCATGAACAAAACGTTATTCAGACACAAATGACGCTTCCTAAGTACCGTGGTAAGGTTGACAACGAACTAAAATCACATTTTGATCAAAAGAAGCCAATACGGGCCGTCCTCCGAGCTGGACACATTACATTGGTCTCTATCCGCAGCCGGAGAAGAAACGAGTGCTCAGGGACCGTCTGCAAAGTACAAATCCGAAAAAAGAGAATACAATAATATTCAATCACTATTATACAGCTCATTACTACCAAACTCACTACACACATCAATAGTCTCTTGTGTGTCATACTACAGCAAGGAGTTTGGAAGAATATGCTTTTGAATAATTTCGGGGAATATTTATAATGTAAAACTTTACTATTATAGCTACAGTATATTTCTACCAAACTCACTATTTGTATTGTTGTTGTTAGCATCTGGTTAGCTAGCTGCACTAACGGTTATTAAAAGCTGTTTCTAAAACAAGGAAAGGGAGAGCTCTGTCCTGTCAGACTGAGAGAACTACAGCTCAGTGAGGTAAGGGACTCTCTGTTTAGATAGTTAACTTTAGTCTAGTTATCTCAGTGGGTCTCAAACGTTTTGGTAACCATTTATGAGAATAAATGAAAAACAGTTATACTATATGACAGTAAAACAAGAATACAGTTTAAAAGAGTGATTTGTAAAATATCCATAAAGAAAAAGAAAATCTGTTTACAGTTCTGTTTCATATGGGTGTTGAGAGATGTATCCTTAAATTCATGTTGCTCTCAAAGCGCACCAGGTTGATGCATTTAACTTCAATATTTAAAAAAAAATCTACCCGGAGGAGCAAGCTCCCGGACCCCCCTAGAGGAGGTGAGGATCCCCCCCCCCACCAACTTATAAAATAGCACTTTACCTCTGCTTACACCTATATGCCATTTTATATGCCATGAGCTGATTATCGAGCCTTCATTGTAAGAGTCGCGGGTACACTGTGTGCGTATTCCACTTGCGCCCGGTACTTTAATGGGAAACCCTAGTTTGTACATGTTCACTGTACACATGAACGTTTCTTTTTTCGGTTCACCAAAAAAATTATCTCACTCCAAGCTGAACTCAAATGTTGGCAGCCCTGCTATCACCACAATGAAACACGTCCAGAAGAATGTCATGCAAAGCTGCCTGCCTACCTTCCTTTGATTCTCTCTGAACTGCCTGGTCTTTTTAATGTTTAATGTCAACCATTTGTGCAGATAGCGTGAAGTAGAAATGATCGGCGATCGCCGATGCTAGCGTTAGCATTTCTCCCCTGGGCTTAAATTGTGTATTATAGAATGATCACACCTGTGACAGTACTCTTCAAAGGGTTCACGAAATATGACTACTACTCTTACTGTTTAACATTTTGTGTTACTTAATGTTACTTCATATTAAAGCTAATAAAAATGACAAGGCTGTAATTATAACTAACGTGCTAGCTACTAGCTAGGTAGCTAACTTGATCCAGCCACTCCTGGTCCTCTCATCAGACGGGAAGCGAAAGAACGAGCAAGACCCATTGCTGGTATGATAACAACTTGCTGCTAAGCACACAGGCATCTTGTTAAAGTGATCTGATCTTAGCTATCTCTTAGTGGAGGAAAACAATTGTGACATCACTTACACGACTCTGGGATTTGTAGTCTTTCTAGTTGCGTATTTTTCATAGTCTTATATTTCAACAGTTTTACGACAAACTGTGACTTTTTTGACATGGAAATTATTTTTAAAGATTGACAAACATCATATGTGTAATTCATGGCACAATTCAAACGGGATCGAAAGATAAGTTTTCTCTCTCCATTGACTTCAATATATTATTTTTCCGAAATAAGGTCCCATCGACCGGAAGTAGATGGGCGTGACTTCGCCACTCTATAGCTAGCAGTGGTAGTATCAGTAATATCATTATTACCTGGAGTGTCGTTTGTGTGCAGTTTGGACAGCAGCTCTGAGATGTCTTTCTTTTGAGTCTGAGCGGCGTAACTCAGTTTCTCTGAGTCCAGAGCAGACAGGAAGGACGGCAGGTCCCAGATCAGCTTGGCCAGCACTGAAGACAGATGAGCAGACAAGTAGAAAGACAGGGAGGACAGACAGGTGAACAGAGGGACACAAAGACTCTACAGCTGTCAGACTGGCCTCATGAACAAGGTCAAATCTACAGTGAGATAACAGAAAATCACCCTCAAATATTTTCACAGACGTTATCTCTGAGTCATCCTTTAACTGTTGACATACTGGAGAAGCAGGGCAATGAGTCATGTTTGATTACATGAACACTATCTCTCCCTTTTAAACAAACTCTCTTTACATTTGTCTGAGGAAATCTTTGTGTTTAAATAGTAAAAGTAAAATGCATCACTATAAAGTAGATCTTAGTAAATAAATGAACCAGAAATGTCATGTATCCAACATATTTACATTTCCTTGTCCCTTGTTAGACGCTTTTATCCAAAGCGACTTACATACTCAATACTGTGGTCAATCCCCACAGGAGCAATTTGGGGTGAAATGTCTCGGGGACACAACGACATGTTGACTGCAGTGGGGATTGAACCAGTGCTCCCCTGATCCGAAGATCACACTGAGCCACAGCCTCCCTTATTGGTACACTAAATGGTTCTCCGTGTTTCTCTTGGTTCATAATATTCACACAACAGGGATGGATGGAAACAAGATGAAATTAGCATTTTTTCTTGTGCTAACTTGTGAAAATATTGTTAAAACTTGCTACATTTTGGCAAAGACTTAACTAAATAGACCCTTTCTTTCCGTCTTTCTTTCTTTCCTTTTTTTTCTTTCTTAGCTTGTCTAGCTTGTCATGTTAACATACAATGATAACACTTTGACATTTAGCATATTTTTGAATCCTTTAGAAAATACAGTTGATGTGCTATCTTATACTTGAATATTAGCATGTCACAATTAGCATCGTTGCATCTCAACATGCTAACAGCTTGTAGGGTTGCTTTTTTTAAGGTGAATTTTCAGAAAAAACATGCTTGCTTCATCTTTCCCAGTTTTACAATGTAAGCTACACATAATTATGTTATTGCTAAAATTCAAGTTAACATGGCTATTTATTTTTAAAACAACATACAGTACATTGCAGTAAACCATAGAGACATGGAAAAATATCCAAACAGAAGTAAACAAAAAAATGTGTGAAAAAAATGAATCTGCAATAATATTACGTTTATATTAGCTTCAACTTAATATTATTGCTTTCGACTAACCTAATACAGTTATGTGACATTTGTTGACATAATACATTTAATTAAAGTCAACGGTTCAGTTTTTTCAGTGTAGTTGTAAGGTAAGCTACCAATTTGGGCCTGCGGCTGGTGTGACCCCATTGCATGACGGTCTCATAGTGTTCTTTTTTAAATAAAAACAATCAGTTAGTCAATTCATCAGATAAAGGTTTCTGTCCTCACAATGACTTTCCTGAGCCATACACAGACTCTGGTGGGGGCTCCCTTCAGTTTGTCGTCAAAAGGTTGATAAAACATGAAAACGTGTCATGAAGTCAGTCTGTGTTCATGTGATGAATGAAGCTGTTGTTCCTCTCTCACTGAATGAATACGGACTTTGTGTGTAAGCTTCAGAAGAGCAAAGAGCTGCAATCTTTGAAGGCAGTGATGTAAGACGCCTCTCAGTTCACATTATCCACTACAGAAAAATACAATCTGTGTTTACCCAGCATTTGACTCTCCTAGAGTACATTAGTACACAAATAAATCATATGATTTCCCCAGTATTTATGATAATAATGTGATCCTGTTTGTTTGCTATGTTAATATTTACTGTATTTAGATGTAGGTAAGTCAACAGATATAAGTATAAAAGAGGTATATTTAGATGTGAAAATAATTTTAAAATTTAAAAAAGCCCTTATTTGAAAACACATCAGGAAACTGTGTTAAGTAAAATTGAAGAAAGTAGTTTTCCACTATCTTTATCCAAACATT
This sequence comes from Notothenia rossii, assembly GCF_949606895.1. NCBI lineage: Eukaryota > Metazoa > Chordata > Actinopteri > Perciformes > Nototheniidae > Notothenia > Notothenia rossii. Next base: position 38,843,971 of record NC_136909.1, on the reverse strand, counting down.
TTTTAATTAAATGTCAATTATTGTTTTTTTATTTCTATTCTTATACTGTCTATGTGATGCTAGGACTGAGGGCCGACCCGGAAGTTAGCACTGCTAGGGTTCAATTAACAAAAAGCATCAAGATTTTTCAATTTGATATTGGAATATTGAAAAAAACAAGATCTTTGACAAATACACATGATACATACACATTTAGTTCAGCAGGATATTCTTCACATGTTAGCACCACTTTCTGAAGCGTAAATGCAATCAGCTAACAAAAGCTAACTTTAGGCCATAAACAAACTGTCACATGACTTCACGTCACTGCTGCTAAGCTAAAGGCGGCTAATGTTCAGCGTGCTGAGCTTTAGTAATCTCATTTTGTTACTTTGTCAGCAACCTTGTTTTATGACAGAAGCTTCAGACCTTAATAAGGGACGAATAGTAGTGTATGCAAGAAATGTGCAATTCATGGAGCAACAATCAGCTGGAGTCCATTTTTTGTAAATATGTATGTCATTTGTAACTAGCAGATACTGGTGACAATTACTACTGATGCTTCTGCAGTACTAAATCTCAGCCTAGCATTGTTCAAAAACAAAAGCTACCATTAGGCTATAAAGTAACTACATCACGGCCACATGACTTGACTTCACCACCGCTAAGCTAAAGGCGGCTAATGTTTGGTGTGATGATGTGTAGTAGACTCATTTGGTCACTTGTTAGCAACTTTTTTTTTTAAGAAAAGAAAAAAAGCTTCAGACATTCTAATGACATATTTTATGTCGTAGAACAAAACGGGAAAATCTCTAAAGCTAGTGTTAAGCACATATCTTATTTCAGGCTTCTAACCAAAAACATTTTCAAAAAATTATAGAAAAGGGAACTGGAACTGTTTTCAGGAACAGAAAACTTAATTTCTTGAGATTCTTGTCCTAACATTAAGGTGTAGAAGTGTGAAACACACAAGCCAATGTCTCCTTTAGACAGTACAGTTAAGGTTATTTATTCTGTTAATGAGTGAATGAAACCCTGAACTGTCTGCGCCTGTTGAGGTAACGTTTCCCACCACAAATACTCAAATGTTCTGGCCTTCAAATGTGAGCTGATGTGACAGATATACACACTGATAAGCTGCTGCTAATGTTTAACATGGAAAGACTGTATGTGTTGGTTGTTAGTTACTCATTGTTCGACATCATTTCAGAACTCAAGCTAACTGTACGATCATTTATAAAGGTTGTCGGCAGTGAATAATGTGAAACCTTAAAGACACCTACAGTATGTTTATCCGTTGAACATATCTACTGGTATTCTTACTGTAAACACGTACTGTATTACTTGCAGAACCTTTACTGCAGGGGTGTTAAACTCAATTTCAACTCGGGCCACATTGGCATCATGGTTGCTCTCAAAGGGCCAGTTTTATATATAAGACTATATAAAAATACATAAATATGTAATATATATAAAATAAAGTATTATATTACATTATTGCCTCTGCATTGGATTATTATTGGATAGGGTAATAACTTCCTAATTAACTACGTCTGAAAGCAGAAGTCTAGGGAAAACAATTGCAAGTCTTTTCAGTGAGAATGTTGCAAAATGATTTAAAAAGAAAAGCCAAATTCTGGAAAAAAAAAGTCAAAAGAAATGAAATGCTGAAAAAAAAGAGTCAGATTCTAAGAAAAAAATTATATTTTGAAGAATAAAAGTCCAATTCTGAGAAAAACTTCAAATTTGAGATGCATAGTGGGACATGTAGTTTATGGGCAACTTGCTTCTGTAAAGCGGCATGTAACCGTATAGTAAACATATTATATTCTTTGCAAGCTCTTGTGGGCCACATACAATGAAGTCACAGGCCGGATTTGGCCCCCGGGCCTTGAGTTTGACACCCCTGCTGTACTGCCTCTTTGACCATTATAACTGCTTATGGGATCAGATACTCATCAGCCAAGGACTGCTACACAACTTAAAAATAGAAAATAGAAAACTTCTCAATGACCAATCCCACTTGAGATCCACTAGAACCATATGAAAGAAAAATATCATTGTAAAGACCCCAGAACTTCCTTTAATGACCAGGAAGTTTATGTAATTGATCTCTGGAACCTCCTTCCTCCTGAAAGACCTCTAAACCTGTTTACAGCAACTACAACTACTACCACATAGCGCTTTTTTCTGAGCACTTTCTTTTCAATGAGAATGCCCATTGTTTCACATCAAAAAACGTGTCATTTTTGTTTGCGCTTCGCCATTTTTGTGTGGCCCTCTCTTAGGACTTTGACAATATTTCACCTTAATAGGTGAGCAGCAGTGATGTCAATGTAGAAGGTGGAGGCGAAGCTTGTTTTTGGCCGTGTCTTTCTGAAAGAAACTATCAAGAAACAGACAGAAAAGGCTGTTTGTTTGAGGGGGCTGACACCAAGTGTTGCTGCTGTTGAGTGTTGCCCTTTTATCTCTGCAGATCATCCACCTCACTCTATGTATCTCTTTGAGTGGTGACAAGCCCATCCATTCAAAGTGTGAGCGCAAGCATCTTCCAGTTGGTGTTAATGGTGAAAAACAAGTCAAACAAGTATATCAAGTAGACCAAATGAACACATAAAAGGCAAGGGGTGAAGCTTATGTCTTTTAAAGTGGTGATATGTGAATTCACAAAGCCACCTGCCAGCGGTCTGACGCTGGATGGACACAGGGCCTTAGGGACCTCTGAAATATAACTTCATTCAAGACAATAAATGTTTGAATGTTGATCAACTATATAACTTTCTTCCATATTAAATGATTGACATAAATCAGATCCAGTTGTAACCCCTGAGAATGTGAGCATCTTTACTGTTTGCAAAGTTTAATAATGATTTATGTTTTGTTGTCAAAAATCTAAGTGTAGTGAATGAATCTGAAAGGTTTGGCAAAGCCTGAATTATCATCAGTAGGATTAGGAAATGTCAAATATGCAGAGAGAAAAAAGAAGCTTTTGTGTTTGAGCTCCATTCAGAGGGACAGAGTTAGTACATTCACCCTCTGAGTGAGTGGGAGACAAGGGTTAAAGGTTTCTGATTAACGTCTCTCTGCTGATTTAAGGATCCGACAGATCTGCTTATCAGCCCGCTGCTGTTTTAAACAGGGAGCTGCACATACCTCACACACCTACAACACACCCACAACACACCAGCAACAGCACAGCAACAAGACATCATCCACAACAACAACAGAAAGACCGTAGGAAGAAAAAAGTGAAGGAATAAAGAGTTTGTGTTTCTGAGCGCTGCTTATCTGACCATCAACATCACTTCCTGTCTCTGGCTTTGATGCTGCAGAACACACACATACACATGCAAGCAGGCACATGAATAACAGTCACTGCCGATTTGAATGAGAGTTTGATAATGCTGTTTTGGTGGGAAAAAATTCAAAAGCACACAACAAATAAACAATATCAAAATGATCAGCAACCAGAAACAACTCATGATTAAGAATGCATCGGCCTCTCACACTGAAAAAACTGAAACGTTCACTTTGATTAAATGTTTCGTGTCAACAGATTTTACATAACTGTATTAGGTTAGTGGAAAGCAATAATATTAAGCGGAACCTAATACAAAAAGAAAATGAAACGTTAAATGATTGCTTTCAACTCACCTAATGCAGTTATGTGAAATGTGTTGACATACAGTAATACATTTAATTAAAGTCAATGTTTCAGTTTATATTGACTATATTCATGAAAAGACGAACAAATAAAGTAATAACTAAGAGCTGACATACAAAGTAACCAACTAACTGATGTTCTAACAAACAAATTGACAAACAAACACACACACAAAGTTTGTTCAACCTTTGTCAAGAATATAATATACACAGAAAGTATTTCATTCCAAGAACGAAAAAAAGTTTAGTTTGCCCCAATAACAAGAAGCACATTTCTTCTCTTACTATTGGTATAACTATGACACACTGTATTTTCTTTAAGATACTTGTATTTGTTTAAGATACTTGTATTTACGAAATATATTATTCTGGATAATCCGGATAATAATGTTTAAGTGTTAAGTAAAGGTCCCATGTCATGGCCATTTCTACTGATCATATTTCCATTGTTGAGGTCTACTAAAATATATTTAAATTGTGCAATTTTCCAAACTCACATATAAGAAAAACAATAAGCGTGGCTTGATGTTGAGTAAGAAAAAGGTTAAAACCTGAGTGAAATCTCTTCACTCAGGTGTTTTTCCACAGGCCCTGAAAACTGCAGTCATTAAACCGCTCTTAAAAAATAATAATCTAGATGCTTCAGTAATGAACAGTGTTGGGACTAACGCGTTACACTGTAACGCGTTACTGTAACACCGTTATTTTTGGCAGTAACTAGTACTCTAACGCGTTATTTTTTTAATTCAGTAACTCAGTTACCGTTACTACATGGTGCGTTACTCCGTTATTTTTTGTATATAGTCTCGGCTCCCAGACGTTGGTGAGCGGTGCCAACAGCGAGGCGAACAGAGATGAGAACTGTACTTAAGTACAGTACTTGAGTAAATGTACTTAGATACTTCCTGTGTCACTTGCGGAGACGCGCTGTGGGCGTGTTTGTGTTTACTAACAAGACTATCATGGCGGCAGCAGAGCTCAAGTCAAGTTTCTCCGCCTGGAGATTGTTATGTATGGGCCTTTCTCACTTCTCTTATTTTTCATTTCCTCGCTCCTTGGTCTCGGTCTCACCGGAAGTGGATTTGTCTGCGCCATCTTGAGTAGCGTCGCAATGGCCTTATTTTTGTCGGAGGACCGAGGAGCGAGGAGCGATAATGGAGGAGCTATAATCGAGGAACCACCAGAACATCCTCAGACACTCGCCCCGCCCCCTTACTGTGTATCACTCACTGATTGGACGATGCAGTGCATGCACTGATGTGATGCTTCTTGACATGAGAGCAGTTTCCCAGCGGAGTGAAGAAAATATATGAACCTCACGGGAGTCACTCCTCAGTTTATACCGTCTTTTGTTTCAATTAATGTATCATTTAGTTACAAATATGTGATATATCTGAACAACAAAGTGGTCAAAAATCATTTTATTCATTTTTTGGAAACATTTTAATGATCGCTTTTTTCGTTTTTCATTTATTATCATTTCCATTCATTCAGTCATTACAGATGTAGCGATTCATTTCAGACAGTTTGAAACGCGAGGGCCGTGATTGGTTCGTGATCTGCCCTCGCTCAAGGGAAAACCTCCAGCTTGACTTGAGACCGCCCCCGTGATAGATAAATGTAATTATAATGAAGCCAGCTGCAATGGATCATTGATCCACCAGGGAGTGCAGTGGGGTTCCACACTGGAGCTCATGTGAAATAAAGTCAGATACAGTATGCTGGATGTACAGCGGAACTTTGTTAAGATCCATATGTCACGGATATCATACTACTGTGCTAAATAAGAGACATGTAATCATTTACAAAACATAACCATGTTGTTATTTAACAAAATAATTTTGTTATTCGAAAAAAACGAACGGGAGGAAATGCAGCCCGGCTCTCGATTTTTAATCCTAATTTAATCATCATCTTCACCACGATCATTTATGTTTATGTTCGCCGAATTGACATGAAATCACTGACACATATGAATATACTGTATTCAACTTCATTAAAACGTCATTAACGTGCCTAAACTCAGTAATTCACCAAAAATATGTATATTTTAATGGAGTTTTGTCGGTCGATCAGGATCCCAAAGTGTAGCGGAGGGATCCTCATCTGGATGAAGGGTGTTATTTTCCCCATAAAGAACAAGTCGCTGCAAATTATCCCGCTTATTACATGGCCACATTCTCAACAAAGTAACGACATGACTCCCAATATTAATTGAAATGCTTTTATGGATTTAGAAAATGTTTTTATTGATTTAAAAAATAGTTGTATGTATTGATTTAAATTCACATGCATCCGCTAAGAAAAATAGTCCGTTGTTACAGTTTTTTAAACAGTCTGAATGAAACGGCAGCTCTCAGCTGTGTATTTACACAACTAATGGCCCATCAACCACAGCTCTCTCCCCCCTCCCCCCCTGATCTTTCTTCTCCAGCAGCTAAATTAACAGTAGGTTACTCTGAGTGACCATAGACTGTATGTGACAAGCTTACAGTTAGTGACGTAACAACACCATAAAAGCTGGTGGGTTGAAAGCAATACGGGAGGTAAAAATAACTAGAATAATTGTGACTTATTTATTGTGGCATTTATGTTTTTAGGTATAACATTTTATGTAATTCAGGCTTATAGTTCACCCTTCTCTAAAAGCATTCAACAATGACAATATTCATTGTAATTTAATAAATCCTTCCAACACACATTGTAAAAAATAGCCTACTGTAAGTTAAGAAATCATTTCAATATGTACATCTTCTGATTTAACAACAATAACATTATAAATAGTAACATAGCTGAACATGGTATTGCACATTTAGCTTTGAGTGTTACTGACCTGAGATGTTTTTATTACATGAATTAAGGTGACTGGGGCTTTTTAACATACAGGGATGCAAACTCATCAGGTATGAAGAAGGTGACAAGGATCCGAGCCCCCGGCTCCCCCACCCCACGGATTGACAGACGATTTTAGCAGTCAGAACAACTAAAGCAGCAGTGTTAATAATAACAGAAACGCCAAAGAGTCACATCTAATAGAAATATATAAAAGCATTTATTTTAAATTGTGGAGCAGTCAGTTTATAATTTTGGCAGCACTGTTGAGCATTTTGAAAATGTATTTTCATGCCTCTGTGCAAGGCTTAAGTCTTTTTATCTTTATAGCCACATGGTGTAAAGTAACTAAGTTCATAAACTCAACAAGTACTATACTTGGGCACAATTTTGAGATACTTGTACTTTATTTAAGTATTTCAATGTTTTGCTACTTTGTTCTTCTACTCCACTACAGTTCAGAGGTACATGGTGTACTTTGACTCCACTACATGTATTTAATACCTTTAGTTACTTCACAGATCTGGATTAATTAAGTGAAATAAAATCAAGTGTTAAATCAGACTTTAGTTCCACCTGGAGTATGTCCACAAGCTACCCTGCAGTATACAAAGTCATTCAAACTAGCTGCACCTTTACCAGCGTTGAGAACACTTTCATGATCAATCATTATAAAACATATCATATCTATTATTCTGAAATGGACCAATCTGCACAATGACTACTTTTACTGTCGCTACTTTCACTATATTTTGATGATAATACTTTTCTATTTTTACTTGAGGAACATTTTGAATGCAGGACTTTTACTGTAACAGAGTATTCCTACACTCTGGGACTATTACTTTTAGTCAAGTACAAGATCTGAGTACTTCTACTTTTACTCAAGTACAAGACCTGAGTACTTCTACTTTTACTCTAGTACAAGATCTGTGTGCTTCTACTTTTACTCAAGTACAAGACCTGAGTACTTCTACTTTTACTCAAGTACAAAATCTGAGTACTTCTGCTTTTACTCAAGTACAATATATATACTTATACCACCTCTGTTTATAGCCTATGAAAAAAACTATTAGAAATAGAAGGCTAAAGCTAACGTTAGCAGATAGTGACAATGTATGCTAGCTAGCTAGCTCAACGATTCCTTAAATAATATAGACAAGTTTACGCACCAAAACACGGGTAGCGCCATTACCCTACACAAATGCACTTCATTTCCGCCGGAAGTCTTTTGCACAGCGTCTGTCGGTGTAAACCGATGTAAACAGTCAGACGGGCACTGGTGTAAACACAGCGATTTCGATGCTAACAGTGATGCTAGCTTGGGAACACGATTCTACTTCTTTGACTGGAGATGGCGTTACTCTCCCCCACCCGAATTCAGTGCAAAACTGGGAGGATAACATGACGACGTGGCCCAGCATAAAACCAAAATAAACTGCCTTATTTAGGTCATGCCCACAGGAGCCAGTCTGTTGTTTACATAATGCACAATTTACATGATCTCTTTATGCTGTGCAATATATCATATGTGCCTGTACTGTTTGAGTGAAAATAAAGTTTGATGTAATTTAATTTCATTATTGCACTGTTATTGCATTATTGCATTTCATATGTTCCTTAGAGTGCTACAATTTCTTTTAACACAGTTCATCATTCATATTAAGCTCATACTGTACATAAATAACACTGAATGAATTAATTGTTTAGAGGAAACTAAAGAAATGGCTTCAACAAGAAAGATCACATGTTTAATCCTAACAGGTATTACAAATTAAAATATAAAAGCAGCCCACACAATTACATCACTATGAACATATTCATATATAATATTAAAAAATACAATGCATGCAGTATTTGTTGTGTTTATCTGTATTTAATGAACAACATGGCTGGGTGCTGGTTTGTGGTCGTAGCACTCTCTATCTAACCACTCGTTCAGGTGCTTTCTCGAGTGATTGCAACCAACTACCGCACACGTAGTTTCCGAACCACTTTTCTTCATGTTGTAATTGTTATATCCTCTTTGTCTCTGCGATATCAGTGCTTTGTCAGCACAACGGAGCTAGCTAGCAAAACAAACCCAGTCCGCCAAAACGGAAGTGCATTGCATCGAAGGGAGGAGTTCAGGATGTAGAGCGGAAACGGCTCAATAACTTGTGTATTGCCACAGAAAAACTTTTCAGTTCACATCACGCTCTGCCGCTCCGACAGGGAGCTCTGCTCTGAACACCTGAACAGCCCGTTCTAACAGCTGTTCACCAGCGGTCCAGTCTGTGCCACAGTGACTCCGGACGCGCAGTTAATATTAACGAACGCACCCGTAGGTAATGTAGCTGCTGAAGCTAGACCATCATCTCGGAGCAGCAGAGCCTTATTATACATCCATGAGCAGAGCCGACAGGCAGGAAGACTCGAGCAAGCAGCTCGTACTTCATTATAATATATAAAAAAAGAACACCATGCGTGTCATGATGGCACATAACAGCTCACGGCCGCAGATTACTCCGGGTCCCAGCCCCCCCCCATACCCCAAAAATATTTGTATTGCAGATCTACATGAATCACACAAACGACTTATTTTGGATTCAAAACGGCGAATTTCATCGAAAGGTGACAAGTTTGCATCACTGAACATAGACAGAGCACAACTGAAACATAACATCTGAAACGATGTAACAACATAATACACTTGTGGGGATGCTTGGGATGTGAGGAGTGAGGGACACGGCTTAGAACGGGCGTGTCGCCTGGCAGGACAGGAGAGTGTGTGCACCAGTCTGCCTTGATCTATGAATTCATGTCCGTGACACTCACTGCTGCCCACAGCTGTTTTATAGAAGGAAATTCCTTCACTTCATGAAAGTGTTTTAACCACACACACCTCTACACACACATGACGGGTGTTATTTTCCCCATAAGGAACAAGTCGCTGCAAATTATCCCTCTTATTACACGGCCACATTCTCAACAAAGTAACGACATGACTTCCAATATTAATTGAAATGCTTTTATGGATTTAGAAAATGTTTTTATTGATTTAAAAAATAGTTGTATGTATTGATTTAAATTGACATACATCCGCTAAGAAAAAGGGTCCGTTGTTACAGTTTTTTAAACAGTCTGAATGAAACGGCAGCTCTCAGCTGTGTATTTACACAACTAATGGCCCATCAACCACAGCTCTCTCCCCCCTCCCCCCCTGATCTTTCTTCTCCAGCAGCTAAATTAACAGTAGGTTACTCTGAGTGACCATAGACTGTATGTGACAAGCTTACAGTTAGTGACGTAACAACACCATAAAAGCTGGTGGGTTGAAAGCAATACGGGAGGTAAAAATAACTAGAATAATTGTGACTTATTTATTGTGGCATTTATGTTTTTAGGTATAACATTTTATGTAATTCAGGCTTATAGTTCACCCTTCTCTAAAAGCATTCAACAATGACAATATTCATTGTAATTTAATAAATCCTTCCAACACACATTGTAAAAAATAGCCTACTGTAAGTTAAGAAATAATTTCAATATGTACATCTTCTGATTTAACAACAATAACATTATAAATAGTAACATAGCTGAACATGGTATTGCACATTTAGCTTTGAGTGTTACTGACCTGAGATGTTTTTATTACATGAATTAAGGTGACTGGGGCTTTTTAACATACAGGGATGCAAACTCATCAGGTATGAAGAAGGTGACAAGGATCCGAGCCCCCGGCTCCCCCACCCCACGGATTGACAGACGATTTTAGCAGTCAGAACAACTAAAGCAGCAGTGTTAATAATAACAGAAACGCCAAAGAGTCACATCTAATAGAAATATATAAAAGCATTTATTTTAAATTGTGGAGCAGTCAGTTTATAATTTTGGCAGCACTGTTGAGCATTTTGAAAATGTATTTTCATGCCTCTGTGCAAGGCTTAAGTCTTTTTATCTTTATAGCCACATGGTGTAAAGTAACTAAGTTCATAAACTCAACAAGTACTATACTTGGGCACAATTTTGAGATACTTGTACTTTATTTAAGTATTTCAATGTTTTGCTACTTTGTTCTTCTACTCCACTACAGTTCAGAGGTACATGGTGTACTTTGACTCCACTACATGTATTTAATACCTTTAGTTACTTCACAGATCTGGATTAATTAAGTGAAATAAAATCAAGTGTTAAATCAGACTTTAGTTCCACCTGGAGTATGTCCACAAGCTACCCTGCAGTATACAAAGTCATTCAAACTAGCTGCACCTTTACCAGCGTTGAGAACACTTTCATGATCAATCATTATAAAACATATCATATCTATTATTCTGAAATGGACCAATCTGCACAATGACTACTTTTACTGTCGCTACTTTCACTATATTTTGATGATAATACTTTTCTATTTTTACTTGAGGAACATTTTGAATGCAGGACTTTTACTGTAACAGAGTATTCCTACACTCTGGGACTATTACTTTTAGTCAAGTACAAGATCTGAGTACTTCTACTTTTACTCAAGTACAAGACCTGAGTACTTCTACTTTTACTCTAGTACAAGATCTGTGTGCTTCTACTTTTACTCAAGTACAAGACCTGAGTACTTCTACTTTTACTCAAGTACAAAATCTGAGTACTTCTGCTTTTACTCAAGTACAATATATATACTTATACCACCTCTGTTTATAGCCTATGAAAAAAACTATTAGAAATAGAAGGCTAAAGCTAACGTTAGCAGATAGTGACAATGTATGCTAGCTAGCTAGCTCAACGATTCCTTAAATAATATAGACAAGTTTACGCACCAAAACACGGGTAGCGCCATTACCCTACACAAATGCACTTCATTTCCGCCGGAAGTCTTTTGCACAGCGTCTGTCGGTGTAAACCGATGTAAACAGTCAGACGGGCACTGGTGTAAACACAGCGATTTCGATGCTAACAGTGATGCTAGCTTGGGAACACGATTCTACTTCTTTGACTGGAGATGGCGTTACTCTCCCCCACCCGAATTCAGTGCAAAACTGGGAGGATAACATGACGACGTGGCCCAGCATAAAACCAAAATAAACTGCCTTATTTAGGTCATGCCCACAGGAGCCAGTCTGTTGTTTACATAATGCACAATTTACATGATCTCTTTATGCTGTGCAATATATCATATGTGCCTGTACTGTTTGAGTGAAAATAAAGTTTGATGTAATTTAATTTCATTATTGCACTGTTATTGCATTATTGCATTTCATATGTTCCTTAGAGTGCTACAATTTCTTTTAACACAGTTCATCATTCATATTAAGCTCATACTGTACATAAATAACACTGAATGAATTAATTGTTTAGAGGAAACTAAAGAAATGGCTTCAACAAGAAAGATCACATGTTTAATCCTAACAGGTATTACAAATTAAAATATAAAAGCAGCCCACACAATTACATCACTATGAACATATTCATATATAATATTAAAAAATACAATGCATGCAGTATTTGTTGTGTTTATCTGTATTTAATGAACAACATGGCTGGGTGCTGGTTTGTGGTCGTAGCACTCTCTATCTAACCACTCGTTCAGGTGCTTTCTCGAGTGATTGCAACCAACTACCGCACACGTAGTTTCCGAACCACTTTTCTTCATGTTGTAATTGTTATATCCTCTTTGTCTCTGCGATATCAGTGCTTTGTCAGCACAACGGAGCTAGCTAGCAAAACAAACCCAGTCCGCCAAAACGGAAGTGCATTGCATCGAAGGGAGGAGTTCAGGATGTAGAGCGGAAACGGCTCAATAACTTGTGTATTGCCACAGAAAAACTTTTCAGTTCACATCACGCTCTGCCGCTCCGACAGGGAGCTCTGCTCTGAACACCTGAACAGCCCGTTCTAACAGCTGTTCACCAGCGGTCCAGTCTGTGCCACAGTGACTCCGGACGCGCAGTTAATATTAACGAACGCACCCGTAGGTAATGTAGCTGCTGAAGCTAGACCATCATCTCGGAGCAGCAGAGCCTTATTATACATCCATGAGCAGAGCCGACAGGCAGGAAGACTCGAGCAAGCAGCTCGTACTTCATTATAATATATAAAAAAAGAACACCATGCGTGTCATGATGGCACATAACAGCTCACGGCCGCAGATTACTCCGGGTCCCAGCCCCCCCCCATACCCCAAAAATATTTGTATTGCAGATCTACATGAATCACACAAACGACTTATTTTGGATTCAAAACGGCGAATTTCATCGAAAGGTGACAAGTTTGCATCACTGAACATAGACAGAGCACAACTGAAACATAACATCTGAAACGATGTAACAACATAATACACTTGTGGGGATGCTTGGGATGTGAGGAGTGAGGGACACGGCTTAGAACGGGCGTGTCGCCTGGCAGGACAGGAGAGTGTGTGCACCAGTCTGCCTTGATCTATGAATTCATGTCCGTGACACTCACTGCTGCCCACAGCTGTTTTATAGAAGGAAATTCCTTCACTTCATGAAAGTGTTTTAATCACACACACCTCTACACACACATGACGGGTGTTATTTTCCCCATAAGGAACAAGTCGCTGCAAATTATCCCTCTTATTACACGGCCACATTCTCAACAAAGTAACGACATGACTTCCAATATTAATTGAAATGCTTTTATGGATTTAGAAAATGTTTTTATTGATTTAAAAAATAGTTGTATGTATTGATTTAAATTGACATACATCCGCTAAGAAAAAGGGTCCGTTGTTACAGTTTTTTAAACAGTCTGAATGAAACGGCAGCTCTCTCTGTGTATTTACACAACTAATGGCCCATCAACCACAGCTCTCTCCCCCCCTCCCCCCTTGATCTTTCTTCTCCAGCAGCTAAATTAACGGTAGGTTACTCTGAGTGACAAGCTTACAGTTAGACACAACACTGTCATTGCAAGTCCTCAGTTAGTTGACTTTTATGTTCAACTGCTAAATTCGTTACTGATAAAAAAGGGCTTCTACTGTACCTAATTACCTTAACACTAGAACCGCCAGAGGTTTTTGTATAGGCCTACCTAAACCTGTCAAATCCCGCTATTAGAATGCAATTTTTAACAACATAGGGTGCTACATAACACACTTTCAGGAAAAGTCAGGGACTGGGAGACTTTAATATTTTATTGAAAAAAAGTTACATTGCACACACACAACACACATCACACAAATTGACCCGATTGGCGGTTCTAGTATTAAATAAACTCACTAATTAATGAAACCAGTTCAATCCGCATTATTCTTATTCTTATCATTCTTTATGAGCGCAGAAATAGTCTTAAAATCAGATCTGTTTTTTAAATGAAATCTGACGGCAGGCAGTTAGCTCTGATCACCTATGACAAATGCGCCGCACCTAATCGCTGGCCATTCAGCCACAGACACTGTTCGAAATGGGGGGGAGCTAGGAGGAGCTTGGCTCCCCCGAAGAGGGAGGGAGCTCCCCTGAAGGCTGACTTTGAGATAAATAGGGGGAGCCCAAAACAATCGTGCATATTTGTGTCACACAGATTAGAAATGTTGAGTTTCTGTAAATAACAGTTCTTGAAATAAATAATAGTTATTGTTCATTACAGTTTCTGAATATTTGTTTTATATTTGTGAATATGTCTGGGTGTTGCCATCTGTACGTGGCGGCGCTGCATTCTTACTTACGTTGCTATGATTATGGCGGTGATGCCGGCGCGGTATTTGAAATGTTCATATTGATATTTTTTTAACTCTGGATGTGTAATAAAAAAATATGGCAAAACGAAAACAGCCAAGCGTCACAGCTTTTGGATTCACAAGCAAAGAAGCGAAGGAGTCTAAAAATGACAACGTGAACGGAAAACAACTTTTAGTTGGCCGGCTGTAAGCGGCGTTAGGGTCGAGCTTGACAGCTCCACACCGAGGGAGAGGCCTGCCGATGCGGAGCCTGAAGAGGCTTCAACAACGGCCACATCCGCCGGCATAGTGACACCGTCTGTATTAGTAGAAGAGGGTTTTTATAGCAATTGATCGCATCCGCACTGCTGCGCCAGTCAACAGAGCGTGCGTGTGACATATTTAGTAGCAGGATGTGCTCTGAAAAATAGGGCTCCCCGAAAGCAAATGGGTAATTCGAAAACTGACAGAGCTCCCTCTATACAAATCAAACTGTAGAAGGTGTGAAAGCACCTATTGTTTTAAATAATGGTCGGAATGTGACCTGTGAGCCTTCTGAATTACCGTGGGACAGCACATTCTAAACTAAAATGTTCAATCAATAAAGTAACATCTTATCTTATCTTAATAATATCTTCATATTAATAATAATAATAAATCATACAGTATGTGTCCGAAAGGGAGCAGGAGGAAGCAAACACAAAAATATACTGCATATTAAAGCAAATGATTGTAAAGGTTAAAGTATGAGCATAACAAATAAAGAAGTGTAATGTAAACCTTTACATTATAATTATGATTATTTAATATATAAAGACTATATATTATTGAATTACAAGATTAGATATACTTTAGTTGATCTAAAATATTGATGTGTTCAAATGCTCTTCAAATTACAACTGAAAGTCCATGAAACTTGTCTTTCTGTATTTGTGAATGAAGCGCCATCTCCTGGTTAAAACCTGAAATTGAAAATCTGGCAACGCCCTCTTGGAAAATAGTGGGAGGGCTTAACATTCCTCTATAGAGCTCCTGCGGATGATGTCACATATGCTGGTCACGTGACGAGAAACGAAGGGGGCAGCCATTTTGGCAGTAATCGCGTCAGTAAATTCATTGGCAGGCACTGGCAGACTGTCGAGGATGGTGGATAACTGCTGTGCACCAGGTTGCACAAATAGGCGTGGGAAGAAGAAAGGTGTATCTTATTATCGCATTCCAAAAGACGCGGAGAGGAGGGAAAAGTGGATCGCAGCGATTAAAAGAGCCAGGAGCCGTCTGAACAAGACTGAAAGATGGGACCCCCCGGCCGTTTGCTTTCGCTTATGCAGTGATCACTTCATATCAGGTGGGTGAAGGAATACAGTACAATGCTACAAAAAGTTTTCAAAAAGCAAAAATACTTGCTAGTTTCAGACGCACTGCAGTAGCTATCCAAGCTAATAAACAAACATGCTAACGTGACACTGCCGTAGCTAGACAAGCTAATAAACAAACAATGCTAACGTGACACTGCCTATCAAACTGGAATAATTTAATACTTACCCTTGCAGTGATGATGCCGAAGTTTTTGGATGTAAGACTCCACAGTTGAATGTTGTTTACGAAGCCGGACTGACACCATTTGTAAGCCTCCAAGCTTTTGTAAGCTCTTAGGGAGTCTCCTGAGTACACTGATGGAAAGCTTACAAGATAGCTGTGGATGTCCGCGTAGCGCAAGTCGGGTACATCGTCTTCAGAGCAGGAGGTTATGCTCTTGAAAAGCACACCGGGTGCATTATATGGGTCGCTTATATTTAATCTTTCTAATTTTGTACTATAAAGCCGAATTTCACTTGAATTAAAATGAGATGTATACTCGCACGGTAGGAAAACGCTGGCGCCGGTCGTCATGTTTACTGCCAAAATGGTGGCTGATAACCAAAAGTCACGTGACCGCAGGAGCTCTATACTGGTCTTTGGCAGGCCGTAGGCAGGAAGCTGTAAGCTGGAGTCCGAAATTCAGTGCTACATCTGTAAGTGCTATTTAAAATGTTAATTTGCTGAATATCCAAACAAACAAACAAAGTGTGCAATCCAATGAATGTTAATCTAACTGGGTTTTGATATATAACATATCTCTTTTTCTTCTCTTAATTATTTTATTTATTTTGTGCACTCTAATCAATATTAATCAAACTATTGTTCGTTTATACATTTTAAGAATGGCGTTTATCTTTTTTGAGAATTAGTTCTTATTTTATTTGTATTTATTTTCGTCTACAACAGATGATACAAATGTTTTTGTCAGTAAATGTGTACTAACAGAGGCGGGGGTGTGTGTGGAAATAACGGGGACAGAGCTGGCTGCTGTCAGACGATCAGCTGTGCGGCGTCATCACAAACGGACGTCGCTTCACGTGACGCTCCGGAGGAAAGGACGTCCCATTGCTCTTAAAACTAATTTCCCTGCTTCTCGTGGTTTCCTTGCGTCCCTCCATGCTTCCCTGTTGGGAGGGACTAGTCACAGGGAAACGACGCAAGTGAGGGACGCAAGGAATCCATTTAACCGAAGGGAGAAAGGCCCTATGGTTGCGTTTGGATAGTTTAAAAATCAGCTCCTAAGTTCTAACCCTATCTCCTATTCCTTGACCTCTGAGTGAAACGTCACGGGGTTAAGGGATAGTGGATAGGAGAATTCAAAAGGATTTAGGAGAAGAGACTGCGGTACTTTAGAGAATCCGAATGCACTTTCACTATCCGACGTGTTTATGATGCGCCAGTGGACGTCATTTTGTGCGTCTGCTGCTGTGGGGAAACTACAGTTTTCTATACAGCGGACTACAACATGGATGTATAATAAGAACGACGGACTCATCTAGAGACTGCACCGTGCTCTGATGCTGTTGCTTTATGCTTTATGAACAACAGAGAAACATATTCTTCATGACCAAAGTTTGAATTGAAATAAAAAAGTGAAACTTATGCTCATCAACCTCTCCCTCCAGTCCACATTAATACAAATGATCCCAATACGATTGTATGAACTATGAAAAGATCTTAAAATCAATACAAATGTATTTATTATAAACGTTAGTCTTTAACACCTATATCACCATTCAAACATCTTTTAAAAGTTGAACAAACCCAACACAGCTCAGTGAAATGTTGACTTTATTTGATCATTTCAGTAAAAACTAACGTTCATATTTCTCTTTTTGATTATAATACTGATGAACGTTAAAAAAAAAAGCACTTTGACAACTTACCACATACGTTTTAAAATGCTTAATAAGCACTCTAACTTTCATGATATAATTTCTCCGTCATAATTGTTTGTGTCCGTGAACGGCCGACTGTTGTATGACGTCAAATGCTGCGGCTGCAAGGCATTGTGGGGCAGAATTTTCTCCTCTCCTTTCGGCTATGGAGGTCCAGTGTTTCCTAAGCTAAAGGAGGTTATAAAGGAAGTTTGAAACCTCCTTTCCTATCATTCTAGATAATTCGAACGGCACTTATCATGGCTGCCACTGAGGGACTTCCGGGTCATTTCACTCAGTTAGGAAGGTTCCTAAGCTAAATGGACTATTCGGTTGCGTTCAGATAGTTTAAAAATCAGCTCCTAAGTTCTAACCCTATCTCCTATTCCTTGACCTCTGAGTGAAACGTCACGGGGTTAAGGGATAGTGGACAGGAGAATTCAAAAGGACTTAGGAGAAGAGACTGCGGTACTTTAGAGAATCCGAATGCACTTTCACTATCCAACGTGTTTATGATGCGCCAGCGGACGTCATTGTGTGCGTCTGCTGCTGTGGGGAAACTATGGAAACTACAGTTTTCTATACAACGGACTACAACATGGATGTTTAATAAGAACGACGGACTCATCTAGAGACTCTGCACCGTGCTCTGATGCTGTTGCTTTATGCTTTATGAACAACAGAGAAAAATATTCTTCATGACCAAAATTGGAATTGAAATAAAAAATGAAAAAGAAACTTATGCTCGTCACCCTCTCCCTCCGTTCCACATTAATACAAATGATCCCAATACGTATGATTGTATGAACTATGAAAATATCTTAAAATTAATACAAATGTATTTATTATAAACGTTAGTCCTTAACACCTATCACTGTGTGTATCACCATTCAAACATCTTTTAAAAGTTGAACAAACCCCACACAGCTCAGTGAAATGTTGACTTTATTTAATAATTTCAGTAAAAACTAAAGTTCATATTTCTCTTTTTGATTATAATACTGATGAACGTTCAAAACAAAGCACTTTGGCAACTTACCACATACATTTTAAAATGTTTAATAAGCACCGTAACTTTCATGATATAATTTCTCCGTCATAATCGTTTGTGTCCGTGAACGGCCGACTGTTGTGTGACGTCAAATGCTGCGGCTGCAAGGCATTGTGGGGCAGCATTTTCTCGTCTCCTTTCGGTTAGGGATGTCCAGTGGTTCCTAAGCTAAAGGAGGTTATAAAGGAAGTTTGAAACCTCCTTTCCTATCATTCTAGAGAATTCGAACGGCACTTATCATGGCTGCCACTGAGGGGCATCCGGGTCATTTCACTCAGTTAGGAAGGTTCCTAAGCTAAATGGGCCTCATCCCAATACCCCTCCTCGACTCCTCCTTTCCCTCACTCGCGTCCCTTCCTTGCATCTTAGCTCCGCCTCCGTAAGATGCGAGCAAGAGACACGAGGAGGTGAGGCTAGGACAGAGGAGTCCTCAGGTATTAATTGGGATGTCCTCGTTCACTCAAACGTCACTCTTAAACGACGCCTGTTAATGATGACATGTGCACAGCTGTATACCCTCTCATTGGGCTTAACTGAAAAACCCTTTACAACCGGCCCATTTCTGGTTAAATATTTATTTAAATGAATGAATCTTTCTCTTGTTAGTCAAGGAATTCAATGTATGATGGTTGGTCCTGCTTTTGTGTTCCGTTTCGGTGTAAATACAAATATAATTATAGTAATGTGAAAGCCTTTTAGAAATGAATTGCACATAATAATTCCCACGGAGCTGTGAGCACTTATACATGTATGTGATGCTTTTCCACTCATCTTCCAGTTGTAGGTTCTCCTCTGTTGAAATCGACCAGATGTGAAGGTGGGGGCGGGGCTTTTATACGCGAGTAGTGAAAACACTTCTGCGTAGTCTGCTCGCGTGTATCCTCCCTTTCGTCTCCTCCCGCACCCCTCCTCCCTCACCCCTCCTCGACTCCTCCGTGTGCATTTCAGCTATTGGGACGTCCTTCAAAATGGCGTGGCTTGATCGATTTCCGGGTCAAGTCCCGGAGGAGGGGAAGAGAGGAGTCGAGGAGGGGTATTGGGATGAGGCTATGGACTATTCGAACGCAACCTTCGACTGCAGCCCCTATGTTGTCACATCAGGTGTGACTGTGCCTTTAAGATGGCACCGGGAGTTTTGGGATGTATGAACCGGATACAGTTGTGTTGTTGTGGTGTTGTCATGGGAGCGTATGCAACAACCAAGCGGCAAACTCTGGGGAACAGCCGGGACGCCAATACGGAAGTGCAACACACTGCAGTTCATACATGGGCCGCAAGGGACTGACTGCAGAAAGGAGCAATGTCCATAGCCCCCCATGTTAAAATGCCCAACTTTACAGCAGAAAAAAACATGTTTCTACCCATGGATGCAATACATATTATTATCGATATAGTTAGATTCCACCTTCATGATTATGAATCTGTGAGTGAATTGTTTTCTAACACGACCCTTTTATTTATATTAGGTCTTAAAGCTTTTGCATAAATTAGGGCGTTGTCACTTTGATGGACATGTCCATGCCTCACTGTCAGCTAACAGCAACTTGTCCACTCTGCTAGGCTACAACCATAGAGGCTACAACGTTAGTTAGTCATAGTACTGTACTTGACCCTTTAGCTTTAGCCGTGTTCGTGGTGATTGTGCCTTTTAGGGAATATTGTTACAAATACCAGACAATTAAAATGTTGTACTGTGCACTTGAATGTACTAACAGAACTTCCAAGAAGTCTAAAATGATAATATTATACATGTTAATCCCGTTCGCAGGTGTTTGTGTGCTTGGTGATTAGCTTGTTACTTATTAGCCAGCTAAGGACGTAACCCTTTATACATACATATACATTTTAGTTTATGATTCAGCCTTGGGTAAGACTTTTATAGTCCATGGCTATGACGCCCATAATGCTAAACGGGAGCTACATGCACAATCACTTCCGCATTTTACTCAAAGCGGCCGATTCATTTCCTGTTTGAAAATGACGACCTTCTACACCCGCTGCCTACAAGAGCTTCCGAAACTAAAAATGTCAGATGTTCATCGGATTTGCCGGACGACTAAAGCCCCAGCCAGCAAACTTGATAAAGGCTTCAAATTATATGCTTTGTCATATATACACAACTATGAAGGTAAGAAGGTAACTGGAGTAAAAGGTGCTAACCAGCTAGCTTATGCTCCAGGTTACGCTAACGTTAGCTGTCAAAAGCTAGGTAACGCCAGAGCCCTATAGTATAACTACTATTATACTACTACTATAGTAGACTACTATAGGGCTCCGGGTAACGCTATGTACTGTTTCTGGTGTTAATTCTTTAAAACATTAGACATTTTGCTAAAAAATACTATCGTTTAATAGCCTTATAGCCTAGCCAACTAGAGGTTGTCTTGTTGTTAGCCACACGGCATAATGGTATCAGCTTTTGTAAAGCAATGTTGCCATGGATTTTTTCATAATTCTGGTGCTGTATTCCTAACCTTTATTGTCACATTAATGTGCTATATTGTCTTTGCCATTCTTTGTAGGAGTGGATTCTACAGAGGCATGGTGGGGCCATTACCAGATCCCTGCCTGTTCAGAGTTACGGAGGCATACTCAGCATTCAGCATTGAAGACAGACCGCTTGTGACCACAATGAACATGAGACCTGACAAGCCCCTTGTGGAAAGTGCTTTCGGGATGGTGCAGGAGGGCAGTGTTCTGTCCTATCAGATGCCTGCTTTGACGTCTCGGTGTACCACACTTCACACTGACACACCACCAACACCCCGCTTGCCCATAGAGGGGTATGTGATCTTGCCATGTGATTTACCGCTGGTGTGCTCAGAAGAGGAGCACCTACATATGAACAGCTTATCTGTTGATTTGGAAATGTCTCACAAAATTGAGGAGGCTACCCGTGAGCAAAGCTCTAGCTCAGAGTGGCATCTGCTCCGCAAACCCAGGGTTACTGCCTCTAGGGCTAGAGAGATTTGCCACGTCAGAGGTGAGAGCTCTTCTAACTCTCTTGCAGAGCGAATACTCAAAGGTACAAGGCAGACTGCAGAAATGAGGAGAGGTGCAGAGATGGAGCCCACAGTAGCAGCTGAAAACAGTAGACTGGTAAACATGAACTACTCCCCTTGTGGTCTTGTCATTCACCCCTCTACGCCCTGGCTTGGTGCCTCCCCTGATGGAGTTGTTTTTGACCCAACAGAATATCCCCAATTTGGCCTTGTTGAATTCAAATGTCCCAATGTCCCAAATTATGTCGACTGTAAATATGTGCAGATGGAAAGTGGCTCCCCTAAGCTCAAGAAAAGCCATGCCTATTACTGGCAAGTACAGGGTCAACTTCTTGTATCTGGGATGCAGTGATGTGACTTTGTAGTGTGGGCACAGGAGGACTACATGGTGCAAAGAATATACACAGATCCAGAAGTGCAAAGAGCAATCAGAGAAAAAGTGGACTTTTTGTTTTTTTTACACATAGGCCTACATGCCGAAGTACCTGTCATTAAAAAAGTAGTGGGCACTGTAGCCATTAGCTGCTAGACCCTGGCTCAGCCGTCATGGTTTTTAGGAGGCAATCCCTCAATCATGTGTTCTGAATAACAACAAAATGTGATTTCAATATTTAGTTTTTGATATATATTGTTTGTCACATTTCATATATGTAAATGAAGGTGCATTCACACCTAATAGTCCGCTCTCTGGTGCGCACCAGACCACAGTTTGTTACATTGTTTCATTTTTCAGAAGGTTCGGTTAGCGTTCAGACCAGGTTCACACGGGCAAAACTCAAACGGACTATAAACTTTAAACACAAGTCATGTGCTCGGAGATGCTGTTCAACCATTGGTCAGACATTAAGGGGGTAAAAACGCAAATCCCGGCAATTTCTAGCGGAGCCTCCGCCATGGAGCATCGGCACTTTCACTTTTTTAATCTGGAGATCAACAGACACTAGCGGCCCGCGCATATGATTATATAATCACACAACGTCCGTTAAAAAACAGCGGAGAAGTAACGGGCAGAAACCCTCTTTTTTACGCAGCGGTCCAGACATAGACATCAGACGGCGACACATATTCAGTTGCCAGTTACTTTGGCATTAGGGCAGGGATATCTAGATACTTCCCAAGGTTTCACATAATGAATTGTGCTACTTTTAAAGCAAGCAACGATGTTTTCAAATCTGTAATCAAAAAGCTCCTCAAAAACGCTATCGAAGCAGTTCCTGCCGTTGCTACGTTAGTTCAAACAGTAACAATGGACTATTTTTCTTAGCGTATGCATGTCCATTTAAATCAATACTTACAACTATTTTTCAAATCAATAAAATCATTTTCTAAATCCACAAAAGCATTTCAATTAATATTGGGAGTCATGTCGTTACTTTGTTGAGAATGTGGCCATTTAATAAGCGGGATAATGTGCAGCGGCGCGGTCATTATGGGTAAAATAACACTGACAGGCTGATCAGCAGCCCAACGCGAAGCGGAGGGATCTAGATCGGTATGTTCTTGTTCATGAGAGACGTTCTGCAGTAAGGAGGGGCGTTTCACCGACGACAGGTGTTCTTACTTTTATGTAGCTGACGGAGAATTTTTACTTTACACGACACTGTTCAACACTTAATTCTGCTTTACTCTTTAACTAAACAACCGCGGATGTCTTGAAAGACTCTTTCGCTAAAGATTTTTGAAGATATCTGCGTTCTTGTGACACGTAAATACTGCGCTTCCTATGTTTTGGTGCGGACTGCGTTCACACCAGCAATTAACCGCTACAGAGTTCGCAAGCAAGCGCTCCGAGACCACCTATTTTAGCGGAGCAGAGTCCGGTTGTTTAGTTCACTTAAGAGGTCTCGGACTGTGTTCACACCGACCCAAATGAACCGCACCAAGCGGCTAAACGCACCAGGGTTCGATTCAACCGGACTATACAAGGCAGGTGTGAACGCACCCTAAATATACAATTGTATTTAAAAAGACAATAAAGTGAAGTGATTTTTTTGTAATGAATAGTAAATCATTGCATTTGTAAGAAATCATCAACGCATTGTAATTTGCTATTTACCATTTATTCAAACAAAACACTAGCGTGTGTCAGGCAACACAGGATTACGGTGTGCTCACCCAGCTTAATCACAGCTACCTGCACAGGTGTCATCATCTTGTCTTATTTCACCCATGTCTTGACCAGTGCTCTGTTCTGATAGTTCGACAGCATACATGCTACTGCAAACAGTTGGTTGATGTTGTAGGCATGGGACAGGAGGATGACACCATCAAAAAGTTTGTTCTCTTTTATCCTCCTAATGACACGCTCCACATGAACCCTCAGTCTGGCAATGGCCTGTGTCCCCCTCACCTCATAGGCTGGCATTTGCTTCTGCTTTGACAGAAAAGGTGGGCAGTACACCTTGCATTTGCAGCAATCGCTGATCAGGAAGCCCTTATCTACCATCACTGCCATGTTTTCATTCAACAACGCAGCTATTCCAGACTGTTTGAAAATCTCTTTGTCGCTGACAGAACCACCATACAGACTGGAAACAAATGTCACTGCGCAATGTGGGGCTCTGCCAACCAGGGCTTTCATGGTGCAGTGAGATTTGTATGTAGAATACATTTCACTTTGGAGGAGGAGTGAGGATGGTGTTTGACACCTCAGCTCTGTGCAATCCAGGATCACCTGTGTGTCTGGGAAATCTTTGAATGCCATGGGAGGTGAACTTGAACTTCTGCAGGTGTAAGCCAGATGCACTGTGACCCCAATAAAGTTGTAAGAAAACTCGTCCATGTTGCAATGATGCGGCTCACTGTGGACTGGTGTACGTTGAAGCGGTTTGCAAGGTCCCTCTCTTTCAAACCCACCGACAGGAAGCAGAGAAAAAGGAAGAACTCGTCAATTGGCTGAAGCAGCTGTCTCTGGAAGATAAAAACAAAAAAAGGGTACTATATTCATGTCATGAGTGTAGCACACCGTGGGAAAAACATTAAGTTGTTTTAGTTCTCTGATGTATTCAAAAAGGATTGAGTACATATTGAGTATATATATTGAGTATAGCCTTTTAGCCTACACGTAAGCAATGAAATGTTGGAGAAACATTTTCCCTTCAGTTTGTGTTTAGATTGTGTGTTAAAAGAAACGTAGCCTACCGTTGATGGACGTGCGTGTGTAACCACTTCTTCATTCCTCTTGGCAGCTGATATCGCTCTTGTAACACGAACCATTTTATAAATGGAAGGCTCAATCAAAAACCAGAAGGCCATCAGGTGGTTATACCTCGGGAATCTGTACACAAAAGACACATGTCAGTCATTAATTGACACAGTAAATACAGTCGTTAACTGTAACACATGGGCTAATGCTTTCCTCTTGTTTGCTATAATACATTACAATTCAAATAGACTGATTAAGAAGGCACTTGGTGCAGGTATAGTAATATACAGCAGTAAAATGTAACAACTACATTAAAGCAGCAGTAATAATAATCTAAAACATACAGGGAACATTTTACACAGAATAACTTATTTTACTCTTCATTCTTAAGTGTGCAACTGGGGGAAAGGCAGTGGATATTGACATGTACTTTGACTTTGGTAAGGTTTTGAAGATTTCCACTTGTAGTAAAGTATTATCAGTATGTTGTTAGTATTAGTATGTTTTACTCCACCACATTTAGTTAACCTTCATAGTTTCTAGTTACTTTTTATATATGAAAACACATGATTTATGATTCTACATGTTCAGTTCAGGAGTATTTTCAAACCATAGTATTTGTACTTATACTTCAGTTAAGTTGAGTAGCCTACTTATTCCAACACTGCCAGCATATAGTCAGCTGTCAAACGGCAGTTAAACAGGAATCTTTATAAGCTAACCCATTTCGAAAAATCGGATAGAATTTAGCCAAAACATTACCTGGTATAGAATCGGATGTTGTCGTCGGAGCCAGCAAACCGCTGTAAGCAAAACTCTCGCTGGACCTTTAACTCCTGCAGTTGCTTCTGCAGATCCTCCAGTGTTTTGGAGTTGTCTTCTGTAGCTTGAGAGGACATGTCCAGTGAAGCTGGTTCAGGGGTTGAGCAGTAATCATGGTCACGGACATCGATGTGCTCTTCCTTCTCCTCCTGAGAGACTGATTCAGTGGGCCGCTCCCTTCTCTCCCAAACACTAGCCCGCGGTGTTTGAGCAGTAAAGTGATTCCATTCAAACAGAGTTGGTACAGCACATTTCACAAGCCTCTTACGGCCATCAAGGGTTTTTGGCTCTATTAGTTGATCCGTAGCGAAGCGACGACTGCAGACCTTAGAGTGAGAGGAGATTGTAAAGCTATCGCGCCGTATTTTAACCAGCCACTGTCTATGCAGCTCGAGTTCGGTCGGAAAGCCATGGAAACTTAGGACGCCGTTGAATTTAGCTGACGCCGTACAAAGTGGGACACAGCAGTGCTCGGAGTAGTTCTTTACTTGTCTTTGAAAATGCTCCGTTTTGAAAATCTTCCGTCGACTCATATTTAAACCATAGATTTAATAAACAGTAAAACATTTGTGGACGATCTCCCGCTCAGCTACGCAGACCGGAAGCAAACCGGAAGCTGCCGAGCCGTACTACGGCAAAGGCGGAAGTACGTCTCAGACCCTAGTGCATGTGGCTTATTATCCCAGTGGTGGCCGCCGGAGCTAACGGAGCCGCAGGGGGCTAGCTCCAGCCGGCGTCCAGGAGCTAGCCCACTGCGGCTCTGTTAGGTCCGGGCGATGGAGTCCGTCGTTATAACTGGAGATCAAGGAATGCAGCGAAACGCAGACTTGGTTCGCCTGCTGTAGTATTAGCTAAATAAATTATGTTGAAGAAGGCTTATTAAGTTGAACATCGCCACAATTGTTCTGCTATGTATCGGTACTTCTTTTCTTAACGTGTGAATGACAAGCATTAAGAATAACAAAATATAGCTAATTCTCTTGCAGATTGTCTCATTTCATTATGAATGTAACATTTATATTGGGGAACTACACTGTTAGCAGTAACTTGGTATGCATGTATTTCATGTTAGCTTAGCATCTTAGCCTGAGCTAGCTCTGTTTACTTCCAGTTCGGAGGCAGCAGGTCCCGTCTCGGCTCCGCCTCTTTGCCCTTATTTGGAGCAGGCGGGATTAGACTCTGACGTCGCTGTCAAGCGTTAGTGGCCGACTCCGCCGTCACAGGCACTACGTCCATTTATATATACAGTCTATGGCACCAACGTGTTCAATAAACGGTCAACCTAAATGTCGTAGTCCATAGTCTTATATATACAACAGAGATATTCTCACTATTTCACTTTTTTCAAGCACAAAGAAAAGCACGTTTTAGTTAAATGTAAGTAGTGTCTTGACGGGTCAAAGATCCTATCTACTGCCCAAACAGCAATTAAAATCTGTTGAAACATCTGCAGAAACAACATGCTGGGACGAAGCTAGTAGCCTAGCTAAGACCACAGACCCAGACTCATCCGACGCCACCTCCACCTAAGCAACAGCGGCTGGATTTTAACCGAGGGACTGCTAGCCAGGGAAAAGTTGATAAAGCCATTGAACGGTATGTTTTAGAACACATGCAAGCTATTTTTACTATTTCTATTGCTATTTCTTGATCAACAGATTGTATTATTCTCCAATACAATAACAGTACTGAAATGAAGGCTATAAGGGCATTAATGGGAGCCCTTTTTTTAAATAACTAATGCGTTACTGTTCACAGTAACTTTTTGGTGTAAGTAATCAGTAAAGTAACTGAGTTACTTTTGAAATGAAGTAACTAGTAATGGTAATAGTTACTGGTTTTCAGTAACTAGCACAACAATGCTAATGAACAATTACAGGCCCATATCAAACCTGCCATTTCTAGGTAAAATCATTGAAAAAGTAGTTTTTCAACAGTTGAGTAATTTCTTGCATTTAAATAACTGTTTCGATGTGTTCTAGTCAGGCTTTCGTCCAAACCACAGCACTGAGACTGCTCTTGTAAAGGTCTTCAATGACATCCACTTAAACACAGACAGTGGCAGAACTTCAGTGTTAGTATTATTAGATCTCAGTGCTGCGTTTGACACTGTTGACCACAACATATTACTCGACCGACTAGAAAACTGGGTGGGACTTTCGGAAACAGTTCTAAATTGGTTTGAATCCTACTTAAAGGACAGAAAAAACTTCTATAGGTAAATACACATCTGAGTTGACAAATATGACATGTGGGGTTCCTCAAGGCCCTCCATCTTGGGGCCTCTTCTCTTTAACGTCTACATGCTACCACTGACTCAGATAATGAAAAACAACAAAATAAGTTACCATAGCTACAGATGTAGCGATTAATTTCAGACAGTTTGAAACGCGAGGGCCGTGATCTGCCTTTGCTCTAGGGAAAACCTCCAGCTTGACTTGAGACCGCCCCCGTGATAGATAAATGTAATTATAATGAAGCCAGCTGCAATGGATCATTGATCCACCAGGGGGTGCAGTGGGGTTCCACACTGGAGCTCATGTGAAATAAAGTCAGATACAGTACGCTGGATGTACAGCGGAACTTTGTTAAGATCCATATGTCACGGATATCATACTCTGTGCTAAATAAGAGACATGTAATCATTTACAAAACATCACCATGTTGTTATTTAACAAAATAATGTTGTTTAGTCGAAAAAACCAACGGGAGGAAATGCAGCCCGGCTCTCGATTTTTAATCCTACTTTAATCATCATCTTCACCACGATCAATTATGTTTATGTTCGCCGAATTGACATGAAATCACTGACACATATGAATATACTGTATTCAACTTCATTAAAACGTTATTAACGTGCCTAAACTCAGTAATTCACTAAAAATATTTATATTTCAATGGAGCCTCGTCGGCAGATCAGGATCCCAACGCGCAGCGGAGGGATCTTGGTCTGCATGACGGGTGTTATTTTCCCCATAAGGAACAAGTCGCTGCAAATTATCCCGCTTATTACATGGCCACATTCTCAACAAAGTAACGACATGACTCCCAATATTAATTGAAATGCTTTTATGGATTTAGAAAATGTTTTTATTGATTTAAAAAATAGTTGTATGTATTGATTTAAATTGACATGCATCCGCTAAGAAAAATAGTCCGTTGTTACCGTTTTTTAAACAGTGTGAATGAAACGGCAGCTCTCTTCCCCCTCCCCCCCTGATCTTTCTTCTCCAGCAGCTAAATTAACAGTAGGTTTCTCTGAGTGACCATAGACTGTATGTGACAAGCTTACAGTTAGTGACGTAACAACACCATAAAAGCTGGTGGGTTGAAAGCAATACGGGAGGTAAAAATAACTAGAATAATTGTGATTTATTTATTCTGGCTTTTATGTTTTTAGGTACAAAATGTTATGTAATTCAGGCTTATAGTTCATCCTTCTCTAAAAGCCTTCAACAATGACAATATTCATAGTAATTTAATAAATCCTTCCAACACACATTGTAAAAAATAGCCTACTGTAAGTTAAGAAATCATTCCAATATGTACATCTTCGGATGTAACAACAATAACATTATAAATAGTAACATAGCTGAACATGGTATTGCACATTTGGCTTTGAGTGTTACTGACCTGAGAGGTTTTTATTACATGAATTAAGGTGACTGAGGCTTTGGGATGCAAACTCATCTGTATGAAAAAGGTGACAAGGATCCGAGCCCCCGGCTCCCTCACCCCACGGAATATCGGCTTTAAAATGAGGAATAACAGAGGATATTAGCAGTCAGAACAACTAAAGCAGCAGTGTTAATAATAACAGAAACGCCAAAGAGTCACATCTAATAGAAATATATAAAAGCATTTATTTTAATTGTGTAGCAGTCAGTTTATAATTTTGGAAGCACTGTTGAGCATTTTGAAAATGTATTTTCATGCCTCTGTGCAAGGCTTAAGTCTTTTTATCTTTATAGCCACATGGTGTAAAGTAACTAAGTTCATAAACTCAACAAGTACTATACTTGGGCACAATTTTGAGATACTTGTATTTTATTTAAGTATTTCAATGTTTTGCTACTTTGTTCTTCTACTCCACTACAGTTCAGAGGTACATGGTGTACTTTGACTCCACTACATGTATTTAATACCTTTACTTACTTTACAGATGTGGATGAATGATGTGAAATATAATCAAGTGTTAAATCAGACTTTAGTTCCACCTGGAGTAAATCCACAAGCTACCCTGCAGTATACAAAGTCATTCAAACTAGCTGCACCTTTACCAGCTTTGAGAACACTTTCATGATCAATCATTATAAAACATATCATATCTATTATTCTGAAATGGACCAATCTGCACAATGACTACTTTTACTGTCGCTACTTTCACTATATTTTGATGAGAATACTTTTCTACTTTCACTTGAGGAACATTTTGAATGCAGGACTTTTACTGTAACAGAGTATTCCTACACTCTGGGACTATTACTTTTACTCAAGTACAAGACCTGAGTACTTCTACTTTTACTCTACAAGATCTGTGTGCTTCTACTTTGACTCAAGTACAAGACCTGAGTGCTTCTACTTTTACTCAAGTACAAGATCTGAGTACTTCTACTTTTATTCTAGTTCAAGATCTGAGTGCTTCTACTTTTACTCAAGTACAATATATATATATATATATATATATATATATACTTATACCACCTCCGCCTATGAAAAAAACTATTAGAAATAGAAGGCTAAAGCTAACATTAGCAGATAGTGACAATATATGCTAGCTAGCTAGCTCAACGATACCTTAAATAATATTGCCACAGAAAAACTTTTCAGTTCACATCACGCTCTGCTGCTCCGACAGGGAGCTCTGCTCTGAACACCTGAACGGCCCGTTCTAACAGCTGTTCACCAGCGGTCCAGTCTGTGCCACAGTGACTCCGGACGCGCAGTTAATATTAACGAACGCACCCGTAGGTAATGTAGCTGCTGAAGCTAGACCAGGGGTGTCAAACGTACGGCCCGCGGGCCGGATCAGGCCCGTGAACAAGTTTAATCCGGCCCGCGAGATGATTTTGGAAAGTATAAAAAATAAAAAGAGCTGCAATTTTTCAATGAAAGAAACTGCTGTTCTAAATGTGTCCACTGGGTGTCGCAATAGCAATTATGTGAAGCGAGCAAACTATGTATAACGGGGCTGAGGAAGTAATCCTGTGTTTACAGTCTATCGTGCTTGGCTTCCTCACTCCCCAAAATGTCGCTATCAAAAAAGAGAAAAGTGGACACAGAGTGCAGAGTTTTCCAAGAAAAATGGTCATCCTCCTATTTATTCACGGAAGTGAATGGGAAACCCGTGTGTTTGGTTTGTTCGCAGCACGTTTCAGTGCTGAAAGAATATAACCTTCGTCGCCACTATGAGACTCAACATGCCGACAAATATGATAACTTGAAAGGAAAACAGAGAAGCGAAAAGGTGAAGGAATTGCTGGCGGGTCTGAAAAAACAGCAGTCTGTGTTTACTCATAGCCGAGAAATCGGCGATGCTGCAGTGAAAGCCAGCTACCTTATTGCTAATGAAATTGCAGTGGCTTCAAAACCATTTAGCGAGGGTGAATTTGTGAAGACATGTGTGCTGACAGCTGCAGAGATTGTGTGCCCTGAAAAGCGTCAAGCTTTTGAAAATATCAGCCTGACAAGAAACACAGTTGCACACAGGATTTCTGATCTTTCGGAGGATTTGGACAGCCAATTGAAGCGCAAAGTTAAGTCGTTTATTGCGTTTTCAGTTGCAATTGATGAAAGCACGGACATTACAGATGTTGCGCAACTGGCCATATTCATCCGCGGAGTTGATGATACTTTGACCGTAACCGAGGAGTTTGTGGAGTTGGTGCCGATGACGGATACCACGACAGCGGCTGATATTTTCAACACACTCGAGGGTGCCCTGGACAGAGTCGGAGTGGACTGGTCACGCGCTGTCAGCGTGGCTACAGACGATGCGCCTTCAATGATCGGGAAAAAAGCAGGTGTTGTGACGAAATTCAGGGAAAAAGTGCAGACTGCAAATGGAGGACGTGATTTTTGGACTTTTCACTGTATTTTGCACCAGGAGGCATTGTGTTGCAAGTCATTAAAGATGGATAACGTCATGAAGGTGGTCGTCCAAACTGTTAATTTCATCCGATCAAGAGGCTTGAATCACCGTCAGTTTGACAACCTTCTCAGAGATAAAGACCACAACTACGGCCTGCCTTACCACACCGAGGTAAGATGGTTAAGCCGAGGCATTGTGCTGAGGCGTTTCTTTGATTTACGAGAGGAAATTGAACAATTCATGAAACAAAAAGGCAGACCAGTGTTAGAATTTAAGTCCAAAGAATGGATGCAGGATCTTGCGTTCATGGTGGATGTTACAGAGCACTTGAATAACTTGAACACAATGCTGCAGGGGCGCAACAAAGTTGTAACGCAGTATTATGACAGCGTATGTGCGTTCAAGTTGAAGCTGTCATTGTGGGAGACGCAGCTCGCGGGAGGTGATGCAGCGCACTTTCCTTGTCTGAAAAATGTGTGCGATACCCAACATGTCGCAGACATGAAGCGGTTCAAAGATAAACTAATAGGACTATTGCGGGAGTTTGAGCAACGCTTTCAGATTTTTGGTGAACTGGAGAAAGACTTCAAAGTTTTCTGCTCGCCATTCACCGCGAATGCCTCTGATCTGCCCGTCAACATTCAACTTGAAATAATAGACTTGCAGTGTGACTCAGATTTGAAGGGGAAATTTGCT
This sequence comes from Notothenia rossii, assembly GCF_949606895.1. Classification (NCBI taxonomy): domain Eukaryota; kingdom Metazoa; phylum Chordata; class Actinopteri; order Perciformes; family Nototheniidae; genus Notothenia; species Notothenia rossii. Next base: position 38,811,803 of record NC_136909.1, on the reverse strand, counting down.
GCAGCTGGCTTAGACACATTTTATCAGTATCTTTTGCCAGGTTACCCCAACTTGACAGCCCTTGCTGCAAAAGTGTTGTGCATGTTTGGAACCACGTATATTTGTGAGCAAGTTTTCTCTGTAATGAGCATCAATAAAACAAAGCTGCGCTCAAGGCTCACGCACAAGCACTTAAATGACATCCTGAAATTGGCTGCCACTCAGGCTTTGACCCCTGATATTGATGCACTTGTGAAAGCTAAAAGATGCCAGGTTTCAGGAGCAAAAACAACAGTGGGTAACCCAACTTAAAATGCTGCATAAGACACTGCACCCTGATATAGTTATCTAAAAAATGATTGTCTTCTGTGCAGATTGAAAGAAAGTGAACAGTGTGTGATTTACTGTAATAATGACAGTAACTTCAGTTCATAAGTTAGGTTTGTTGAAATTGTTCATGCATTGCACAGCTTTTATTTATCAATAAGTAATGTAGCCTACAAGGCAGGAAGTAAGTAACTCAACCCTCTTGAAAAGTTTCTACCTCAATTTGTCTCAATCATTTGGTGAGTTAGTACAGGATTAATATGTTAAAATGACAAATTAGTTATTTGAGAAGAGTTTTTGTATTTTGTTCATTCCCAGTATATGACTTAATGTTGTTGTATGGCTTTTTGTTGATACGCCAAGTCTAAATGTGCTTGTACTGTTATTGCACTAAAGTTCACTAAACTTAAACAAAGAAAACAATCTGAAGTTGTCGTCATTTTTTTGTTATTATGCTATGATTTTACCGCTCCGGCCCACTTGGGAATAGATTTTCCTCCATGTGGCCCCTGAGCTAAAATGAGTTTGACACCCCTGAGCTAGACCATCATCTCGGAGCAGCAGAGCCTTATTATACATCCATGAGAGCAGAGCCGACAGGCAGGAAGACTCGAGCACACAGCTCCCACTTCATTATAATATATAAAAAAAGAACACCATGCGGGTCATGATGGCACATAACAGCTCACGGCCGCAGATTACTCCGGGTCCCAAACCCCCCCCCTACCCCAAAAATATTTTTATTGCAGATCTACATGAAATGACATGAAATCACTGACAAATATGAATATACTGGATTCAACTTCATTAAAACGTTATTAACGTGCCTAAACTCAGTAATTCACTAAAAATATTTATATTTTAATGGAGCCTCTTCGGCAGATCAGGATCCCAAAGCGTAGCGGAGGGATCTTGATCTTGAAAAATAGTCCGTTGTTACCGTTTTTTAAACAGTCTGAATGAAACGGCAGCTCTCAGCTGTGTATTTACACAATTAATGGCCCATCAACCACAGCTCATGAGCATGAGCATAACAAATAAAGAAGTGTAATGTCAACATTTACATTATTATTATGATTATTTAATATATAAAGACTATATATTATTGAATTACAAGATTAGATATACTTTATTTGAACTAAAATATTGATGTGTTCAAATGCTCTTCAAAACACAACTGAAAGTCCATGAAACTTGTCTTTCTGTATTTGTGAATGAAGCGCCATCTCCTGGTTAAAACCTGAAATTGAAAATCTGGCAACGCCCTCTTGGAAAATAGTGGGAGGGCTTAACATTCCTCTATACTGGTCTTAGGCAGGTCGTAGGCAGGAAGCTGTAAGCTGGAGTCTGAAATTCAGTGCTACATCTGTATGCGGATGACACACAAATTTACGTAACAATTTCACCAGGAGACTATGCTCCAATTCAAACACTGAGTAAGTGCATTGAACAAATCAATGACTGGATGTGTCAGAACTTTCTCCAATTAAACAAAGATAAAACTGAAGTAATGGTTTTTGGAACCAAGGCAGAACGTATAAAAGTTAGCGCTGAGCTTCAGTCTGCAATGTTCAAAACAACAGATAAAGCCAGAAATCTAGATGTAGTCATGGACTCTGACCTGAGTTTCAACAGTCACATTAAAACAGTTACTAAATCAGCCTACTATCACCTAAAGAATATATCTAGGATTAAAAGACTAATGTCACAGCAGGATTTGGAAAGACTTGTCCATGCTTTTATCTTCAGTAGACTCGACTACTGCAATGGTGTCTTTACAGGTCTCACTAAAAAATCTATTAGAAAGCTGCAGCTAATTCAGAACGCTGCTGTTCGAGTCCTCACTGACACTAAGAAAGTGGATCACATCACTCCTGTTCTGAAGTCTTTACACTGGCTTCCTGTCTGTCAAATAATTGATTTCAAAATACTGCTGATGGTTTATAAAGCTTTGAATGGTTTAGGCCCAAAATACATTTCTGACCTACTGCTAAATTATGAACCATCCAGATCTCTCAGGTCTTCAGGGACTGGTCAGCTTTCTGTCCCCAGAGTCAGAACTAAACATGGTAAAGCAGCGTTCAGTTATTATGCTCCAAATATCTGGAACAAACTCCCAGAAACCTGCAGGTCCGCTGCAACTCTTACTACTTTTAAATCCAGGCTGAAGACTTTTCTTTTTGCCGCTGCTTTTAATTGAACTATTCACATCTTAAACTGCACTGTAACTTTTATCCATGTATTTTTTCTTTTAATGTTTCTTTTATTGTCTTTTTAATGACTGATTTTAAATGCCATTTTCTTAATGTCTTTCATTTTTTGTAAAGCACTTTGAATTGCCTTGTGTTGAAAGGTGCTATATAAATAAACTTGCCTTGCCTTGCCTTGCCTTGCCTTGCCTTGCCTTGCCTTGCCTTGTAACGCAGTGAGAATGGGTCTGCGGAGAGCATTTCTCCCAACTCCCAACTCGTCTATTACCAGCGTTCAGGGAGCTCTATGCAAGTCAATGGGGACTCCCTGTTAGTTAGTCAAGAGATCCTGGTGTGTGAGGTGCTCCATGGATTGGTCCATTTGGGCCAATCCGGTCATTTTTTGTTGATTTGGGTATTCACACGTCACAGAACCCAGGAAGCAAACAATGGAAAATGAGAAACTCCAACGAGGCGTTCTGGGGTAGATAAGACAGGTCTTTTCTGTGTTAGAGTTGTACTCGCTACAGGGTGTACTTTGAGGGTTTGTGACTCTGCAGACCGTTTACATGCAGAAAAACCTTCATAACACACAAGGGGATGGGTAATAACCAGAAAAGCATGACATGGATCCTTTAAGTAATTTTAGAATCAAAGTTTCAAGCTCAGATTTGTGTCTTTCTGGCCAACAGAGCTGATCCTGAAACCGGCTGCAGTTAAAAAGTTTGTTTGTGTTGCGGGGTGTGGAGCAGCTTTCTCTTTCATCCTCTGGTTGGTAAAAATAGAAAAACAGGAGTTCAGAAACATTGACATTACTGAGCTGCTGGGTTGTCCTGCGCTGCAGTACAAGAGAAACTGTAGCAATTCTAAAACCCCAAGACTTACTACCAGAAAATACAGCAGTAACCAATAATCAGCATATCATTATTGTACTGTAACTTTGTGTAAGGTTGAGTAAAACAAAGAATAGCTCCATTCAAGCCAGCTGAATGGCTGTTGAATGTGACGCTTCACGATCATCTGATGTGGAGTTCACAGATCTCAACTTGACCACCATGTCATTATTCAAAGGTACCACTATTAACCGAATTTCCCCAAAGTATAAAAAATGAAACATGAATGAATGCTTGTTTGTGTGTGAATATGATATAATATACTGATTCTTTAGTCACTACAACTACACCATGAAGAAGAAGAAGACACCAGGCGAGGGGATTTCAAGAGCTTCAGCCAAAGCTAAACGATGGACAACCGTGTAGAAAACATTATGAAAGTATGATCATTCTAGATTCATTTCAAACCTATCCCAAATACAATCAGGCTGAATAAGCACAGACCATACTACCGAATCAGACCCAAGTTGGAATAAACTGCAATAATCCTCATACATGTAGTAAGCACAGGAAGTCATTCAACTAAAAGTAACTGCAGGAGTCAGTCAGAGGCTAAATTGTGTGTCTGAGTCTAAACAGTCTATTAGTGCTGTCTCCTGAGGGCAGCAGGGAGGAAGTGAGGATGATGAAGGAGGATGGAGGAGCACAGACGGGTGTTCCCCATTGTTGAGCTGCTGTAGTTAGCATACCACCACCATACCACACTTTGGACCAATTTAGATATTTTGTCTTTTTAGATGGAAATATATCGAAATGGAGGATTCAAATGTGTCCTGTTTTACACACGTGTCCTTAATCATAGCTACCTTTATCAAAATAAGTGGTCTTGTTTCAAAAAAATTTAGCTGGTTGAGAAGAAAAGTTGGAGGAAGACTTGTACGAAAAAAAAACTCAGTTATTTAGATTTATTTCTTGTAAATGTATGACTCAGATTACATGTTAGACGCTTTTATCCAAAGCAACTTACATACTCAATACTGTGGGCAATCCCCACAGGAGTAATTTGGGGTGAAGTGTCTCAGGGACACAGCGACATGCGGACTTCAGTGGGGTTTGAACCTGTGACCCCCGGATCCCCATACCAAGGCTCTATCGCCACACGCCTCCCTCCCATATATGGACGCCTCAGATCTTTGAGATTGTAATTGTTTTCTCGAAATAACCACACAGTTATAAATGCCTATTATTTTTTATTTTTCACCGACACTGAAAAAACTCTAACAGTAAGTTAATAATAATAAGTTGAACCTAATATTTTGTATTTAAACTTAATATTATTGCTTTCAGCTAACTTAATAAAGTTATTCGAAATTGAAACAATACATTTAATTTAAGTCAACGTTTCAGTGCACAATATCCGTATTGATGAGCACGACACTCACAATGAAAAAACTGAAACATTGACTTTAATTAAATGTAACATGAAAATGTCACATAACTGCATTAGGTTAGTTGAAAGCAATAATATTAGGTTTAAATCAAAAATACAATATTATTGCTTTCAACTAACCTCATACAGTTATGTGAAATCTGTTGACATAAAACATTTCATTTAAGTCAAGGTTTCAGTTTTTTCTGTGCAGTGACATTAAGTCTCTGCATTTAACTCAAGAGCCGTAGGTATCATACAGCGCCCAGGGAACAGTGGGGGTTGTAGTGCCTTGCTCAAGTGCACCTCGGCAGTGCCCAGGAGGTGAACTGGCACATCTCAAGGTACGGTCTATTCTGGGACTCGAACCGGCGGCCCTATGGTTCTCAAGCCAAGCCCTTTCAGACTGGGTATCAACTCACACAATCTATTTGATTTAATCAGAATTAAAACATGTGTAAATGCTACATTTAAAACGTTATAATAGTTCTAAGTTGATACACGTTTTCATTGATGTAGTTAATGCCATAACGTCTCTCTCTGTTTTTTCCGTTCATATATTAACAAATAAACTTAAATAGGCCGGAAATCTATTCCAGACATTTCCATTAGCCATATATTTATAAATATATGATTCATTTATAATATAATGTACAGTATCTCTTCATAGTAAAAGTATTACATGTCGACAAATACATGACAACATTATAGAGTGTTTACTTATTTATTTTATATCCTGATTACAAAGCGGAAATAGATAGACCTAAATAAATAAATAACTTACACATTAAGGTAAGAACATTATATAGATAGAAATATATGAAAACTATGAACTAGGAAGAAGTACACATTTTACAATTTACATATTATATTGTTATTTCCTTCTCAGTTTGATTTCATATACTTTATACTATAAAATAATAATAATTATTATTATTAATAATAATACTATCATCATTATTATTACATTTGAACCAATAATGTGACTGTAAAGGGTTTCCCATGTAAAACACATGTACATTGTAATAAAGTGCCCACAGTACCTTTCTGTTTGTCCATGTCTCTGTCTCAGTGGCTGCTGTTCTTCAGACTCATTTCCCTGCACGAGTTCACAGCATGAAACAAAGAAGGGAAAGAGAGACGGAAAGGTTTCCTCCTCAGTGCACTCCCTTGCTCTGTTTCTGCTCTGTGTGAAGATGTTTGAGCTCTACAGATCCAGTCCTGCCTCTCAGTGACATCACGTGGGAGGAGAGAGAGGGCGGACCAACACTCACTGCTCTCTGAAAGAAGACAAATCTTTCACTCTGAACAGGGCTGCCCCTGGTCAACTTGTGGCAACAAGACAAGGTGTTTCATGAGGCTTCCACAAGTCGTCACTCATGTGAAAAACCCGAGCGTTGACGGGGGTTGCCCCCTCCGCAAGATGAGGCCCCACTCAGTCTGCGTGATCTGCGTGTAGGGAGGGTCTGAAACATCTTTATAGGTTTTCATTGGCATTAGGTCTGACGCCAATTTTAATGTCTCTACTGTCTCCATGCTTTAATGTTGAAAAAGCTCTTTATTTTTCTCATACTGCCTCTTTTCACCCTCTGTCTGAAAACAGAGCCCAGTCTGCTCTGATTGGTTAGCTGGCCGGCTTTGTTGTGATTCGTTAACTGCTTAGAGATGTGTCAGAAATGTCCCTCCCCGTAGCCAATTATACAATGTGTTGGAGAGCTAGCCAATAGAAGTGCAAGTGTTACATAGTGATGTCACTATGTTATGGAAGTAAACAAAGGAGTCTAAAGAAGGCGTTTCAGGCAGGGGGGGAGTGTGTGGGAGAGAAACTCCCTCTGGAGGGAACCTTGGGATTGTAGCCTTTGCAGACCATTAACATGCACACAAGCCTATAACACACTACAGGAAAGGGAAAACACAGACATAATAGTACTGCCCCTTTAAGGATCTAAATACTTCTTTAACCAATGCCAAAAAATGTAGATGTCAATAACACACTGTACTTTATTTTGGCTCAATCCCCATGTCACTTATGATATGATAAATATTGCTTACAGAAATGTGAACTCAGTGTCCTCAAGCAAATAGAAATTGTCTTTATTGTAACTCATGTTAATCACTCACATCACCATTCATCTGTTACATCACCTGCATGATATGAAAACAACAACAACAATAATTATATATATATCTACAGCAGCAGGGCGGTTTCTGAAAGGCGAGTCACAATCAACGACCTCTGACCTCAGTTTGTCACGAGTCATAAACTTCAAAGAGTTTAGACAGTAAAACCTGAACCAGGGTGCTTCTACCTGCAAGTGCTGTTACATAAATCTATTTAATTAAAGGTTACATAAAAATGACATCATCATCATGAAATGATGCATGCAGCAGTTAGAATATCTGGTATGTTGATGGTGGCATGCCTCCACTGAAGTCGCCCTGCGTGTTAAAATAGCCTAATTAAATAAGAAAAGAAAAGAAAAACAATTTGAAATGTTCAACAAAAACCAAAATAATCATGAAACAATCTTTGTGTCATCATGGTGTTAGTCACAGCAACCAGCTTCCTGTTTCTAACTACACACAACCAATCAGAACAAAGCATAAATCCTCAGTGTCATCAAACAGTGCAGAGTCATTCCCCGAAAAAGAAAAGTAATAAAGGAAATCATCAACGTAAAGTGACCGATGCTCGCTCACTCCATCTCACAAATCTTCATCCAGTTATTTTTCCCAGTTTTTTTTTTTTCAACAGATACAGGAAGCGTGTGCGAGGCAGACGTGGAAGGGTGTGATGCGGGATTTAGCGGAGGTGATTCTGCCGTTGGCAGTGAGAGTGAAGAACAGTCCGTAATCCTCACACAGGTCTGAGATGCTGAAATATGATTTTTTGAGATGTGCTGCGAGTCTCGTTTATCCTTTAGTAACTCACATTAATACAGAGACGATACCATGACTGTAAACACCTGAGAACTACGACACTCAATACATGACAGCATCTGGGCACGTGCCCTCTACGCCAAGGCCACGCCCCCTTTTGGGTGACGACATTTGCTGCGATTGGCAGGGGTAAATACAGGTTTTGCGGTTTTTCACTAATGACATCAAAAAGTCCAATTAGGATGCTCAGTCAGGAAAAAACTAAACAATGTCATCGGAGTTCGATGATTGGCATATAGTTGAATTTAAATCGATAGATGTGCGGTCAGTCAGCCGTTGGACGAAGGGCAGGCTAACACTTAAACTGCATTGGTTTGTCAATGTTTTGTATATTTCAATGCAGTATATACATTATCTGAGTTTTAACATGTTTACCCGACACCTTACATGCATCGGGTCGGGCAGTCGGGCCAAATAAATCACTAGCCAAAGTTGAGCAATGTTCAACTTTTGAAGCTTCGACGGAAGTGTCAGCCAATCAAATCATACGCCAGTACAAGCTCTAGCCAATCAAACCGTGTGCTTGTGTGTCCGGGTCGGGAGATTCATGCGATTGGTTGTTGGTCAAGTTTCAGACACGCCCGCCGGCAAGCTTCAAAGCACGCCGCCGTGTAGACGCTGCGTGACGGGTCCCACTGAATATGATCTCTGTCCTCTCTGTGGGTGTCCTGATGCCACAGATCTTTTCATTTATCTTTCGTTTTTCTAAGTCAAAAAATAAATAAATTCGGAACTCTGGATCTTTTTGTTGTTTGACGTGCATTACGAGATACAGCAGCTTTTAAGGCCCTGACACACCAGGCCGACATCGGCCGTTTTCGTTAGTCGGACGACGAAGCGTGCCCTGTTGCCCAAACTCAATTTGGTGTGTCCCGCACCGTCGGCCGTGACACGCCTTACATGCGTCGGGTCGGGCAGTCGGGCCAAATAAATCACTCTGATTGGCTGTTCAGCTAGCTAATCCGTGAAGCGAAACGGAAGTGAGGGATGTAAATAAACGCTTTAAGAAGGCACGAAGAATGTCTTCCGCAAGCAACACTCCAATGGCTGATAGCTCCAGTACCGCACGAGACAGTGAAAATGGAACGCACACGCTATTTGTTGTTTGTTTATATCACGGAGTCTGTTCTTCTTCTCTGTCTTCCGGTTGCTGCCTCTTTTGAATGACGAATACACACTACCTCCGCCTGCTGGTAAGGAGAGTTATTGCCACTCACGCATGCGCAGTTCGTACGTGCTACTTGGCCGTCGGCTAAAGTCTTTGCGGTGTGTTCCAGTGCGACTGTTGGCCAAGAAGCAGGAGACGTGAGGCGACACAACAGTCGTGTTCCGTCGGGACGTGTTCTTTAGTGTCAGTTTGGTGTGTCAGGGCCTTTAGGCATGATAAAACTAAAAATGTTCCACTTGATTTCATCAGAAAGTGAGCGAGGACGTTATTTTGCCAAGCAGTGACGTAATGCTGCTCTCATCTGTATGGATATTTTAATACTATAAAAGAAAAGGCTTAGAGAGCAGGTAGAGTGTGGTTATATGTGGAGAAAACAATCAGAATGTCCAGGATCTAAGTCATACATTTACCAGAAACATCCAACTTTTCTTCTCCACCAGCTCTACCAATAGATGTTTTTAAGAAAGGTAGCTTTAATTAAAAGTGTTAATTTAAGATGGCCAGTTATGTATACATTTTAAAACACAATGCATCAACTCCAGATGTAACTTTCTTGTAAATGTGACCAAAGAAAGCAGAATTTTGCTGGAAACTTAAAAACATGGCCTACCATCTTTTAAACATGTCTCACACAAACCTGATCTACCACACTGAAAGACCGGCAATGATTAGGGATTATATATGGAGGGTGTAGTGGAGCTTAAGGAACGTCTCATGTGTTTGCAGTCAGTGTACCAACCTCTCTCTTTTAATTTCATTTTCTAAAAGATCAAATGCAATACATTCTAACTTTAAAATAGTCTGTTCAAATCCATATTTCAATTTTAAATCAACAGCTGTGTTGCTGTGACATGTTCAAATGTGCTAAAGAAGACAATTTATCCATATGATGCTAATGGATATATAACTTTCTAAATATATATATATATATATATATATATAATATATTTCTATGTTTGCTTAAGAAGCGTCCATGTGTACATAATGAAGATGTTCAGTTCAGTTTGAAGTTGAGGAGAAAAATGTTCTTCAGTTATTTCCCATCATGCCTCTGTCCTTTGGTTTGGGAACCTTCCCAAATGGGTCCTTCCTTCGTCTTCTCTTATTTTCTCAACATTCATGTGTTGATATAATTCACTTTTTTACATTTTCATTTAGACTTTAATAACAAACATGCCACTTCTCTATGTATTACTAGAAAATAGCTGCACTTCATGTGGTCACTAAGCAACACTTAATGCCTATAACCTGTTTATTGGACACACCAGAGCCGTATAGAGACAGAGTTGCTGCCACAGCGCTCTGAGTCTCTGGTTATCGTTGTTCCTCTACACTCCTCTACACTGCAAAAAGTGAGTTTTTATATCTCTGTATGCGTGTACTGAGGTAAAACAGGGCAGTGGCTTATGCTGTACTAAGAAAAAAAGACAAGCAGGAGACAGTTTGATCACAGCCAATGGGAGCTGAACTTTGAGAGGGAATGCTGCTCCACCCTGATATACATATCAAATATTCAAGTTTAGTCATACAACCTTTCTTAAAAGTCCTGACCATTTTTGAATCCCTGATAGACACTTTAAAATAATATGGACGACAAAGGATATGAACACCAGAACATCCCAGTAGTTTGTGTTCTTCAGTTGTGGAAGATAACTAAGAATATATATTTACTCAGGTACTTAAAATGTAAGGTACTTTACTTCACTGTATTTTCACATTATGCTCCTCTATACTTTTAACTCTACTACATGATTTTATTGCATTAGTTACTATCAAATTAGCAGATTTAGTTTATGAGTAGAAATATTAATTAAAGGTGGGGTAGGTAATTTTGGAGAAACCAGCTCGAGTGCGCTAGAATTTGAAAATACACAGCCGGAAAGAATCTGCCTCGTCCTTCAGACTTCCTTACAGAGCCCCTCCTCCAACACACACAAACGTGCACATGACCAATGAGGGCACGAGATTAGTTTGTGCACAGATGGAAGGCTGACAGGCAGGTAGGCCATCCAGTTACTTTAGCTGGGTTGGCTCAGATGATTGGTCGTGCTTTTTACAGCGCTACGGCTTCCACAGATGACATTTTTTATGGATTTATTGTCAAAGCACTTAAGATATTCATTGCTATCGGGATCTTCAGAGCATTCCATGGAATATAACAAAAAGTGTATCTCGAGCCGGTTTCTCAAACTTACCTACCCCACCTTTAAATTGTGGTCATGTTTTTATTCAGTTTCAGGTTTGTGTCTGATGTAACATTTCCTGTGCTCCTTTGTGTTTCTAACATCTTGCGACTGTGGTCAGGTGTGTTCATAATGACATATTATTTTAATAACATCTTGAAGTTTTAAGGTAAAGCACAAGGAAAACATAACTAGCTTTTCATGTCTGGCCTGGACTCAGAGAAAGAAAATAATATGCCTATAACAAATCAATAAATCAGACATACATATATTTAGTGGTAAGTTAATGTCCTCAGGATGTGTAGCTTAAAAATCTGACTGTGATCAAAATGTCTCCTATTTTTCTTTTTTGGTGCTGGGAAAAAAATCCTGTCATTATGACATCATAGATGGCTAAATCAATAGAAATATATACTTTTGAACTATCACTGAAAGCTCTATTCATATAGATCTGTGTTGAGACCTGAATCAGAGTTTATAGGAATGTTTATTTTTAAGCCTGACTGAAGCAAGAAGCTTGATAATAAAATATTTGCTTGTCTGATAGAAATTAAGATCTCTGTCAGATTGAATAGAAGAAGCCCCTCCATCTGTTACATCCTTTCATAATCCAGAGACTCCTTGAATACCACGTCTTCAAACATTTGAAACAAACTGTTGAAGCTTAGTGAGATTAGGGTTGGACAATATAATTATATAAATGTCAAATATTTTGCTGTATAAAAAGGTCAGTAGGACATGGCAATATTCCAAATACATTAGTAAGCATTAAAGTAGCAATAGACAATAAGGAGACCATTTGATTTTGTTTCCCTATTGCATTTCTATCTCCCGGGTACCATCTCCTCCAATTTAAGGCTCCAGTTACGGCACAAACTGTGGAAAGAAGCTTGCTAGCATTAGATCCAGAAGTCGCTAGATGATATCGCTTACTAGTTGTTCTGGTTGAAGCGAAGGACAGACTGACAGCGGCAGCATCACAACTTAGAGAAGTTGGGGAGGGATGAAACGTTGGAAAGATTGTCTACTGCTACTTTAACATCTTGGTCTTTTTTTACCTGTCACATGGTTTTTTTGCCAGATTAGCTTAAAACACATTTCTGTCTAACTATTTTATCCGTTAAACCTTTCTTGATGTTACTGATTAAAGATATATCATAACAAATGTAGATATTTTAATATTTAAAATGATATATATCATGATAAAGGGCTTTAAATAACGCATACTCCTAGAAGGCATTCTTGCAGAGATGCTAGCTGCTGAGCTCATTTGTTAACAAGCTAGTTACTAACACACCAAGTGGTGTTAGATAGACAAAATAGCTTGCAAAGCTATCGGTAATTATCTAGCAAAGTATCTCGCAAAGCTATTATTAGCTAGCTAGCAAGGAAGCTCCGTAGCTTACTAGAGAAAATTGATCTTGTTAATGCAAATTACGATGCATCTTGTTCAGCGCTAACAGATTAGCAAGGAATCAATTTGCCTACAGAAGCAAATCTACAGATTGCTTTCTGAAATTCAATTCATTTTGTTTCAACATCTGCTTAAGAATGCGGAGGGGATTGGGATTTTCCTTTGTAGGTCAGACCCACTAGTGTTGGCTCTGCTCTCAGTTTGAGTATAACCTTCCAAAACTAGCATCACAACCTGCTCTGTGCTTCCACATTTAAACCTGACCTGTGCTCGCTCTGCAGTTTTGTTATTAACACATTTCCACAGACATCTAGAAGCTTATGATACAGGAATCTCCAGCTCTGCTTTAAAACAGTTCATGTGTGCAGCAGGAATCTAAAGCCACTGTGTTTTCATTCAAACCTTCACTGTGATCCAACCTGACGTCTAACTGACAGGTCTGACTGTGATGGTGGTGATGGTGGTGGTTGAAGCAGTGCTGATAATAATGAGTCTGAGTTGTTCCCGTTCCAGGATCCTGCAGTGATCCAGAAGAGCAGGGGCATTGTGGGAGACGCGGTCCCAGCGGCGTCAGAAGAGACAGAATTTCTTCTTAAGGTTGTTCCTCTTCCACAGAGAGAGTCGGTCGAACTCCTCGATGGTCATCCCGAAAACACTGAAGAACTCCTCCTGAGAGAGGTGTCTCTGCAGGAGAGGGACAAAGAGAGAGGCAGCGATACAGAGGGATTAGATTAGATATATTGTCCCCAGGGGGAAATAAATGTTCACAGCACTTTACACATACACAATATACATACAATTACAACAACAATAACACAGACAACAACATATAGCGGCACACATTGCAGCGACGCCTGTTATTTAAGGCTGCAGGAATCAAGCTTTTTTCAAAGTGAGCCCTTTTACATTTCAATGTTCTGTGCCTACACCCGGATGGCAGTGGGGCGAGGTACTGAATAAGTGGGTGTGTGATTCTATTGTTGCAATGCGTGAGATGGCCCTGTTGTTAAGTATTTTGAGGGTGGTTGCAGGGAGTCCAATTATCCAGGCATCAGTGTTGGTGATGCTTGGAGTTTGGTCCGGTTGGTGACAGTGAGCATATTGAAAAAGCAGGAGGAGCAGTACATGAGGATGGGTGGGATAATGCACAGTTGTAGGAGAAGAGGGGGGGAAACGTAAAGTCCTTTGAATTTATGGATGAAGGATAATCTTTGTTGCTCCTTTAGAAGATGTCGGTGGTGTGTTGGTTGGAATTAAGTTTATGTGAGATGGGTATTCGGGGGATTTAGGCCATATGTGTGGGCTTTAACAAAAGGATGGAGTGGAAACAGTCATCATGGGAGAGGGAATATCCAATGATTCAACGGGCTGCAAACAACATTACATTACATGTCATTTGTTAGACGCTTTTATCCAAAGCGACTTATTCAGTACTATGGACAATCCCCACATGAGCAATTTGGGGTGAAGTGTCTTGCCCAGGGACACAACGACATGCTGACTGCAGTGGGACTCGAACTTGCTTCCCCCTGATTCGAAGTCCAGCACACTATCCACTGAGCCACAGCCTCCCTGCCCTGCCACCATGAAATACTTCTCTATTTTATTCAGAAACCTGAAGGAATGAACACATGCTTACCAAGATAAGATTGTACAAGTGGCGGCTATGACATTATATGATATTTAACACTTTGAAGTAAAGCTGACAGTTTTACCTCCAGCCTGGTTCTGTCAACACCGGGGGGCATTTTGCTCCGCCCTCTGTGGGTCACCACCAGCATCTCATAGGGGCAAATCTGAAAAAAATCAAGCAGTCAACAAACAAACCAACCAACCAACCAACCAATCCATCCACCAATCAACTAATCACTCCAAATAATAAGCTATATAACATTCAGTACTTTTTTATAGGGTTAAATGATCAGTTCACCTAAATTACTTATTTTGTTTGATTAGCATAAAAAAAACATGAGAGTGAATGATATTATAACTACAATTTTTTAAACTTTAACAACACTGGATTCTTTGCCTATTCCTTGACAGCAAATGTGTTGTCCCTATGTCCACCTAATATCAATTCAAACACCATGACACAATTCCATCAGATTAATGATAAAAACCTAGAGGACATTATTGAATAGTGATGGGATGTATGGCTCTTTGAAGGGAGCCGGATCTTATGGCTCCGTTCCTTTCAAAGAGCCGTTCAAAAGAGCCGTTCAAAAGAGCCGTTTTTTTGGCGGGGTTACTTGGTTTGTCTGTGAAATAATCACCAGGATAAGGATTGACTGTATTGCCAGACATAATGTCAATAATCTGCTTTGTAAACACGACACAAGGTGGCGCCATATCCATGTCATTCATGTCCGTGAATGTACTACTTTGAATTTACCCTCCGTATGTGTTAAGTAAATAAAGTTGCCTTGCCTTGAATGAAATTCACGCAACTCTTAATATTAGATACTGTGTTTTTAAGTGGCGATGGAGATCATTTGTTGGCCCTGCTTTAAAGGATATTTCGCCTTTACAAATGGTGCGCTTTTTTGGTTGAAGTGCATCAAAATGCTGCTGCGTTTTCGCCTTTGGCTCATTTTCCATCCGAAAAACACGTCGTCTACCTGTCCTGTAGCCTACCACTTGTTATGACTTCTCTCTCTCGCGTATTCTGTTAAGACCCACCCCATCTCACTCCTCCTGCTGAAACCTACTAATCAGAGTAGGGGCGGGTCTTCACAGAATACGTTTGGGGAACAAAATCAAGCTTTTTAACAGGCGAGTGGATTTTGGCAGACAGTGAGTGCGGACTAACAATTGAACGATAACAAGAACGGCTCTCACCAAGTAGGCCTACGACTCGGTTCCCCTCGTTCATACCAAAGAGCCGTTCAAAAGAATCGGCTCGTTCGCGACCGACACATCACTATTATTTAACTTCTGAAATCTTCCTCCTGCTGCCTTGATATTATTCCAACAGGATTTTTCAAAGATGTTTTTCATTGCATGGCCTCAGATCTACTTCATATAGTAAACAAATCTCTTCACTCAGGTATTTTTCCACAGGCCCTGAAAACTGCAGTCCTTAAACCGCTCTTAAAAAAGAATAATCTAGACGCTTCAGTAATGAACAATTACAGGCCCATATCAAACCTGCCATTTCTAGGTAAAATCATTGAAAAAGTAGTTTTTCAACAGTTGAGTAATTTCTTGCATTTAAATAACTGTTTCGATGTGTTCCAGTCAGGCTTTCGTCCAAACCACAGCACTGAGACTAGTCTTGTAAAGGTCTTCAATGGCATCCACTTAAACACAGACAGTGGCAGAACTTCAGTGTTAGTATTATTAGATCTCAGTGCTGCGTTTGACACTGTTGACCACAACATATTACTCGACCGACTAGAAAACTGGGTGGGACTTTCTGCAACAGTTCTAAATTGGTTTGAATCCTACCTAAAGGACAGAAAAAACTTTGTTTCTATAGGTAAATAAACATCTGAGTTGACAAATATGACATGTGGGGTACCTCAAGGCTCCATCTTGGGGCCTCTTCTCTTTAACATCTACATGCTACCACTGGCTCAGATAATGAAAAACAACCAAATAAGTTACCATAGTTATGCGGATGACACACACATTTACGTAACAATTTCACCAGGAGACTATGCTCCAATTCAAACACTGAGTAAGTGCATTGAACAAATCAATGACTGGAGTGTCAGAATTAAACAAAGATAAAACTGAGGTAATGGTTTTTGGAGCCAAGGCAGAACGTTTAAAAGTTAGCGCTGAGCTTCAGTCTGCAATGCTCAAAACAACAGATAAAGCCAGAAATCTAGGTGTAGTCATCGACTCTGACCTGAGTTTCAACAGTCACATTAAAACAGTCACATTAAAACAGTTACTAAATCAGCTTACTATCACCTAAAGAACATATCTAGGATTAAAAGACTGATGTCACAGCAGGATTTGGAAAAACCTGTCCATGCTTTTATCTTCAGTAGACTGGACTACTGCAATGGTGTCTTCACAGGTCTCACTAAAAAATCTATTACAAAGCTTCAGCTAATTCAGAACGCCGCTGCTCGAGTCCTCACTAACACTAAGAAAGTGGATCACATCAATCCTGTTCTGAAGTCTTTACACTGGCTTCCTGTATTTCAAAGAATATATTTCAAAATGCTGCTGCTGGTTTATAAAGCTTTGAATGGTTTACGCCCAAAATACATTTCTGACCTCCTGCTAAATTATGAACCATCCAGATCTCTCAGGTCTTCAGGGACTGGTCAGCTTTCTGTCCCCAGAGTCAGAACTAAACATGGTAAAGCAGCGTTCAGTTATTATGCTCCAAATATCTGGAACAAACTCCCAGGAACCTGCAGGTCCGCTGCAACTCTGACTACTTTTAAATCCAGGCTGAAGACTTTTCTTTTTGTCGCTGCTTTTAATTGAACTATTCACATCTTAAACTGCACTGTAACTTTTATCCATGTATTTTTTCTTTTAATGTTTATTTTATTATCTTTTCTTTTTCATGACTGATTTTAAAATGCCATTTTCTTAATGTCTTTCATTTTTTGTAAAGCACTTTGAATTGCCTTGTGTTGAAAGGTGCTATATATAGACTCTCCAGAAAAACACGATTCTGCGATCGCAGAATTTACCGCATAATCAGCAAAATGGCGCAGATTTTTAAAAGGCCGCATATTTATCAAAAGGCCTCATAATCCCCGCATTTTTCCACACAAAGTTGAGGGAAAAAAAAGTTAACTCGTCTTGACGTGACGTCATCAGCTCGCGCATCACAGAATGTAAACAACACTGTATAGAGTGAACGTGTGGAGCTCACACGATAGAGAAAACACCAAGATGAAAAAATCTAATCCATCTCATTTACCGACGAAAATTTCTACTAAAGACCGGGCAAAAAGTGGGGGGAAACTATTCTGCACCCCGTGCAACTGTGTGTTGGAGCATAAGAGAAAATCGACGGTGACGACCCACTTTGATTCATTCAGACATTCTAAAATGCTTTCTGCTGCTGCGGACAAGAAAGCTAAACAACTCACGTTAACCAAGGCATCAACCTCCAAAACCCTTTCGAGGGCTACAAGAAACGAAGTGAGTAGCCTACAAGATTGAAGCTGGTCAGATAACAAACGAGTAAATGAAAACAGAATGAGGCGGAGAAGTGTGCGTGTGTGTGTGTGTGAGATTAAAATAGCCCAATTGCTTTTACAATAAATAAACATTGAATGTGTTTAATTGAATAGTAAAGGGGTTTAACGTTAGTGGCAGGTTGTGTGTGAGAGAGAATAAATAAGACAGCCCAATATTAAAAAAAAATGGTTATTATTTTTTCCCGCATATTTAGCATATTTCGCAACTTCCCGCAATTTCACCGCATAAAATCACATAAAACCCCCGCATGTTTAATCGCATAATGAAGGATTTTAGCCCGCATAATCAAGGATTTTTGCCCGCGTTTTTCTGGAGGGTTTCTTTTATCCTATTTCAATTCAGTAAGGCAAGGCAAGGCAAGGCAAGTTTATTTAAACTTGCCTTGCCTTACTGAATTGAAATAGGATAAAAGAAAAGGTGTTTTGTGGATTATAACAGTAACAGGCACACTGTTTCCTCTGTTAAATCCCATTGGGTAACGTTAGTGTCTCAACACTTCGCACAGGAAGACGTTAGGAAGAAATGTAGTTTGGTTTGCTAAAGATACTTAGAAAAAGTAAATAGACGTTTTTTTCAGTTTGATAATTTTATATTTTGTAAAAAACGATCTAACCGAAAAGTGATAAGAAATGTAAAAACATATACAGAGAGTCTCATGCTGGCAAAAATGCTACCTAGTTGAGTTTATTTACCCACTTGTCTACATTACATTTGCACATTTTAAGACCATGTGGCCGATTTGAGCATCATCTAAAAATATGTGACTGTATTATTGTCAATGTTTGTGTTTTGGATTTGCTCTTAAATAGACTTGCATTCTTTCCTGCTTTGTATTTCCACTGCTGTTTAACAAAATCAGAGCTGATACCTTATGGTCCAACATGCTGGGGAGGGACTTTCCTCTGTCCATCCTGGAGTCCCCATTCTGAAGCAAACACAGACACATTATCAGATCACCTTCAGTAACAGAAACGTCTTCATAACATGTGTGCAGATGAATGAATCAGACTATACCTGAAGATCTGTAGGAAGAGAGAGAAAATTAAGAAAATATCAATTAAAAAGGCTAGCAGGTAATGTGAATAAGAAACATATAGCATAAGCTACCAAAACATGTATGATGCAGGTTGAATTAAACGAAGACTCTGAACATCTAATAACTTAATGCTGACACATGTACTAATAGAATAAATACAAATAATACATAATATAAATCGATGTATAAATGATGATGAAGCGTTATGCAAACAAAATAAAACCACATTTAATTAGGTAATTTTGGAGAAACCAGCTCGAGTGCGCTAGAATTTGAAAATACACAGCCGGAACAAATCTGCCACTTCCTTACAGAGCCCCTCCTCCAACACACACGAACGTGCACATGACCAAAGAGGGCACGAGATAAGTTTGTGCACAGATGGAAGGCTGACAGGCAGGTAGGCCATCCAGTTACTTTAGCCGGGCCGGCTCAGATGATTGGTCGTGCTTTTTACAGTACTACGGCTTCCACAGATGACATTTTGTTGTGGATTTATTGTCAAAGCATTTAATATATTCATTGCTATCGGGATGTTAAGAGCATTCCATGGAATATAACAAAAAGTGTTTCTGAAATAAATTACATACCCCACCTTTAATTATTTTACTACTTTTTGGAAGGACATGTAAATACACTGTATTCTAGAGCAAAGAAAAGTTTGTGCTAATTGTGCTGTGCTGATTTTTTACAGGTTACACAAGAGTACAAATATGATTGATCCGATGTGTATTTATCATGTGACTTTGTACCTGCAGGTGCTTTCTCCGAGGAGCTGAACTCTGCTGATTGCAGCTGAAAACAAACAGGAACATGTTAGTCACCGTGCTCAGTACACTTTGCTGTGATTGGACGATTTTGTTCAGCAGGACTCACCCTGGACAGGCCGCTCTTAGAGGATGCTGGGAAATACACAGACTTAGAGCCGTTGGACCCTGAAGAGGGGAGGTTAATGGAATGTGTTCAATAAAGTGAGCTTAAAAACATCAAAGGCTGCTTTCAAAATATTTTGATGGCTTTAATTTTCATGTAAAACCTTTCAATTTCTGCATTACCTTTAGCAACAACATTATTTGTAATATTAGTAATTAGTAATAATGTAAAGGTTCTGACAAAACAAATACGTGGAGTAGGGCTCTGGGTCATTTATTTATTAAGCTATAACGCAATCATTTTTTTATAAATAGTTAGAAATAAGTATTTTCTTAATAAACTACAACAGTGAAATCCTGCTTTTACATTTCAGCATGAGTAATAATAATGAAATTATATTACATATAATAATAACTGTCACAGGGGACATTTTAATAATTGAAACATACTTACATACTGAATAATACTTTCAGAGCATCCAAGAACACTTTAAAATGTACACTCTTTTATGTGATGTTATTGTTTGTTTTATTTTGTAAGAATCTATTTGTTTTTGTTTGATATGTTCTATCTGTGTTTATGTTTAAATGCTGTTGTTTACTTCACTTGCTCTTTGTGTATTTTTATGAGAAAGCACATTCCAATTTTTGGAAAGGTGCTGTATAAATAAAGTGTATTATTATTATTATAATAAAAAACTAATTTAAAATATATTTTTTATTATTTCACCACAATATATGAAGTTGTTAAATAAAATGTAAACGCTGTACACAGATACAAAATAAAAATCAACTTTAAACCTCACCAACCTGAAAAAGTTAATCATTTTGTTGCATTAATTGAAGTAAAATGTAACTGGAACGCTTTTTAATGTAAAGTAAAATTCGGACTTTTCTTTGTTGGCTGAAGTCATCCTGACCACTAGGTGTCACCACAGCTGTTTCTTGTTCAGACTAAGGGTAATAAACTACAGAGTATTTGTGTGTATGAGTGTTGGACAATGTGAACATTATGCTACTCTATCATTTATTAAAGGGCTGACTTGGTTTTAGGTTAGAGTTCAAAAGGGTGTGTCAGGGAGGGTGGACGTGTGTGTGCTGTACCAGTGTTTTGGCTGCTTTCGGGTAATGAGCGACTTTTCCTCCTCAGAGGAGTTGCAGACTTGTCCAGCTCCTCCTTGAGGATGATTTTTCCCAGGTTTGACTGAATCTAAAGAGAGAGACAGAAATATGTCTGATACATAAAGGGGACTGAACAAATACCACAAGGCTTTTATTTAAGTTACAGTACCAATGGCGGTTCTAGACCAATTTGACTGGGGGGGCCTAGCTGGGGCCAGTTATTTAATGAAAGGGGCACATTTAATGCTGGACAAGTGAGACAAAGACAGCATCAACATTTCAACTTGTTCAGGTCAGTATAAAGTCATAGCGGACAAAAAAAACATAAAATACCATTATTTATTTTTTTGTTTGAAAACAGAATTTGTGTCAATGACTTGGTTACAATTTTAATTTTTAGTAATTAGTTCACCATTAACTTAAATGCAGTTTGGGGGAATAAATACATTACTTGTGCAGCCAAACTTTTTTATTTTATTCCTTAATATTTGTTTTAGTAACTTAGTTTCTATTTATTTAATTACATTAATGAAAAAAAAAACATGATTGTTATCTTAGGCCCGGGTTATAGCTCAGTATTGGCTGCAACACTATCACAAATGTCATGTGTTCTTTTGAAAGGGGGGCCACATGGGGGTCCAAGCACACTGGCCCTTGTTGGCCCCTCCCCCAGAACCGCTAATGTACAGTACCTTGTTGAGTTCTTGTTTCTGAAGCGCTCTCAGTCCCCACACCTCATCATCCTCCTCCTCCTCCTCTGCTTCCTCTTCCTGATCCTTCTTCCTCAACTCTTTCTCTAGAGGAGATTGGTCGGATTAATACATGAATAAATCAAAAATGTGTGTTAATATATCCGTAATACAGCATGGAGTTTTCAATGTCGTACCAATAACAGCCACGGAGGGGGGGCAGGGCCAGTACTCGGTCTCTATCTTGGAGGGCAGGTTGGGGTCCGGAGGCTGAGCTGCTGGAAACTTTGAAGACTCGATGATCAGATCCTCGATGTGTTTCCCCTGAGGGAGCTGAGAGGACAAACACACTTCTGTACACACACACACACACACACACACACACACACACACACACACACACACACACACACACACACACACACACACACACACACACACACACACACACACACACACACACACACACACACACACACACACACACACACACACACACACAGCAGGTTATAGCTGATTATATCCTGTGGAATCATGTCTTTGGTCTGCCTCTCAGATCTTACTTTATCATATTAGACGCATTTTTAAATATAAGTAGAAACATTTCGCTTCTTGAATCCATTGTAACTTTCATAATTTGTCAGAAATGAAAGACATACTTTTGGAAATGATGCATATTAACAAACATATAATATATATACCTTATAATATTGATGCTTTGCTGTGGATTAAACTAAATGAATGAAGCAGTAATATATAATATAGTCAAACTAGTATGTTCTTGAATGCAGTACTTTTATGGTAGTGGACTATTTTACAGTCTGGTATTAGTACTTTTATTTTAGTAAAGCGTCTGCATTATTCTTCTACATCTGGCTAAAAAGCTCATAGCTAAAATCCTGAAGAAATTAAAAACACATTTTCCATTTGTTAATGTATCTCTTGTTACCTGCTAAATGTGTGTCAAATAAACAAAGGTCATTTCATTTTGACTGACTGAGTTCTGAGGGGGTCACTTTCAGTAGATTTAAATGGCAGTACCTTGTTTGTAGATTGGAGGCTTTTTATAGAGGTTGGAGCCATTATCTGAAAGACAAGAAGGAGTACGGGAAAGAGACGAGTAAGAGGAAAATAAATCAGGCCATTCTTGCTTTATAATATAAACAAACAGCATGAACAAAATGTTTGATAAAGATCCCTTAAGTTTAAGTTTGGTTAATAAAGAATAATGCCAGCATTTGACAGTGTAAACATCAACCTCTCTTTGCTGGACCTTTCTGTGAGGAAGACTCTATTTCTGTTACGCATCGGCCCAGACGCACTGATCTTTCTGCACAAAGATGAGATCAAATGTTTTGTTTATATCAAATGAATTATATCAAAGTCATTACCTGGCCTGTGGAAGTGCTGCAGGGCGCCCTTGACAACAGAGGAGTGTACGGTGTGAGGCGTGTCTGGTGTTGGTGGTGTTCGTGTGCTGTGTGTACTGCTGGTCTGGATGGTGGAACAAGGGGAGGAACATCCAGGAGACCACTCCCTGGACTCCTTCTGGAAACACAGAGGAACACAGGAGTCAGACAGATTTTCCCACACTGCACTGCTTCTCCGCTCCCTTCACTGGCTGCCATTGGCTGCCTGAATCCGCTTCAACACACTGGTACTGGCTTACTGTCCTGTGAAGGCTACTGTCCTTCCTAGGATGTGCCTTTTGCTCTGCATCAGTCAATCAGCTTGCTACTCCTTCACTTGTTGGACCCAGGTTCCCTCGACTAAAACAAGCCTGTTTGTTATCCTGGCTCCAAAACTGCGGAAGAGCTCCCTATTCATATCAGGACAGCAGAAAGTCTGCATGTATTCTGTTGCAAACTAAAAACCCACCTGTTTCGCTTTTACCTTGGCCATTCAATTAAAAGTAAAAAACTGAACATTGAGCACTTCATCAGTTAAGCCCTTTTAAAACTGACGTACTGGCACTTACAATGGTTTTTTTTTTTTTTTAAGTGAATATAACTGCTCTTTTCCTGTTGTGGTTTATTGCACTTATTGCAAGTGCTTTGGATAAAAACGTCAGTGAAATGCAATGTAATTAAATGAGATGAGGACGAGTGTGTTTGTGTGTGAAAATCAATATTCACATTTATCCATGCTATTGGAACAGAGCAGGTAAAAAGGTGTGCTGTCTCTGTGGGGGCCTTCATCAAACCAAGGTCATACACATTTAAGGGGGCTTTATTTACAGAATAATTTTAAGGGGTTTTTCAGCAATGCTACCGTATATGACAATAACTAAATAAAAGCATCTGTTCATTATGTTCATCTATTCACTTCCTGATTGTCCCAACAGCTCTTTTTAGACTCGGGTATAACAGTGCTAGCTTCAAACCCTCAGATAATTTGTAGAGAGGAAGGGGTCTTACCTCAGGGGAGGGTGGAGGAGAGATGGAGCGAGGAGACAAGGACCTCTAAGGGAGGAAAGAACATATAAATAGATTAAAAACACTCAAACATATAAATAGATTCAGAAAAGCTGCACAGAAAACAACATAAAACCTTTGTTTTTCCTCGAGGAGACAAGAACCAACCGACAGTGTGTGGTAGTTGTATCTTAAAGTCAGTTCTTTATTTGCTGTCCTTTGGAAGACATTAATAATTGCACTAAAAAAACGTTGTGAAGGTATCATGTATGGCTCTGGGTAACTTGTGGCAGCCTTTTTCACTATTTTCACAGTTTTTACAAACCGAACATTCAATCAGTGAATGGAGAAATTAGTCATAATTTATCCATTATAAAAAATAATCATTAGTTAAACATTTAAAATGGAAGAAAAGTACTGCTTTTACATTTCTGCATGAGTAATATTAATCTAATGATAACATATGTAATGGTTTAACTAACAGGTCCTTTGTTCTTGCTATCACTTTATTTCCCCTATCTTTTTGTATCTCATTCACACACACACACACACACACACACACACACACACACACACACACACACACACACACACACACACACACACACACACACACACACACACACACACACACACACACACACACACACACACACACACACACACACACACACACACACACACACACACACACACAAACACACACACACACACACTCCGGGTCTCTGTGGTAATGAGCTGTCTGGTTTCTAAGCAGCAGATTGATGCCTCGAGTCGAGCCAGACGCAGAGCTAACCAACCGACTAACTAAGCGCCTGTCACACCAGCGTCTGTCTGCTTCTAACATCTCAACATCCCATGATGCATTATTTCTTATCGTCAGAAAAATCTCATGTTCTCCAACTATGATAGACCATGTCTTAATATTTAAGTCTTAAAGTTAAAGCCATACTGAAGACATTCATCTTTAAAAACATAAATATCTATTTATTTTTTTAAAGATTGACAAAAAAACAAGAGATGATTTTTAATTATAGTAAGTAGACGAGGAGACAGACAGTAGAAAGAGGCCAGGAAAAGACTGAAGACAGGAGACAGACAAGAGAAAGACAAAAGGGACATAAGAGACAGAGAAGGACAGCTGACAAACAGGAGATAAAAGACAAGACTGTATGCGGATAAGAGAGTCACAGGAGACAGACAGACAGAAGCGATGCACACAGCTGGGACCGGAGCGCTTGTTGATGTTCGGGGATTATAAAGTTGGCTGCCACTGCAAACGCACCTAAATTTGATTATCATGATTCAGGATTCCTTCCGACATTATAACAGATCTGCTGTAAGCCAGCTAGCTAATGTAGCTAACCTAGTTATTTCAAATATACTGACAAATTACTTTTTAACTTTTTTATATATCAAAATTATGAAACAGGCTAACTGTGCCAACACCGACAACTTTATTATACAAGAGCGCCAACAAGCGCTCCGGTCCCAGCTGTGTGCGTCACCTTTTAGTGTCCCCGTTTCAGTTGTGTTTTGAGCTTCTTGCTGCGTTTTGTGTGTGCGTTTCGTTAATGCAGCGCTTTCTGTAAACCCTGCACATGTTTGGTTAAGTTTGCTAAAATGTTATGTCATTTGCGTTTTGGCACATTTGTGTTTTTATATTTGCATTGCTTTTAAAACTGAAGCGTGTGTTTCCTAATCAGAGTGTTTTGGGCTGTTGTAGCGCGATTGCACCTGTTGGCCACCTTACTTATGGCACAGAAGAAGAAGATATGTCAGTCTTGATTGACACCCAGTAGTTGTTAATGATACATTTAGTGTTGATTTGGGTTCCAAACATGAAGGAAGATATTGAATATCACTAGACTACAGTGAAAACAGGACTTCCCACCTCCAGAGGACTGTAGCTGTAGTGGCTTTGGTAGATCATCAGGTCTGGTCTCTCTATGTCCAGGATGGCTTTGTCTCTAGGTAACGCTGCCAGGTCCTTATAGCCGATAACCCCGTCCTCCACTCTTGCCTATAGTAAGAGAGAGGGGTTGGGGGGGGGGGCAGATTACAGATTACTGCCTCAAAATGTATCTAAAAGATGATATAGCTTGATTTGCGTGTGGTGGTGTGTCTCACCACGATGGCCGCAGCAGGGGATCCTGGGACGCTGGACCCTCTTAGCGACAAGACACTCCCTGGAGACGTCTGAGCCAGCTGCTGCTCGCTCACACACACACACACACACACACACACACACACACACACACACACACACACACACACACACACACACACACACACACACACACACACACACACACACACACACACACACACACACACACACACACAGGTCAGAGTTCAACCAAAAACTGATATTCCGCCAAATTGAAAAGGACTTTAACTAATGAAGGAATCGATCATTTAGGTTTCTGATTGGTCTAAAGGTTTGAAATCTAGTATGGCCATACTTTTGGCAAACGATCCAACAGTTCAACATTAAAATGTTAAATCATACAGAAAAATCCCACAATTTTACCAAAAGTAAAAGTCAGGTTGTCTTAAAAAATAAAATAAAATTATACCACTGTCTGAATTGTATGTCTTTTATTTGAAAAATAGTTTAGACTCCATATGTTTGACAGTTCAGTTTATAGGTATCAAATACCTGTCGTTTCTGAGATGTACCTTTTTTAACTTTTCCCTATTTCATCTTTTGGCATATCAGATTACAATTTTTCCCTTAAATATAATGAATATACATATGGAAACTCAAAATGTCAGTTTATGGCACGAATTTTGAACCTGATTTTTTTTTTATTTTTTGACAAATATTTGTATTGGTATTTCGTTTTTTCAGCATAAGACATTGTACAAGTATATATCCCATAAAGGAAAATAAAAAACATAATAATCCAAGAAGATACAAGAAAGAAAGAAAAAATAATAAAAACAAAGACATATATACACATATATTTTTATTTAACGGTCTGCAGCCCTCTGATGATGGATTGCTCACTGTAACAAAAGACAAACTATTCGAAAAAATAATTGTTGAGGTCTAAATATGTCGATTTGCATAGGGCGATTAAAAGACATTGCATGGACGATGGTAGTGACGTGATTAATATAAAATGTGCATAGACTTCTGCATGACGCTG
Organism: Notothenia rossii; assembly: GCF_949606895.1. Classification (NCBI taxonomy): domain Eukaryota; kingdom Metazoa; phylum Chordata; class Actinopteri; order Perciformes; family Nototheniidae; genus Notothenia; species Notothenia rossii. The sequence continues at coordinate 38,784,878 of NC_136909.1, read as the reverse complement.
TGTGTTGAAAGCCAGTCAGCATTTGAGATTGTCCTGACGACACTGATGCAGAAATTGAGGAAAAGTTTTCATGGTTGTCTGTGGGCAACTTTGAGTATTAGAAACATTTCCATTTTGGTCAGGTTAGTTTTCTATATTTATTATGTGTATCTTTTGGAAATTTTGGTCCAAATAGCTGTCTAATTTTAATCACTTTAAACTGTTTTACTGAATCCAAAATCATTTTAATCTTTAGAAATTTTAATTATCCTAAATATATTTCAAATAAATACTGCGACCATTTTATCTGCACTGTATTGTCTTTATACGACTCAACATGGAATGACCCGTCCTACCAAAGCAGCATCCTTGACTTTGAGAAACAACCAAAGTCTGTAAAGTAATCAAAGTCCCTGACCACATCATAGTATAACAACTAAGTTGTGTTTTAAGAAAGGATGCTTATTTGAGAAAAACATCAGTATCAATATCTAATTTTCTGCTCTAAGCGTAGTAGCGTGTAGGAACTAAAAATAGTAATCTCAGAGGTATTAGGCGCGTTCACACCGGAGTACTTTTCCCGTTTAGTTCCGTTAGCACCCCTTATGTTGCGTTCACACCAAAAAGAGTACTTAGTGCCGGAAACTTTTACCCCCAATTGTAGTGCCTGCTAGAGAGGTGGTACCAAAAAAGTACCAAAAAAGTACCAATTTCTATTGGCTGGGCGAATTGCAAACCACGCCCTGTAAAACTCTGAAAAGTGTTGTGAAGCCGCCATTGTATTTGTAGCATTAGCATTATTAGCATTAGCCCCGCACACCAACGGAGAGAGAATAACTTATGGCAACACAAAAAAAACATGGGAGCGGCGGAGATGAGGAGGTGTCGGCGTTCTGGCGATTTACTCGGAAGGCTTCAGTAGAAGCTGCTGGGATTCCCAGCAGCTTCTACTGAAGCCAGTCCCCAACTCCGGGCACTTCCGTCCGGGGACTTCGGGTGGCAGTATACACCGTGAAGTTGTTTGTGGCCTGCCAGTAAACCCAAAGTAGAAGAAGACGAAGTGACGTTAGCGGCTCATTTGCGTAATCTTCCCTCAGGGAACTTATTCCGGTGTGAACGCGATCTGTACTTAGTGCCGGCACTGAGTACGGCAAAGTACTTAGTGTGAAAGCGGCTATTAGGACTCTTCTTCCCATCACACATCTGTGATGCATAATGTAAAGTCCTTTCAAAGCGTTTTTTTCCCCATAAATATCACACCTACTGTAAGTGAAAGCAGTGTTTACCTTGGGCATCATCCTGACTGCTGATTGGCCAGTTCCTTAGGGAGAGAAACAGACGAAACATGATATATGTTACTAAATATCTATAATATTACTGTACTAAATGCAAAAGATAACCTTTTCACAGGAGAATGTGAGTAAGTGTGTGTGTGTGTGTGTGTGTGTGTGTGTGTGTGTGTGTGTGTGTGTGTGTGTGTGTGTGTGTGTGTGTCTGTGTGTGTGCGTGTGTGTGTGTGCGTGTGTGTGTGTGTGTGTGTGTGTGTGTGTGTGTGTGTGTGTGTGTGTGTGTGTGTGTGTGTGTGTGTGTGGGGGGGGGGGGTTGGTTTGTGAGTCAGCTGGAATAGATATCTGCTTCTATGAATGGCAGCTTCCATATAAAGGCTACAACTGATTTGAAGATAACAGTGTTATTGTGAATGTCTGAATAAAGAATTTTTACGTGTAAGAACAACTTTCAAAAAGCAGATTGTGTCTGAATATCTACCTTTCTTCAGCTTCAGTTCCTCTAAAGAGAGATGCTGCTCTAAGAGAACTGAAGTAATATGTTAAGTGAAGTGAATGGGAAAAGGTGTTTTTAATTTTTGCATGGAGACTATAGATCAGGCAACAGTATGCAGGTTTGAACAGTGATGCCTAGGCTGAAGTGTCAATAACTCTGTGTGTCCACAACAGAGATTGGTCCAGGATGTTGTTTAACTCAGTTTAGCATGGCAATGTGTATTTTGCTCTTTAAAGCTATATTGTAAAGGGTGTTTGGTCAATTACAAGACAGAGATTAGACATGATTTGGTAACACTTTGTATTAAGGTACACAAATCCACCAACAACTAGTTGTTCATTACCATGCATATTAGCAGTATATTGGCTCTTTATTTGTCATTATAAAACACTTATTCATGCCTTATTCTACATGACCGTATTCTACAAGTAATAAGATTTTCCTCAATAACCCTCTAATTAGAGCTTATTTATTGCAAGTAAGGAAGTTGTTATACATGAGTTTTGGTCTTAATATGCTCTGCTCAATATGGGCCTAATAAGGCAGCAATACCACAAGAATAGTAATTCTCCCATAATAACACTTAACAAATCTGATCTATTCTTATGTAAGAAGACATGAAACTATACGTTTTAAAGATAGGGTAGGTAATTCACTTCAGAAACACTTTTTGTTATATTCCATGGAATGCTCTTAACCTGTTAACCCTGAGCCTGTTTTTCAGGTTTCAGGCTCGAAAATGCCATTCACACAACAAATGACTATAGCCTTCACTTCTAAATGGGGTAAATTAATAATCTCCCGATAGCAATGAATACATGAAATGCTTTGTCAATAAATATATACAAATGTTTCATATGTGGAAGCTGTGGCGCTGTAAAAAGCAAGTCCAATTGTCTGCCCCTTGCCCGCGGCAAATAATTGGATATAGCCTACCTGCCTGTCAGCCTTCCATCTCATGCACAAACTTATCTCGTGCCCTCATTGGTCATGCGTTTGTGTGTGTTGGAGGAGGGGCTCTGTAAGGAAGTCTGATGCAGTGTTGCCAACTTTGCGACTTTGTCGTTAAATTTGGCGGCTTTCCAAACCCTCCGGCTACTTATTTTTGTCAAAAGCGACTAACGACTAATCTAACGACTTGTAATGGTGTTATTAGGGACTTTTCTGGTGTTTGGAGACTCACGTATTGTTCTGCAGTTAACGAGCTGCCGTGATCACAGGCGGCAGACTCACAGTTGCCTCCCGCAGCAGCTCAGCTGCAGTCAGTGCAGAGAGGAGACAGCCACAATCTCCCGCGTCGAGACAGCTTCAGTCACTTAATAACCTCGTCCACTGTGTGTGTGCCTCTAAGCTAAACATCCACGTAGGTCATCATGTCACAGTCTAAACTGTATTCACAAAAGTACAGAGAGGAGTGGGAATCAACTGTTAGAAATTAAAATCAATGTTTTGATGGTATAATGTAGCTTAAACATACCGTCAGTTTAAACGCTCTTTTATACTGAAAAACCTGAAATTCTTGTGCACAAGCAGTTAAGCTTTTATTCTGAAAATCCTTCATCTACGGTTAGCATTTAGCATGTGGCTAATATACGATTTCCTAAAGAGGTGAATTGAGTAGCGAAATGACATGGAGTGGTGCAAACCGAAACCTACTGATTTAACACTACAACTATAGATGTCGAGATACTACCATGCTGAATATTAAATGAAAGTACAGTTTATTTGAATACATTATTGTTTACAGACGAGAGTAGCATGTGACAACATCCGGAAACCAAACCAGCCGTGAAGTATTTTCTGTATGTTTTAGAGTATTGATTACAGCGTTTAGAATGTGTTACATGAAAAGTGATGAAGGAGAATATGAGGAGAAAAGGCGTGTTAAGCATATGTTGAAGGTGAAAAGTACCAATCCTCTGTTTAAATGCAACAACGGACATTAGAGGCGAGGCGAGCCGGCTGGCGGGGAGGAGCCAGCAGAGGATATATAACGGCACCGAATGGGGGATGGGCCTTCTCTTCTTGCTCAGGAGAGCCAGATCACAGCTGTTTTCTGCCTGAACAATATTCTGTCTGTAACACTACCGCGCCTTTTTTAATTAAAGTATCCCATTTGAATCTTTTCAGAGACTCCATTTAGTCTCATTTTAAAGCTTCTCTCCTGGACGCGAGAATAAAGAACATATTTAACACAACCCTGAGTTTAAAGGATGGTTGAAGACATTTATTGGAGATGACACACGGGCATACTATACTGCCTTTATTGTAAGGGATATTTCTACTAAAAATTACTAAAACTATGTCTACTTTCTACTTTTTCTAATAGAGACATTTCTGATCTACAGTCATCTGGATTTACTCTGGTGGTTTCAAGTTTTGATCCTTGAAGGGGGTGGAACGTTTTTTTACCGCCATTACACGATATGCAAATTAGGCGATGACGTCATTTAGGGACTTCTGGCGACTTTTCGGACAGCCAATAGCTACTTTCCTTACGATGGAGTTGGCAAAACTAGTCTGATGGAAGGTTGTGTACTTTCAAATTCTAGCTTACTCGAGCTGGTTTCTCCATTCTTACCTATCCTACCTTTAATTGGTATTTATTTCTAAGAATATGTTTTGGGGTATTGACAGTTCAGCTACCAATAGCAAGGTGATATTGACCTGTATGTTTCATATTTGCACATTTATATTTTTGTAACATTTGTACTGAAGGTTAGACAGGAAACCGGGTACAGGAAGTAGAAGAAAGTGAACTGAATAGCATGGCAGTAGACTACTACTAATTTCCCCATGCAACCTGAATAATAAAAGGGTCAAGTCCGTCAGAAAGCAATGACCGTAAGTGTAAGTGTAAGCCTTACACTTACACTGTAAGGATTAGTTACATGTATTGTGTTTATGTGATGACATTTGGAGATGTTTAAACTCAATGAGAAAATGTGTTAGCGTTAGCATATACGCTAGTGTTTGCCATTCTAGCTTGTATACATGCTTATTGCACAGCTAGCATGAGCTATATTTACCTTGTTTACACAGCGGTCCTATGTGTTAATCTGTGTATGTTAAACTTGCATGTATGAGATCAATAAGTGCCTTGTAGCTTCTTTTTTATAGTTTCACTCCATTTGAATGTCAGTGGACTGCAAATAACGGTACGTCTACACTACAGGCATCAAAAAATGCTTTCAACGCTTCGCCCATTCACTTGAATGGGGTGACGTAGAAGATTTTGAATCTTCGCCGAACTGCATTGTGGGGAGCATGGCATGGCTTTGCAAGCATCACGAGCATCTATCGGCACCAAAAGTTGAACAATGTTCAACTTTTGAGGCTCGATGCTTGGCATCAGCCAATCAAATCCCGTTTATGCAAATCCCGCCAGTGCAAGCGCAGCCAATCAAACCGCGTGCAAGCTGGGAGAGCCAGACCGCAGTTCATTTCCTCATATTCCAAACGAGATATTACGGTAGCAAATCACCCGGTTCTTTAAGACCGGAACTATTTACCGGGATACAAACCGGAGGAACCAGGCATGGAGGGAGGTGGCAGAGACAGTGGGTGAAACTGATAGTTTTTTCGCCTGTTTGGAGAGTTTATATCCAGTTTACTTCGTTTTAACATACAAAAAGTTGAGCAACTAAGCAACTATTAGTCGAACCGCATAATCCTGCTTTATCCAACCATTTTCTGGTAACTTTTGAAGTACTGTTACTAGACTACAAACCATTAGTCAAAAGCTCATGTAGCAGAAAACTATCTTTGGTGCTATATCCAAATGTAAGGAAGAGATTCCTTTGATACTTAAAGAGCAACTTGCAGGTTAGAGACACCAGTGAATAAATGTGTAGGAAAAATGATGAATACACTAGATTTTCCCAAAAATATACAGAAATATACACTACAGTGACATCTGGCGTTGTTTTAGTAAGACATTTTCACTTCCGCATAAAAAAGCCTCCGCACGTGACCTCCCGCGTGTGACGTAACATGGGGGAGAGCGGCCGGTCTAACGTATGAATAAACATGGATCACAATGCTAGTTTTGACACAGAAGAGGTTGAAAATATATATTCGAATGCATATGATTATAATTATGAGCCTGCTATGCGTCCAAGAGACCAGGAACAGCCAAGGATTAGAAAAAATAACGGCCATCGGAGAGAAATGGAGCTTTGGTGTGTGGAGAACCAGTGGAGAACAGAGCAGCTGTCTTGGTGAGTGACCGGCGTTAGCTACAGTTAATGTTAGCTAACGTCAATCACATCACAACATTGTAAAGTTAGCAATCATATATCTGGCTATAACTAAAGTAGTATGATAATATAGTAACGTTACTGGCAGGACTGTTGATACTGATCCATAACAGAAACTAATGCGCAAGTATCAGCCGTATCTCTCGCGTTACCTAATGCAACTCCACACTAGGAGCCAGGAGTGACAGCCACCACGCCCACACAAACAAAACAGACAGGGGGAAACAAACAAACACAAAGGAGACGGCTGTAGCAGTACAGCCACCACAGCATTACCTAATGCAACTCCACACTACGGTGCTGTGTACCGGTGGGGAGACGCGAGAGACGGCTGATACTTGACGATCTGGCGGAGAAAGGTTGTGGAGCCTCCGTTGATATGCCGTTGTAAATGGCTTGATGGAAAGCAGGTGTGTAGGCGGGGAGGGTGCACAGCTGATTGCAGCAGGTGAGTGGAGGTTGAGCCGGGAGCCAGGAGGGAGAGCCACCACGCCCACACAAACAACACAGACAGGGGGAAACAAACAAACACAAAGGAGACGGCTGGAGCAGTACAGCCACCACAGCGTTACCTAATGCAACTCCACACTACGTCTTACGGTGCCGTGTACCGGAGGGGAGAGAGAGAGAGCAGCGAAGGGGGAGGAGAGAGATGTAATACGGTTTCTTGATAAAGCTGTGGAGAGTATGTGAAGTGAGAGTAGGTGCTGCAGGGAGGTTGAAGCACAACGCACCCAGGAACGAATGCTAGCTCCGGTCCTTTTCCCGTGGACTCGACGTCCTGACAGGCTCGAGTTTGTGCAACCTGCACAAACACAAGCTCACCATGATTACAAATAATGAAATGCAATGTAAAATTACCGAAAAAATACCAGCTCACTAAATCACAACCGCTCAAAACAACTACAAACTACTACCACGGATTGGGCAGAGAACGAGTCCGAGAAAGCTCCCCCATGTGACGTAATATGACGCGTTTGATGTATGACGTTAAAAAAAAGCAGTTTTTAGTATTAATTAATTAATTAATTAGACTCTGTTGCTCCTTTGAAAAAGAAGAAAATAAAACAACATAGATTAGCTCCATGGCATAATTCCGAAACCCGCAAAAATAAAGCAAAAGTCGAGACAACTTGAAAAGACATGGCGTTCCACTAAACTTGAAGAATCTCGTTTAATTTGGCATATTACTCTCAATGAATATAAGAAAGCACTGCGTAAAGCGAGAGCCGCATACTACTCTTCATTAATAGATGAGAATAAGAATAATGCAGGATTTCTTTTCAGCACTGTAGCCAGGCTGACAGAGAGCCACAGCTTGACTGAGCCTTCTATTCCCATAGCACTCAGTAGTAATGATTTTATGTGCTTTTTTAACGATAAAATTGTTACTCTTAGAAACTAAATTAATGACCTCTTGCCTTAGTATAGTGTTATCAACAGCTCCCGGAAACGTAAGTTCTAATATTACACTAGATAGTAAATTAGAATGCTTTTCACCCATAAACCTTGAACAATTAAATTCAATGATTCTCTCTTCTAAACCATCGACGTGTATCTTAGACCCAATTCCAACTAAGCTGTTGAAGGAAGTTTTTCCATTAATTAGCACTTCTTTATTAAATATTATGAATATGTCTTTATTATCAGGCTATGTTCCACAATCATTTAAAGTAGCAGTGATAAAACCTTCTTAAAAAGCACAACCTCAAACCAGAGGTTTTAGCCAATTATAGACCTATTTCTAATCTTCCGTTCCTCTCAAAGATTCTTGAGAAAGCAGTCGCAAAACAGTTGTGTGATTACTTAAAAAAAACATGATTTTTTTTGAAGATTTTTAGTCTGGCTTTAGAACACATCATAGCACAGAGACAGCTCTGGTTAACGTCACAAATGACATTCTAATAGCCTCAGACAAGGGACTTGTCTCTATTCTTGTCTTGCTCGATCTCAGTGCTGCATTTGATACTATCGACAATGAAATCCTATTGCAAAGACTAGAGCACTTACTGTAGTTGGCATAAAGGGAACTGCTTTAGGCTGGTTTACTGTAGGTCCTATCTATCTGAACGGTCTCACTTTGTGTGTGTCAACGATGAATCTTCCATGCAAACCAAAGTGAGCCATGGAGTGCCACAGGGCTCAGTGCTTGGACCTATTTTGTTCACATTATATATATTTCAATATTTTAAGGAATCAATCTGTACATTTACATTGTTATTCTGATGATACTCAACTATATTTATCCATTAAGCCTGATGAAACCAATTATCTAAATAAAATGCAAGACTGCCTCAAGGACTTAAAAATGTGGATGACCTTACATTTTTTTATGTTAAAAACAGTTAAAGTTATTGTACTCTGCCCAAAGAATCTACGAAACAAACTATCTAAAGGTATACTAACTATGGATGGCATTAATTTGGCCTCCAGTGAGTCTGTAATTGATCTTGGTGTTATATTTAATCAGGATTTATCCTTTAACGCCCACATAAAATCAATCTCAAGGACCGCCTTCTTCAATCTACGTAACATTGCAAAAATCTGGCATATCTTGCCTCAAAACGATGCAGAGAAACTAGTCCATGCATTTGTTGCTTCAAGGCTGGATTATTGTAACTCTTTATTATCAGGGTGTACCAAAAAGCCAATTAAGTCGCTTCAGCTGATTCAAAATGCTGCAGCACGTGTACTAACCAGAGTTCGGAAAAGGGACCACATTACTCCTGTTCTGGCTGCCTTACTCTGGCTCCCTATAGAACACAGGATAAGTTTAAAATTATTCTTCTCGCCTACAAAGCCCTTATTGGGCAGGCGCCATCTTACCTTAAAGAACTCATTATACCCTACTGTCCTACTAGGGCATTGCGTTCCAAGAATGCAGGGTTGTTGGTTGTTCCTAGAGTCTCTATAAGTACAATGGGAGCCAGAGCCTTTTCTTATCAAGCCTCACTTTTGTGGAATCAGCTTCCAGTTTGTGTTCGGGCGGCAGACAGCCTATCCGTTTTTAAGAGTGCGCTTAAGACCTTCCTTTTTGATAAAGCTTATAGTTGATAAAATAATCTAATAAGAGTGCATTGACGTAGACACGTTGTGCCTGTTCACCTATACATTTTAGTTCTTACTCTTTTTCCTTACTGATGGTATGTAATTTGGTTGTGTGTGTAGACGGTGGAAGCAGGGAGAGGCATATACAGTGGGTCAAAAAAGTATTTAGTCAGCCACCAATTGATAGGGTGAGGGAAAGGGGTAGCAAGTAAGAAGTAAGGAACAGAGGTGGAGAGGCACAACGTCTCTACATACAGTAGGTAGAGACGTTGTTCCTCTCCACCTCTGTTCCTTACTTCTTACTTGCTACCCCTTTCCCTCACCCTATCCTAAAGGAGTCCATGTACGTAGACACGTTAGTTTTGCTGCTATAGGCTTAGACTGTCAGGGGACAGTCTTCTTACCAGAAGCCATCCCACTACGGAAAATCACTGCCGTACCAAGGCACTTCTGAAGTTTTTCTCCATGTTTGGTCTACCGAAGGTAGTTCAAACAGACCAAGGTACCAACTTCATGTCTAAAGTGTTTGCCCGAGTATTTGACACCTTAGGTATCAAACATTTGACATCCAGCCCATATCATCCTGAAAGTCAGGGGGCATTAGAGAGGTTTCACCAATGCATGTTAAGAAAACATTGCCACAAGTCTCATAACGATTGGGATGATGGTGTTCCTTTAGTGTTATTTGCTGTCCATGAAGCTGTTCAGGAGTCTCTAGGTTTTAGTCCTGCTGAGATAGTGTTTGGACATGAGGTCAGAGGTCCATTAAGAGTTCTTAAAGAGCATTTGATCATGCCAACGAAAAAAGTTTGCAGTATGTCGCCAAACTTAGGGATCGTCTACATCGTGCTTGCTCCTTGGCTAGAGAAGCTCTGACCTCTACTCATGGGGAAATGAAGAAACGCTACGATCAGAAGGCGGTAGCGCGCTTGTTTCAGCCAGGTGACAAGGTGTTGGTTATATTGCCTGTACCTGGTTCTGCTCTGTCTACTAAATTTTCTGGCCCTTATGTTGTAGATAAGAAGCTCGGTGAAACAAACTACGTCATTCAAACACCTGACCGCAGACGTCCTACCAGAGTGTCATATCAACATGCTGAAGAAGTACTGCACCAGGGATGACCAAAATGAGTCTTCCAAAGCTCACCAGGTGGGGACAACCGTCTCTCCTATGGCTTCAGTTTCGAGGGTGAGCTCAAATGAGGATGAGGATGAGTTGGTGATGCACATTGCAACACCACAGGGGGCAAGACTAAGCAATATTGAGGTATTGGCTGATTTGCACAATTACTTGTCTCATCTTCTTGATAACCAAGGAAGTGATATACAGAAACTGATATTTGACTTTGCATGTATTTTTAATGACACTCCCTCACAAACTTCTGTCCTAGCTCATGATGTGGTCTTGACCAACCCTTTGCCCATCAAACAGCATGCGTACAGGGTTGACCCACTTAAGATAGAGGTTATGAAAAGGGAAATTGAGTACTTAAAAACGGATTTGCAAGGCCTAGTTCCAGTCCCTGGAGTTCCCTTTGTGTACTAGACACAAAGTCAGATGGAAGTCCCAGATTCTGCACTGACTTTCGCGAAGTCAATGTTATCACTGTTCTTGCCGATGCCTATCTCGTGCTATGTAAATAGAAAATGTTCATTGTCGGGTCCAAACATACTGTTTGGATTTATATGTGTGGGGGTGTTACGTGCCAGGCACGCTGTACTTGTGTTGTTTTCTTTCCCTCCTGTGTTTCTCTCTTCTCCCTGTCTTCTGCACAGCTAATCAGCAGCTGATCGGTATCTGCCTGTGCACCTGAGTCTGATGGCTGATTGGATCCTCTCATCCTCAGCTGGCCTATCAGCAGCCAGGGCCGACCATAAAGGAGGCACCCAGGAAGACTTCTCGCTCTCTCTCACCCTGGGCCTGTTGCTGATGAGGAACCTGCAATTGACTGCCTTGAGTAGAAAGTCATTCTACTTTGTTTGTTCTAACCTTTGATAAATGTGTGTGTGTTGAGAGGTGGGGGAGTTAGGTAAGTCTGGGGTACCCTGTACATTTCTCATCATGTAGATAACTAATGTTAAGACACACTAGGTTAGCGGATTGTTGCCACCCCTGTATTCTGTTTTATCCAGTTTTGGTTTCAAAGGATAGCTGTAGAAATAGACCTGGTTTTGTTGTGCTTATTTATTTTGTTTGGCACAATCTCCTTTAACTCCTCCTCCTCCTCACTCAAAGAGTATTTCTGTTAAACTTCTGTTCAGTTAGGTTGTTCAAGGAATACACCTTTTGGTTTCCTACAGAACCAGAGTGACCGAAATGCTGGAGACACTGAAATGGATGAGTGTTAGACAGAGGTCCATTTATTCTCTGTTAAATTTTGTAAAGAATATTACAGTGACACACTTACCACATATATTGTCACAAAAGTTCATAGCACAGTACTCTACACATAACTATCAAACCAGACATGCAATAGAAAAAAGGTTCATTTTACCCAAATCAAGATCAAATATCAGACAGAAAACAGTACTATACAGAGCAATGGTCAGCTGGAATTCGTTACCGGTCCATATCATTCAAGACAACTCAAACATACATTTCAAACATTTGCTAAAACAATATCTGAGAACTACAAATTAAATTTGAACTGTACTTGTGGGTCAATTAGTAATTAGTAATTAGTATTATCATGTAAATTATATTGTTGGTACAATTTTGTTTAGGTTTTGACTTGATGGCTAAAATGTGATGACTATTTTTTTCTGTTTTGTTTTTGCTTTCACTTCCTTACCATGCACTTTTCATGAAATGATGAGTTGTTCCGTTCTGGTTTGTATTATGTATGTTTTGTGTGGGTGAGGACCCCAGGAAGAATAGCCAATGCTCATGCTAGTGCTAATGGGGATCCTAATAAAAACTAAACTAAACTAAACTTGTCAAACTTTACTCTGACTCCCTCATAATTATTGGTTGCTGTGTGTTATTGTCCTCAGGTCCCCTAGACCTTAGTGGGGACGTTCCTTCTGTCTGTCTGTACCTGTGTACTCTCATGTTCCGAATAACCCAGCTTCTCCCAAATTTATTTTTGGTGTCTACGCCGGGATCCTGAGCACCACATACGTCACCCTTACGTCGAGGCGGGGGCAGGGGAAGGGGTGGGATAAACTCCTGAACATCAATAAAAAGCCCGCGTTTTATCCAGTTTGTACACAACGATGGAGAAACTTAAAGGTCCCATGTCATGGTCATTTCCACTGATCATAATTCCATTGTTGAGGTCTACTAGAATAGATTTATATTGTGCAATTTTCCAAACTCACATTGGTTTCTCATACAGCATTTCTGTAAACTATGTGTATTCATCACTGAATTTCACTCTCTGCCTTTAACGGCTCGTTGTAGCTCCAGTAGCTCCAGTAGCTCCAGCCCCCACCCTCCCTGTGAGCACAGTGTGCTCTGATTGGTCGGAACGTTGTGAATCACGCTAAGCTCCGCGGAGGTGTTGTTTCCTTATTTAGCGATACACAGCGAAACACAGCCAAACTCCTCCTGAGCACACACAAAGTCACAGCCAAAGTAAAAACAATAAGTGTGGCTTGATTGAGTAAGAAAAAGGTTGATAAACGCTGTGAGAATGGGTCTGCAGAGAGAATTTCGCCGCGATCCCAACTGTCTGTTATCAGCCTGCAGCCAGGGAGGAGAAATCAGCAGAGCTGCTTGCACTGAGTGTGTGTGTGAGGAAGTCCGTGGATTGGTCAATTTGGACCAATCAGCGGGGGCTTAACGTAACGGCTCCGCGGACGTAACGTAACGGCTCCACGGATTGGTCCATTTTGTTCCGGGTACGGTTGACATCATGCGTACCCGGAAGAATTAATGGACAGTGACGTATCTCCAACGAGGCGTTTTGGGGAGGTATTTTCTGTGTTAGAGTTTTACTCGCTACAGGGTGTACTTTGAGGGTTTGTGACTCTGCAGACCGTTTACATGCATAAAAACCTTCATAACACAGAAGGGGACGGGTAATAACCAGAAAAGCATGACATGGGACCTTTAACAAGCAGCAGTGGTCCACTAAAGAGACCAGCTACCTACTGGGAATCTGGTCTTCTGAAGAGGTACAGAGGAAGCTGGAGCACAATCGGCCATTGTTGTTGTTGTCAGTGTCAGCTGTGAGGGGTTTCCTCGCGCTTTGGCTTTATGAAGCAGGCACGCAAACGGTTACATCATTACGCAAACGATGACGCAATGACGCAGCACCAGTCGGACTCTGGGCAGTGTGAAAAGAGCCGGAGCTAAACCGAAGAACCGGTTCTGAACCTGAAAAGCTCTAGCACGGAGCTTGAACCGGAGTTGCGTTGGTGTGAATTAGGTATTGAGTCCTGGACTTCGAGTCGTGGCTGAACCTGTCACTGTGGTCCTGACTGACTCTCATCATACTACTTCCCTGATGGCTCCCACAGGATTTTTGGCATCCTCGTGGATTCATCTTCTTATTATAGACACATGCATTTCCAAACATTTGGTCTACCTATGCTGTAAAATGTATTATCTCTTCGATTTACACACGGCATATTGCACGTCTGTCCGTCCTGGGAGAGGGATCCCTCCTCTGTTGCTCTCCCTGAGGTTTCTCCCATTTTCTCCTTTAAACTGTGGGGTTTTTCTCTGGAAGTTGTTCCTTGTACGATGTGAGGGTCTAAGCCGGACAGAGAGTGTCGTATTGTCATACTGATATTCTGTACAAACTGTGAAGTCCACTGAGACAAATGTAACATTATTTAGACTTAATTAACACTTATAATTTCATGTCTTGTTACATAAGAAAAGATCATATTTGTTCAAGGTCCCATGTCATGGCCATTTCTACTGATCATAATTCCATTGTTGAGGTCTACTAGAATAGATTTATATTGAGCAATTTTCCAAACTCACATTGGTTTCTCATACAGCATCTCTGTAAAGTATGTGTATTCACTCCCTGTCCTAAACGGCTTGTTGGAGCTCCTGCCCCCCCTCCCTATGAGCTCACTGTGCTCTGATTGGTCAGCTCGCCCACTCTGTTCTGATGAGTCCACCACCGTTACAGCGGAACATCATTGATTATGTGTTACAAACTTACAATGGCCTTAGCAACCAGAAAATGACACCAGTAATGACAAACAGATGAGAATGCTGCGTGGGGTCTGGGTGCCGTGTGGGCGGGATGTTGCACGGCTAAACAAAAAAACAGTTTATGCATGAGGAATGTGTGAAGGGGATGATACCTTCCTCTTGGCAAAAAGAATAACACATCTGTCAACAAACTTTTTAAGCTTGGAGTTGTTGGGAAATGGAGGCTAGCAGTTTCCCCCTGCTTCCAGTTTGTATGCTAAACTAGGCTAACCTCATCCTGGACCTTTCCCTGTCTTTTACCTTAAACATCTAGATATGTGAAATGTAATATCTGAATAACAACGTTTTTTGCTCAGATTAGTGTGTGTTTCTTGTGAATCTTAGACAGTTAATGGCAATTTCAGTTTGCTGCAGCTGCTGGGTTGCCAGTTTTGCATTGTCAAATGTGACTGAGGGACACAAAGGGATTATTCCAGAGTCCACAGCTTTGTCCAACAGATACACACACACACACACACACCCGCACACCCGCACAAAGAAGAGTGGGTAACATGCGGTCAGTAACAGGAAACACCCTGCACACACTCACAATACCATTCGGTGTACGTATTTATACCTCAGGGAGAATAGGGGATCATTTCTGTATCTGTTGTCTTCAGGGCTCTGGAGCCAGATCAACACCTGAAAAATACACACATATTCAATAAATATGTATTCTAAATTTGAGAATTAACCCCTTGAGATCCACCATATTGTTATTATAGCAAAAAAACATTAATATCAACATATTTCCAAACTACAGAAATTAACAATACAATTTGCAGATTTAAAAAACAACCTCCAGCTGTTTTCAGCTGCAGCAGGACTGTCATAGTTACTGTATGTAGTTATCTAGAAGTAAATGGGGATTGGGGATGCAATCGTATGTGATGACACCTCTTTGATTCATCAACTTCTGGTTGTTCTATGCCTTTCTCGTAACTGTATTAGGTTAGTTGGTTGAAAGCAATACTATTAAGTTTAAATAAAAAATATTAGGTTCAACTGACAGGTGTGTAATGTAGAGAATGAACCAGATTGCTGATGAAGAGTTTTCTCGTAATGTTTCCATATTTCTGTCTACGATGTTTCAGATTTTCTGCAGACTCTGTCTGTGTCTAACCCTCCTGTATTGATCTCGGCTGGGGTCTAATGTCCCTGACATTTCAATTCTTAAATTTGTTGATATGTGGTCGACTGGTTGAATGTACTTTTGCAAAATGTATTTTCAGATGCAAATGGGAAGATAGGGTAAGACAGGGTATTCTTATTTTCTCTGTACGATTAGTCAATGTCAAATGATTATTGTGGCAGTAGAGAGAAGCCTTTTTCTGAGAGACACCAAAGTGTTGTTATGTCCTAAGAAACGTAACAGTAGCAGCCTCTACATCATGTTTGGAACAGCAAATTCCAGAGAAGAAGAAGATGTCCCCAGGGACAGATCTATTACAAGCTAATGGCTCCTGCTGATTAATTATCTGGTCGAAAACACTGGAGGAATCTGATATATAAGATTGTCTTCTCCACAGCAGAGCTGCAATTTGTCCACAGTCAGAATGTAACAGAAAGTACATTTACTCAATTACAGTTTGTAAGTATAATATACTATACTCTTTAAAGGAGGACAGATCGGATTCATATTCCTATTTTATTCTTTTACTGTGACATTTTAATGTTCAAACAGCTCCATATTTTTCTCATGCTGCCTGTGCTGCAGCACGTCTTTTCACCCTCTGTCTGAAACCAGAGCCCAGTCTGCTCTGATTGGTTAGCTGGCCGGCTCTGTTATGATTGGTGAACTGCTACGACATGTAGCCTATCATGTACAATGTGTTTGAGTGCTAGCCAATTGAAGCACGAGTGTTTACATTTTCAAGATTCAAGATTAAAAGGTTTTATTTTATTTATTATTTATTTTTCTTTCTGGGTCTCAGGAGAATACATATACATAGTGATGTCACTATGTAACGGAAGAAAAACGAAGGATTCCATTATAGGAAAACTTTGAATACTTATTGTATGAAGATAATACTCTGAAGATTGATAAACGATTTGATCAGCATAAAAAATATATATATAAATCTTACATCTTTACAGTTGATTTGTTCTATGCAGCTCAGATTCTTCAGATCAGCAGTCTGCAGAATGAAAAGAGAGAAGAGTGTGTAACATGTTCACTATCACACACAAAAGACATGGAATAGTAAAAACTCAATTATAGATTATATTTTATTTGGAAGTTTACATGTAATTGGACATGATTAAAATATAAAATATACAGAATAAGTTAAAATACACTGTTAAAGACAAACTTACTACTAAAACAAAAATCAAGCATACAGTAAAAGTTGCATTTTTAAAAAGACACATTTGAATGCATTGAGTTTGAGGTCAATAATTGTTGAGGGTTATTGAAATTGGGAAAGCAGGGTCAAATCTGGTTAATAAAAGAAGCTATTGAGGTATATATTTGAACAGTGTCATTTATCAACAAAATGTTAACTGAAATAGTAGGCAAAAATAAAACTTGGGGAATTCAATAAATCCAAACCAAACAGAGGCAAAATATAACCAAGCAATATGAAACTGCAGCCTCAAGCACAGACCTGGGCACTGTACGGCCCCCGGGCCACATACGGCCCTTTGGTTGACTCTGACCGGCCCGTGTAAGGTTAATTGGAAATTACAAAATAAACATATTTTCTAATTTTACCTCATGCATGGACTAAAGCTGCAATGCTTTTATTTTGAAGTTGTTTTTTATTCACGTACATAATGACGCAATACGTCAAATCAAGACGTGCGCGTTATTGGATAATTGTCACAAGACGACTTTAGCGCTCAAAAATGTCAGCTGATGCTAAAAAAAGAAAGGTAGATGCCGAATGTAGGGTTTTCAACAAAAATTGGACTGCTAAGTATTTATTTACTGAAGTCGGAGGTAAAGCCGTGTGTTTAGTTTGCGGGGAGCAGATCGCCGTGTTCAAGGACTACAATTTGAGTCGGCATTACGAGACGAAACACGCGGAGAAATACAAAAACTTGACTGATGCTGAAAGGGCGCGCACATCGAACGCTTTGCTAGCTAAGCTGCAAAAGCAGCAAGGCTTTTTTACCAAGCTTCACACATCCAAGGATGCAGCAACCAAGACCAGCTTCGTGATATCCCACAAAATAGCTAAACACAGTAAGCCATTCTCAGAGGGGGAGTTTGTCAAAGAGTGCTTAGTGGACTCTGCAGCACTAATATGCCCTGAAAAAAAAGAAGCCTTTGAGCAAGTCCCGCTGTCCAGGCGAACCGTGACGAGAAGGATCGAGGACATTGCGGGGAATCTGGAGCTTCAGCTGCAACATGAAGTGGCAAGTTTTGACTTTATCTCCTTGGCTTTGGACGAGAGCTGTGATGTCCGCGACACAGCGCAGTTACTCGTATTTGTCCGTGGGATAACGCCGGACTTCAAGATTACGGAGGAGCTGGCAGCAATGCGGCCGATGAAAGGGACGACGACAGGGAGCGATCTGTTCACGGAGGTAAATGCGTGCATGGACACGCTGGGACTGAAATGGGACAGACTGGCAGGTGTTACAACAGACGGTTGTCCAAATCTTACAGGTAAAAATGTTGGACTTTTGAAACGTATGCAAGATAAAGTGACTGAAATCGACGCAGATCAGAAATTGGTATTTTTGCATTGTATTATACACCAACATGTGTTGTGCAAGTCAGTGCTAAAAATTCACCATGTTATTGATGTTGTTACTAAAATAGTAAACTTCATCAGGGCACGGGCATTGAATCACAGACAGTTTGTTGCACTTTTGGAGGAGCATGAGACTGAGCATAGTGACATCGGCTACCACACAGCTGTCAGATGGCTCAGCCTGGGCAAAGTGCTAAAAAGAGTTTGGGACCTGAAAGCAGAGATTCAAGAGTTTTGTGAGAAGAAAGGCAAAGACATCCCAGAGCTCTCAGACGAGGACTGGATGGCAGATTTTGCATTTGCTGTTGATGTGACTGCACTGATGAATGAACTGAACACCAAACTGCAAGGCAAGGGCCTTTTTGTTCATGAAATGCACAGCCTGGTGAAGGCTTTCATGAGAAAGATGCAGTTTCTTTCAAGCCAACTGGAGAGCAACACTCTCACTCACATGCAAACCCTGAAAGAAGTCACACCATCAGCTGATCACCTCCGCAGGTACTCATCCATGTTAGGAGCATTGCATGGTGAGTTTTCAAGGCGATTTGAAGATCTCCGAACAATCGAGGATGAAATGCTCATGATTTCCTCTCCCTTTACCTGCAGTATGGATAATGCACCCAGTGATGTTCAGCTGGAACTCATTGACCTGCAGTCTGATGCAGTACTGGCAGAGCGCTTTAAGTCAGGATCTCTGCTGGATTTCTACTCTTCTCTCGAGGAGGAGAACTTTCCAAACATGAGGAGACATGCTCAGAAGATGTTGGTTCTCTTTGGCTCTACCTACATATGTGAACAAACATTTTCAAAGATGAAGTTTATGAAATCCAGGTATAGATCCTCTCTCACTGATGATCATCTGTCAGCTGTGCTTCGCATCTCCACCTCAGACATTCAACCTGACTTTGATGCACTCGTTAAAGCCCAGCAGAGACTAGATTTCTCTCACTGAACAAGAAAAAAGAACTTAAAAACACCAAATGAGGTGGTTAGACTACAAATGTAGGCATGTAAAGGAACCAACTAGCAGTGAACTGGGACACTTTCTTTGGAAGCCTTTTCTCAAAATCACAGTTCAGTGATGTTCAGTGACAGTTCAATATGATGTATCTTGCTGAATGTTTGGAGCACAAAGACAATGCTGTGATGTCTTAAGAATGCTAAGAACCTTTACACAACTTTCCAACAGTATATGAAACTGAAAATGTGTTTTGTAGTGAATGCGACTGAAAATGTTCACTAATATGAGTCAGAAATGGTGAAAAACGTTCACATTTTGTTTACCATTGTTTTGGGAAATTTGATTGAATAAATTACATTTTTTGTAAGGCAACCTCACTTTTTCATTGCTCAACTATAACATATACTCTTACCAGCTTGTCAAAACAATGCTATTTACTGCTTTTTATAAAGAAATACAATTAATATTATGCAGAATTGAGTTCAGCCTTTTGGCCCGGCCCTCCACAATATTTTTTGTTTCTCATGTGGCCCCATGGAAAAAATAATTGCCCACCCCTGCTCAAGCAGATACACACTGTTGAAGAGCCTGGTGAAAGAGGAGGGAGGCATCTTTCACACAGCAGATATTTGAATGGACTTCTGAACAGAGTCTTCCTCTCGTGTTTACTCTGTGTCTTTTTTCAGATTAACGTTTTCCATGCTGTTGCTATACGCAACGCTGATGGTAGGAGTTTGATCTGAAAATGAACTCTGCTTCGATCTGACAAAATCACAAGATTAAACGTTTGACTAAATGACTCAGATGAACTCGTCTGTTTACTGAATGCTGCAGGTAAGGGGTTTGGATAGACACAGGAGGATTCATAGGACAATCATATGAACCACGAACAAAGTTAACATGTCTATACCATGTTTTAACTGCTGCTGACAAACATTTTAATCAATACTAAGAGTTGAGAAACCTAAACTTTGTGGAACCATACAGATGTAGCGATTCATTTCAGACAGTTTGAAACGCGAGGGCCGTGATTGGTACGTGATCTGCCCTCGCTCAAGGGAAAACCTCCAGCTTGACTTGAGACCGCCCCCGTGATAGATAAATGTAATTATAATGAAGCCAGCTGCAATGGATGATTGATCCACCAGGGGGTGCAGTGGGGTTCCACACTGGAGCTCATGTGAAATAAAGTCAGATACAGTACGCTGGATGTACAGCGGAACTTTGTTAAGATCCATATGTCACGGATATCATACTCTGTGTTAAATAAGAGACATGTAATCATTTACAAAACATCACCATGTTGTTATTTAACAAAATAATGTTGTTTAGTCGAAAAAAATGAACAGGAGGAAATGCAGCCCGGCTCTCGATTTTTAATCCTAATTTAATCATCATCTTCACCACGATCATTTATGTTCGCCGACTTAACATGAAATCACTGACACATATGAATATACTGTATTCAACTTCATTAAAACGTTATTAACGTGCCTAAACTCAGTAATTCACTAAAAATATTTATATTTTAATGGAGCCTCATCGGCAGATCAGGATCCCAAATCGTAGCGGAAGGATCCTCATCTGGATGAAGGGTGTTATTTTCCACATAAGGAACAAGTCGATGCAAATTATCCCGCTTATTACATGGCCACATTCTCAACAAAGTAACGACACGACTCCCAATATTAATTGAAATGCTTTTATGGATTTAGAAAATGTTTTTATTGATTTAAAAAATAGTTGTATTGATTTAAATAGACATGCATCCGCTAAGAAAAATAGTCCGTTGTTACCGTTTTTTAAACAGTCTGAATGAAACGGCAGCTCTCAACTGTGTATTTACACAACTAATGGCCCATCAACCACAGCTCTCCCCCCCCCCCCCCCCCCCCCTGATCTTTCTTCTCCATCAGCTAAATTAACTGTAGGTTACTCTGAGTGACCATAGACTGTATGTGACAAGCTTACAGTTAGTGACGTAACAACACCATAAAAGCTGGTGGGTTGAAAGCAATACGGGAGGTAAAAATAACTAGAACAATTGTGATTTATTTATTGTGGCTTTTATGTTTTTAGGTATAAAATGTTATGTAATTCAGGCTTATAGTTCATCCTTCTCTAAAAGCCTTCAACGATGACAATATTCATTGTAATTTAATAAATCCTTCCAACACACATTGTAAAAAATAGCCTACTGTAAGTTAAGAAATCATTCCAATATGTACATCTTCTGATGTAACAACAATAACATTATAAATAGTAACATAGCTGAACATGGTATTGCACATTTAGCTTTGAGTGTTACTGACCTGAGATGTTTTTATTACATGACTTAAGGTTTTTAACATACAGGGATGCAAAACTCATCAGGTATGAAAAAGGTGACAAGGATCCGAGCCCCCGGCTCCCCCACCCCACGGATTGACAGACGATTTTAGCAGTCAGAACAACTAAAGCAGCAGTGTTAATAATAACAGAAACGCCAAAGAGTCACATCTAATAGAAATATATAAAAGCATTTATTTTAAATTGTGGAGCAGTCAGTTTATAATTTTGGCAGCACTGTTGAGCATTTTGAAAATGTATTTTCATGCCTCTGTGCAAGGCTTAGTCTTTCTATCTTTATAGCCACATGGTGTAAAGTAACTAAGTTCATAAACTCAACAAGTACTATACTTGGGCACAATTTTGAGATACTTGTACTTTAAGTATTTCAATGTTTTGCTACTTTCTTCTTCTACTCCACTACAGTTCAGAGGTAAATGGTGTACTTTTACTCCCCTACATGTATTTAATACCTTTAGCTACTTCACAGATGTGGATGAATGATGTGAAATATAATCAAGTGTTAAATCAGACTTTAGTTCCACCTGGAGTAAATCCAAAAGCTACCCTGCAGTATACAAAGTCATTCAAACTAGCTGCACCTTTACCAGCTTTGAGAACACTTTCATGATCAATCATTATAAAACATATCATATATATTATTCTGAAATGGACCAATCTGCACAATGACTACTTTTACTGTCGCTACTTTCACTATATTTTGATGAGAATACTTTTCTACTTTCACTTGAGGAACATTTTGAATGCAGGACTTTTACTGTAACAGAGTATTCCTACACTCTGGTACTTCTACTTTTACTCAAGTACAAGATCTGAGTACTCAAGTACAAAATCTGAGTACTTTTACTCTAGTACAAGATCTGAGTATTTCTACTTTTACTCAAGTACAAGATCTGAGTACTTCTCCTTTTACTCAAGTACAAGATCTGTGTGCTTCTACTTTTACTCAAGTACAAGATCTGAGTACTTCTCCTTTTACTCAAGTACAAGACCTGAGTGCTTCTACTTTTACTCAAGTACAACATCTGAGTACTTCTACTTTTACTCAAGTACAATATATATTTATACCACCTCTGTTTATAGCTTATGAAAAAAACTATTAGAAATAGAAGGCTAAAGCTAACGTTAGCAGATAGTGACAATGTATGCTAGCTAGCTAGCTCAACGATTCCTTAAACAATATTGCGACAGAAAAACGTTTCAGTTCACATCACGCTCTGCCGCTCCGACAGGGAGCTCTGCTCTGAACACCTGAACGGCCCGTTCCAACAGCTGTTCACCAGCGGTCCAGTCTGTGCCACAGTGACTCCGGACGCGCAGTTAATATTAACGAACGCACCCGTAGGTAATGTAGCTGCTGAAGCTAGACCACCATCTCGGAGCAGCAGAGCCTTATTATACATCCATGAGCAGAGCCTACAGGCAGGAAGACTCGAGCACACAGCTCGCACTTCATTATAATATATAAAAAAGAACACCATGCGTGTCATGATGGCACATAACAGCTCACGGCCGCAGATTACTCCGGGTCCCAGACCCCCCCATACCCCAAAAATATTTGTATTGCACATCTACATGAATCACACAAACGACCTATTTTGGATTCAAAACGGCGAATTTCGCCGAAAGGTGACAAGTTTGCATCACTGAACATAGACAGAGCACAACTGCAACATAACATCTGAGATGTAACAACATAATACACTTTTTGGGGATGCTTGGGATGTGAGGAGTGAGGGACACGGCTTAGAACAGGTGTGTCGCCTGGCAGGACAGGAGAGTGTGTGCACCAGTCTGCCTTGATCTATGAATTCATGTCCGTGACACTCACTGCTGCCCACAGCTGTTTTATAGAAGGAAATTCCTTCACTTCATGAAAGTGTTTTAACCACACACACCTCTACACACACATGACGGGTGTTATTTTCCCCATAAGGAACAAGTCGCTGCAAATTATCCCGCTTATTACATGGCCACATTCTCAACAAAATAACGACATGACTCCCAATATTAATTTAAATGCTTTTATGGATTTAGAAAATGTTTTTATTGATTTAAAAAATAGTTGTATTGATTTAAAAAATAGTTGTATGGATTTAAATTGACATGCATCCGCTAAGAAAAATAGTCTGTTGTTGTCGTTTTTTAAACAGTCTGAATGAAACGGCAGCTCTCAGCTGTGTATTTACACAACTAATGGCCCATCAACCACAGCTCTCTCCACCCCTCCCCCCCTGATCTTTCTTCTCCAGCAGCTAAATTAACTGTAGGTTACTCTGAGTGACAAGCTTACAGTTAGACACAACACTGTCATTGCAAGTGACCCTCAGTTAATTGACTTTTATGTTCAACTGCTAAATTCGTTACTGATAAAAAAGGGCTTCTACTGTACCTTATTACCTTAACACTAGAACCGCCAGAGGTTTTTGTATAGGCCTACCTAAACCCGCCAAATCCCGTTATTAGAATGCAATTTTTAACAACATAGGGTGCTACATAACACACTTTCAGGAAAAGTCACGGACTGGGAGACTTTAATATTTTATTGAAAAAAAGTTACATTGCACACACACAACACACATCACACAAATTGACCCGATTGGCAGTTCTAGTGTTAAATAAACTCACTAATTAATGAAACCAGTTCAATACGCATTATTCTTATTCTTATCATTCTTTACGAGCGCAGAAGTAGTCTTAAAATCAGATCTGTTTTTTAAATGAAATCAGACGGCAGGCAGTTAGCTCTGATCACCTATGATAAATGCGCCACACCTAATCTGGCCATTCAGCCACAGAGCTCCCTCTATACAAATCAAACTTTAGACAGTGTGAAAGCACCTATTGTTTTAAATAATGGTCGGAATGTGACCTGTGAGCCTTCTGAATTACCGTGGGACAGCACATTCTAAACTAAAATGTTCAATCAATAAAGTAACATCTTATCTTATCTTAATAATATCTTCATATTAATAATAATAATAAATCATACAGTATGTGTCCGGAAGGGAGCAGGAGGAAGCAAACACAAAAATATACACAAAATATACTGCATATTAAAGCAAACAATTGTAAAGGTAAAAGTATGAGCATAACAAATAAAGAAGTGTAATGTAAACATTTACATTATAATGATGATTATTTAATATATAAAGACTATATATTATTGAATTACAAGATTAGATATACTTTAGTTGATCTAAAATATTGATGTGTTCAAATGCTCTTCAAAACACAACTGAAAGTCCATGAAACTTGTCTTTCTGTATTTGTGAATGAAGCGCCATGTCCTGGTTAAAACCTGAAATTGAAAATCTGGAAAATAGTGGGAGGGCTTAACATTCCTCAATACTGGTCTTAGGCAGGTCGTAGGCAGTAAGCTGTAAGCTGGAGTCTGAAATTCGGTGCTACATCTGTAAATGTTATTTTTTTAAAGTTTCAGCTTCATATTTGTATTATTTGTCTCTACTGTGACATGTCTCCATGTTTTAATGTTCAAAAAGCTCTTTATTTTTCTCATACTGCCTGTGCTGCAGCACCTCTTTTCACCCTCTGTCTGAAACCAGAGCTGAGTTGTAGACCATTTGCACCTATACAACATATAGGAAAGGGAACCCTAAAACACTGAATAGGGCCTCTTTAATAAAAAATAAATACCCACCAAATAACGTCTAGGATAAACGCAGGTGAGGTCATGTTGAATTTTGTGCCACACTGTAAAAACTGAAACGTTGACTCTAATTCAATTTATTATATCAATTAGTTTAAAGCAATAATATTAAGTTTAACTAATTTGGAAATAATGGACCAATAGCTAACAGGATATAAAGACAACCTGATCTCACCAGAATGCGTGACTCCACCACGACTCCTTAACACCGCATTGCGTGGTGGAGTCACGAACTTTGCTACATTTACGTGTCTGCACCCCGCAAACAACGCGAATGTAAAGTGAATGAGGCTCCTTTGTCGTGGTGCACACACGCATTTCTACAACGTCCTGCAGTGAGCTTTCTATTCTATAAAACGTTTTTAAAATCGACTTGTAGCTTATATATATATATAAGCTTGTAGTAACTCACGGGAGGCTTCTTTTATTTTATTTGTATTCATAATCATTTGTATTTTTCGTCAGAATGTATTATGGCAACCCTGTCTCCTAAAAATGACGTTCCCATAGAACTAAACTGCATTCTCAATTACGTTTAGCTAGAAACGTATTTTCTCCCACGTTACGTTCGTTATGAAGGTATCTCAAATACGTTTATTTTCAACATATCTGCCATTTATTGTCTTGCTTATAATAATGATAATAAATCAAATATATAAAGAATGTAAAGATGACATCACTGCATTAAGCTAGTTGAAAGCATTAATATTAAGTTTGAATACAAATATTAAGTTAAACTTAATATTATTTATTTCAACTAACAGTTATGCGAAATCTGTTGACATAATGCATTTAATTAAAGTCAACATTTCAGTTTTTTCCGTGTATGTGTAATACAGTTTTGGTGCATGTCCACACACACACACACACACACACACACACACACACACACACACACACACACACACACACACACACACACACACACACACACACACACACACACACACACACACACACACACACACACACACACACACACACACACACACACACACACACACACACACACACACACACACACACACACACACACCAGTTTTGGTGCATGTGTATGAAACTGCAAGTGAAATAATGATTTCTACAATTTCCTTAAGGCTCCTTCAGCCCGAATAAACATTGAGGGGCCCTAAAAAGGGTTCTCTGACTCCCCCACCCTTATTTATTTCTGATAAAAATCTTTAAAACACATGAACCAGAGTTTGTTCAGGCCCTCATTCAGAAATCTGTGATTCTACTGAGATGGGAAATAACTCAGTGGCATGCTGGGAGATATCTGAAGGTTGCTAGGTTACCACACCCAGCTGTCCAATCAGCTGGCAGAAATGTAAGAGAGAAAAAGAGAGAGATGCTGCACTAAAATAGTCTCTCTCTCTCTCTCTCTCTCTCTCTCTCTCTCTCTCTCTCTCTCTCTCTCTCTCTCTCTCTCTCTCTCTCTCTCTCTCTCTCTCTCTCTCTCTCTCTCTCTCTCTCTCTCTCTCTCTCTCTCTCTCTCTCTCTCTCACAGGGCATGATTTGGTAATCATCCAACTGAGCAGTCAGAGATAGTTCCTACACTTCCCAGAGTTCCTGCTACAGCCCAGTGTGAAGGGACAAGCTGCTGGTGGTGTGTAGGAGGAGGAATGATAGAGAAACTGTGAGTCACACTCCTGACTGATAACACAAACCGTTTTCTGAGAAAAGAACAGAAAGGAGGGGATGAAATTACAAAGAAAAATGGCAGGATGTTTGAGCTGAAACTCACAATAGTAATATTTAGTTTAAGAGATTGTTTGACATGAAAAGATGAATCAACTATTACTATAACATTACATCTATTGTGTTCCCTCCCAGAGGGAGTTTCTCTCCTACACCCTCCCAAGAAAATTCTAGTGTACATTTTTCACAAGTTTTCTCAGAAAAACAGCCCTGTTTTCAGCTTTCTGATGATGTTTTTTTTTTAAAAAGGCGTTTTAAAAGTATGGTATTTAGCAGTAGGGAGAAAAACTAAAAGCTGTAAGATAAAAGTAGTGCAGTAAAAAGCATAATATTTATATATTTGATCCTTAAGTACAGTACTTGTGGAAATGTACAAACAAGAATGTACTTCCACCACAGCAGAGATGTATTCACTGAGCGTCTGTCTTCTCCTCTCTTTGTGTCAGAAACATCAATTATCACGTTGATATCACTGAGGAGGTCGTTAGTACCGGTCACTGCATTTCTACACAGAAAACACAGAGGCCCTGAGAACGTATAAACCTTCAGCTCACATTCAGATTTACAAGTGCCACACACACACACACACACACACACACACACACACACACACACACACACACACACACACACACACACACACACACACACACACACACACACACACACACACACACACACACACACACACACACACACACACACACACACACACACACACACACACACACACACACACACACACACACACACACACACTTTTTAGAACCTTTAGTCTCATGTTAAACCCAAGCCTATGTAAAAACAATCAGGGTAAGGAGCAAAAATCCACCAACAATTTATATTTTTTTACTCCATAATACACCATTGTGTTATGGAGCACATCAAAAATATACTCTCATTTCGATTAAAACATAGAATAGTCAGCCTAGAAAAAACGGAATAATTATTATTTACCATTGCATATCATTTCTCTCCCGAGTGGTGCAGGTTCACCGCCATGAAAGGGCAACATTAAAGAGTTCCCTATACTTCTTTAAAGAAAAAGAAAAAACAAACCCCTTTACAGTACCTGCAATAAGGTTATTATAGAAAAGCAACCTATATGAATCATCATTTCACTATTTTTAAATACTGACAAACCAGTTCTAAATGAATAACATAATATACATAAAAATACTGGTACCAAAAATGAATATAAATCGGTCGAGCTTCACGTATTTCCAACCCTGTTTCGGGGTATTAACTACTAACTTGCCTTTCCTTGCTATACTGTTGCAATATAACACAATGCACTGACACTTGTATCTTGCTGTTGTCTAAAAAAGGTTTTCCTTCAGCATATGACTCTCT